>NW_026948804.1:1200000-1500000 GCF_035770615.1 Melospiza melodia melodia | reverse complement strand
TCCTCTGCCCTGGCCGGCTGCACTCGCCCATCTCGCTGTGCCCCAGCATTTCTCACCCAGCGTTGCTGTGCCCTCCCTGGGCTCCCTGCACCCAGCGCTGCCGGCTCCTGGCACACAGAGCCCGGCCATGGCCCAGCCTCACGCTGCCACACCTCCAGCACCAACATTCTGCCCTGCGAGGGACTTTGCTTTCTCCTCAGCTCCAGCCTGAACCTTCCAAGGTGCACTTGGGGGAGGTTTCCTGCAATTCCCACTGCCAAAGAAAGCTCTGTCTCCTGCTGGTCACAAACAGAGAAGGGCTGGTGGCAGATCAGAGGTGGTCAGAGGCTATTTGGGGCACAGCGACCATTGTAGCCATATTTTCTGAAAAATCCCTTTGCTAGGATTTAGCTCCTGAGAATCTGAGGCCTCAGGTACAAAATATAAACAATCATTATCTGCTGCTGTGGAATGCAACAGGTGAATCTGTGATTGGCTTCATGTCATTGTTTCTAATGAATGGCCAATCACAGTCCAGCTGTGTCTCTCTCTGGTCAGACACAGGATTTTGTTATCATTCCATTCTTTCTCCTTTGCTTGCAAGCCTTCTGATGAAATCCTTTCTTCTATTCTTTTTGTATAGTTTTAATAGAATATCTATCATAAAATAATAAATTAGTCTTCTGAAACATGGAGTCAGATCCTTTTCTCTTCCCTCTTCTGGGACCTCTGTGAACACCACTACTGACCATGTAATTATTAGGTTTTTTAATATTCTCTGAAAGAACAAGGGGCATCAACTAAACACCTACAACTGGCTGTAGGGCCATATGAGTGGCGGTGAATGTTACACCAGAGAGTGGTGGTGAATGCTGCTGCATCCAGCTGGCAGCCAGTCACCTGTGGTGTCCCTCAGGGGTCTCTGCTGGAGCCAGTTCTGTTCAATATTGTTACTGACAACATGGATGAGAGTGTTGAGACTTTCAGTAGTAAATCTGCAGACAAAACTAAGCTGGGAGCGTGTGTCCATCTGCTGGAAGGTAGGAGGCCTCTGCAGAGAGACCAGGAACAGTTGGATGGATGGGCAGAGTCCAATAAGATGAAGTTTAATAAGTCCAAGTGCCAGGTCCTGCACTTTGGCCACAACAACCCCTGCAGTGCTACAGGCTGGGGACAGAGTGGCTGGACAGCGGGCAGGCAGAAAGGGACCTGGGGGAACTGAAGGACAGCAGGCTGGACATGAGGCAGCAGTGTGCCCAGGTGGGCAAGAAGGCCAATGGCTGCTGGCCTGGATCAGGACTGGTGTGGCCAGCAGGAGCAGGGCAGTGATTCTTCCCCTGCACTCGGCACTGGTGAGGCCACATATCGAGTGCTGTGTCCATTTCTGGGCCCCCAATTTAGGAAGGCCATGGAGAGGCTGGAGCGTGTCCAGAGAAGTGCAACAAGGCTGGTGAGGGGTCTGGAAAACAAGTCCTCTTCAGATTGGCTGAGGGAGCTGGGGTGGTTTATCTTGGAGAAGAGGAGGCTCACGGAGACAAGGAGGTGTCAGGGCACAGGTTGGACTTGATGATCTCCAAGGTCTTTTCCAACCTTGCTGATTCTGTGACTCTCTGGAACCACCCTTGGAGTAGTTGCAGGAGGAGCCCTGGGCCTCCTCTTCAGCAGCTCCAGCAGCCCAGGTCCCTCAGCTTCTCCTGCCAGTCCCAAAGCCCATCCTGTCAGTCCTGCAGAGCCTCTGCAGCCCCTACTCAGTGCCCAGAACTGGGAGCCCCAGAGCCAGACACATCAGCCCAGATGTGCCCCCCTGGCCTGGGGTGCCTCTGGCAAGGGAGCAGCACCAGGCACTGCAGGAGCCTGCAGGCAATTCCTGAAGTCACCCCAGGACGGAAGACAAAAGTGAAGCCAAGGAAATGCTCAGGGCAGTTTGGGGATGGCTGCCAGGCAGCCCTGGCTCTGAGCAACAGCGTCTGCAGTGAGACAGGAAACTCCCAGCTGATGGGAACAAACTTTCTGCCTGACTGCAGAGGCCAGGACAAACCTGAGTGGTTTCCCTGGTGTCCCCCAGCCCTTGCTGGCCCCAGGGGCTGATGGCATTTGTGCTCCCTCAGGTTCATGTCCCCACACCAACAGCATGGGGGTGCTCCCCTGCTCTGTGTAATGCAAACAGGGGCTGCTGAGCCAGTGCTGCCGTGTCTGTGCCTGCAAGGATGGGGCACCTGTGTGAGCTGGGGCAGAGGCCAGGGCTGCAGAGGGGGGATGTTGTTGGCAGCTCCATCAGGACGCTCTGGGACGTTGCCCTGGGCTGTGCAGCGCACTGGGGATGGATCAGCCTCTTCTCTGCTGCTCCTTCCCATCTGCCGCAGGGCCCTTGCAGAGCCCCAATCATGCTGTTTGCCCCCAGCCTGCCCACGGCCACCCTGGGGCTGCTCAAGGGGCTTTTCTGTGCTGAGCATTGGCCTGGGCGTGTTCTTGAGAGAGCCTGGGCAACGAGCCTGGAGCCCCCAGGCCCTGTCCTGAGGCATCAGCGCTGCCCCAGCAGTGCCCATGGCCTGTCCCTGCTGCAGCCCCGGCACTGCCACCCCCAGGGCTGTGCCCGGCCCCGAGAGCAGTCAGGCCCTGCAGCAACACCAGGGCCACCAGGGCAGCGGGGCAGGGCCACGGCAGCAGCACTGGCAACTTCAAGTGCTGCTGCTGCTGGGCACAGTTGCTGTGCCAGCCCTGATCTGCCCCAGCTCTGCACACAGACATTGCTGCTGCAGCTCCAGAGAAGGGAACAGAAGGGGGAACTCTGGTGAAAACTCAGCTTGGAGAGCCTTCATTCTGTCTGAAGCCACTGAGAGTGCAGCATCTCATTGACACAGTCTGAGGCCACCGTAAACGTTGAGAGGAACAAAATGAGAAATGGCACAAACACTGACCTTCCTTTGTTGTAAATAATAAAACGCTAAACCGAAAGACAAGAACATATCAACAAACAAACCCAAGTGGTATCAAAGATGACTTTTAATACATGAGATTTGCAGAAACTGGTCTGAAGCTTAATGTTTCTGTAACCGTCTATTCATCAGTGTCCACACCGCAGCCTTGAGCTCCTGGTTCCTCAGAATGTAGATGAGGGGGTTCAGGGCTGGAGGCACCACTGAGTACAGAACTGACAGGGCCAGATCCAGGGATGGGGAGGAGATGGAGGGGGGCTTCACGTAGGCAAATGTGGCAGTGCTGACAAACAGGGAGACCACGGCCAGGTGAGGGAGGCAGGTGGAAAAGGCTTTGTGCCGTCCCTGCTCAGAGGGGATCCTCAGCACAGCCCTGAAGTTCTGCGCATAGGAGAAAACAATGAACACAAAACAGTCAAAAGCTAGAATGACAGCAACCAATGAAATCCAAATTTTTCTGAAGGTGGAGTGTGAGCAGGAGAGCTTGAGGATCTGGGGAACCTCACAGAAGAACTGGCCCAGGACATTGCCATGGCACAGGGGCAGGGAAAATGTATTGGCTGTTTGCAGCAGAGCAGTGAGAAAGGCACTGGCCCAGGCAGCTGCTGCCATGTGGGCACAAGCTCTGCTGCCCAGGAGGGTCCCGTAGTGCAGGGGTTTGCAGATGGACACGCAGCGGTCATAGCACATCACGGTCAGGAGGGAAAGCTCTGCTGAGATGAAGAACAGAAAGAAAAAGTGCTGTGCAGCACATCCTGAGTAGGAGATGTCCCTGGTGTCCCAGAGGGAATTGTGCATGGCTTTGGGGACAGTGGTGCAGATGGAGCCCAGGTCGCTGAGGGCCAGGTTGAGCAGGAAGAAGAACATGGGTGTGTGCAGGTGGTGGCCGCAAGCTACGGCGCTGATGATGAGGCCGTTGCCCAGGAGGGCAGCCAGGGAGATGCCCAGCAAGAGGCAGAAGTGCAGGAGCTGCAGCTGCCGCGTGTCTGCCAATGCCAGCAGGAGGAAGTGCCTGATGGAGCTGCTGTTGAACATTTGCTGTGTCTGCACATTTCAACGTACAGAAGGAGGAAAGACAGGGCAATGGAGGGGAAATTTCTCACAGAAAAATCACAACTCTTGGTTGTAGCCTCTTTCTTTCCATTAAGCACCTCCCCCTTGTGTATGTCTAGGAGATCTTCCTTCACCTTTGTTGCTGGAGCTCTGATTGCTGCTGGCCAATGCTGTTTGAGGACCCGGACCTTGGCCTGCAGGACACCTGGGAGTCAGCCCTGACCCCCAGTCAGTGCAGGAGAACAGTGAGAGCAGGGCCCAGTCCTGGTGTTCAGGCTTGGATAAAGAATCTTCCTGTTAGGCTGCAGAACTGCCTGGGTGAAGGGATGGGGATAACAGAAGGCAGAACGAGGGATTCTGCTGCACCTGGGGAGAACAGAGAGTCCAGGGAGGCAGGAGGTTTGTCTGAGGCTTAGTGCAGACTGAGGGGAGCTGCTCTGTCCCTCTCTCCTGTTCCAGCTGCCCTGCACTTGCACCTTTCTGAAATCCACTCATGTGTTACCCTGGACAGCCAGGAGACACTGCTGAGAGCAGAGGGATCCCGGGCACACAAAGTGGCTCCTGCCTATCCCAGAGTCAGGAGAGTGGGCTCATTGCCAGGCCTCCCAGGCTGCCCTGCCCAGAGCTGCCCGGGCACAGGGAGCTGGGACATGCCATTGCTATGCTCAGCCTGCACAGGAGGAGCCCAAGGGCTGGGCCTGGCCCTGCAGCTGGAACTGCCATTGCAGAGAGCCCCTCAGCAATGCCAGCAGCACCTGGGCAAGCCAAGGAGAGACAGAGAGTCGGGCCTGAGGAAAAGCCTTTCCCTCGCCAGCCCCGCCCAGCCCCTGCCAGGCAGTGCTGCCCTTAGGCCCTGGTCAGCAGGGAATGGGCACATGGCCACAGAGGTGCCCTTCATCTCTGGGGCTGCTCTGCCGGCCCAGGAGGGACTGAGGGCCCCGAGCCCCCGGGCTGAGGGCTGTGCTGGCTGCGAGGGGACACAAGAGCTGTGCTGCTCAGGGCAGTGTCTGCCCTGCAGGGCAGGCCCGGCAGGTGCCACATCTGCCCTGCAGCAGGGCTTCCCTCAGCACTGCCTCCCTCCCTGCCTGCCCACGGCTCTGCTGCTGGAGCTGTCCCAGCCCCAGCTGCTCCTGTGGCCCCGGGCTCCTTCCCTGCCAGAGCTGCCAGAGCCCAGCCCAGCCCCTGGGCCAGCCCTGCCCTGCAGCTGCTGGGCCCTGCAGGGATTAAAGAACAGCTTCCCCAGCCTGGGCTGCATGGAAAGGTGATGCTGCATGGATGTGGGGGCTGGGCAGGTGCAGGCACTTACTGAGGTGCCCAGGAATCCTCAGGGTGATGGTTTACGTGTCTCAGGCCCTGGTCTACCCTGCACAGTTAATTTTCTATTGCCACCAAGCTGAGGCAGGGAAAAGTGGGAGCACAGATTCAGGAAAGCAAAGACCCGAGCAGGAAACTCCTGTCCTGAATGAGCTCATGAAAAGTCACCCTGGGCATGAGCTGGAGCTCTGCACAGCCCTGGCTCCAGCCCCAGCTTCACCAGCTGCAGCCGTCCCTGGCAGCCGGAGCCGTCCTGCCCTGTCCTTCCAATGGTGCCCAGGGCAGCCCTACTCTGCAGCACAGCCTCCCCCAAAGCAGAAAGAGCAGCAGAGCATCCTTACAGTCACATCAGTCCTGTCCTGGGTCAGCTTCAGGAGATCCCTCCAGGAGCACAGGGGACGTTGCCCTGCACCCACACACTCACCATGCACAGGGCTGTGAAGATCTTTCCCCAAGTGAAGTCTCAGCTCAATGTCTTCCCAATCCTGATTGCCTTCAGCCTGTCTCTGCCTGGCTCCTGTCCCCTCAGTGCCTGCAGGCAGAGCCCTCAGACCTGCTGGGCTGGGACAGGAGCTGGTCCTGGGAAGAGCTGTTCCTTTAAAGCTCAGCAGCACAGAAACAGCACAAGGAGTTTAATGAGCCTCTTGGGGCTCTGCTGTTGTTTACATCAGACTCAGTCCCTGAGAGAGTCTTCAAAAAACTTCTCAAGAACTCAAAATTAAATATAAACTCTGAAGTTTCTCGAAGTTTAAATGGGTCTCACTGAGAAAGTGTCCCCAGGTTCCAGTTATAGCAGAACACTGGAGGCAGTGATGACAGCTGGGGACAAATAAGGCCAAGGTCTCTCTGGTGCTGAGCAAAGCTGGATGTGTTTGAGGAATGCCAAGGGCCAAGGCCTGAGCAGGCAGATGCTGTCCCTCCCTCCTTGCTCAGGGCTCTTGCTGGGATGGGCACTGGCATGTGGGGATGTGCAATGGCAAGGGCAGGAGCATGGGGCGGCCCCTGCCAGGCTGCTGAGCAGGGACAAGGAGGCAATGAGGCCCCAGGCCTGCAAGGGTCACTTGTCTCCTGCTCCTGCCTCAGGCCAGGCCCAGCAGCCATGGCCAAAGTGCTGCCCAAGTTGGCTCTGGTAGGGCTGTTTTGCAGCTGCTGCACATGCCTGTGCCCAGGCTGTCCTGCATTGTCCCTGCCCTGTGCCTGTTATACATGAGAAGCTTGACTAGGCCAATATTCAAGCCGCAATCAATTCATTTTTTAATATGGTAAATATGAGCAATACAGCACTGGGTACAATGGGGGAAGTTTTCCCTCTAACTGCACACAAATAGTTGAGGCTTACAGGTATTTATAGGGGTACTCATCAGCTTTCTCAACAGTTTCTATTCCAATTTTTACTCATCAGCTGTTTTTATTCCCAAATTTTTTGTCGCAATTCTATACACTATTGTGATTTAGTTTTTCTTGGGATGTATGCCAAAAAGGAGTATCCCCATATGGTGGTGGTCCAGTTTCCAAAAGAAGAAAGACAGATCCCATCTAGTGGAGTCCAGCTCCCCAGATGTGTGTCCACCTTTTATTTGCAGAGACTATAAATCTCATAACAGTGATGTCCAGCTTCCCTTGGTCAAAAATGTAAATCCTCGAGTTTATGTTCATCTTCCTTTCTTAAGCTGCTTTTCTCTTTTTTGTTAAGGTGTGAGATAAGCATGTTTCCTTTATATATATTCCAAAACTATGGTTTCAAGTATACAAGCAATATTCTAACATTACACTTCAAAAGGTTATTATTGCAGAACTCTTTAAGGATTAACTACAAGCAAAGAGCAACATCCTTAACACTTTAATTCAAATGCTCCTCAATCAACCAAGGTTAATTGCAAACAAAAGATTGGTTCAAAGGCCTTCTTCCATGCTTTACTTTCCTCAGTTATTATCAGAATTCGCAACTGTCCCATTGTTGGTCTCCATATTGCAATCACAAATACACACATTGCCTGTATGTACCTGACACGATATACAGCATTGTATTTCACAGTCCCCCCTCGCTTGTATAAATTTTCATTTATCTTACTCATTCGTGTCTGGGCTTCAAATCTGGCCAAAACTTTGGAAGCTTTTCCCTTTTTGTCTTCTGTCTTTAATCTCATTATTTTGGATATCTTAGCTGTTTTCTCAAATTGTCCAGCCTCTCCTGTAGCCAATTCCAGGTCTACCACAGCAATCAGCATGCTTTGAATGACTGAGTGGATTAGTCGGATAAAATATTGAATAAGGCAAGGGAGAAACAATAACCCAACTAATGAACACAATGTCATGAACCCTGTTTTCTTCCATCAAGCTCCTCCTCCAAGCATCTGGTCCCACCGTGAGGCTTGAAGGATGGAATTCCATTTTTGGACTGGGACATGAGCCAGCCTTTTGATCTCTGCTGCTAAACCTCTGATGATTTCTCCATAATCATTAATCTCAATGCAGCACTCGGACTCATTGAATTTTCCACGCATTCCCCCTTCTTCGGCCAGCAAATATTCCAGTGCTATTCTGTTCTGATACACAAAAGCCTGCACCTGAGTGTGCTGCCAGCTTAACAAGTCCAGGGCCTCCGAGGAGTTATTTGAGACTATTTCTACCACTGTCTGTAGTCTAATCAATCGGTTCAATAGGTAAATCAAGGTCATATATCGCCAGCTTCCATCTTGAGCCCAAGTGGCTGGCCCATAATAATCTATTATTCTTTCTGCTAGCCACTCTTCTTCTCCCCGTTTTTGGTCCCCTCCTGCCCTTGGAAACTCAAGTTTCAATTCTCATTTTTCCCTGTTAAGGTTTTCATATAAGGGTGCTCCTAACAGGTTACTCTTGGACTTTGGTAGTACAAAGAAGGAGGGTTGTATAAGCTTTTTGCCCACAAATCCAATATATACAATTTGGGGCTTTCTATGGTCATTTACAGCCTCAAGTTTTTCCCAGTAAATTCTTAGGGTCTCCAGGGATTGGTAAGGGTTAGCTCCAGGACTTTTATGCCAGCACAACTTTATCTGGTTGTTCCATTTGCAATTTTTCTCCTTAATTAAGTTCCAGCATCCAGCAGGAGGTGTTGGCTGCCAAGTTCTAGTGTTATTATTTGAATTTACTGCTAAAGTAGATGTGCAGGGAGTATACCCTACCACTTCAGTATATTTTCTCCCCTCTCTGCTGATGCAAACTGTTCCAATTATTCGATGATTTAAAATGCATCCTTCAGGCCGTTTCAATCTTTTGGAAATTTGAGCATGGTTCTATTTTAGAAATTGCTCTGGAGCTAGACTCTCACCTCTCCATGGCCATTTTTCAGCTGATTTCTATCCCCCACAAATTCAACAATTGGCTAACTCTAATTCTGTGGCAATTTCTTGCATTAGATCTACAAAAAGGTTCCTATTTGAAGTCAGAAAACCCCAATCACTATACTGCTGTTCTAAGTCTTTGTATTGTTCACTAAATTTATTTAGCTTTTCTTGTTCTACTCTTTACATTTTTGCTTCTGATTCTTGCTTTTGTAGTTTTTGAGTAATTTGTTTCATTCTACTCTCTGGGTCTCTTCCTTCTCTGTCCTTTGCTAAACAAAAGAATTTGGCGTATCGCAGACAAATTCGTTCATCATCATCTTTGAGAAGGTTGATAAACACAGGCCAATCCTTGGGAGAAACCTTCAGTCCGTGTTTTAAATTTTCTCCAACCCAGTATATTTTGCCACCCATAGTGCACATCTTTAATTGGTTATGGTCATAGCACACTTCACTAACATGGGAATGTGCCATGAACATTGATTCCATTTTTCCCCTGATCCAGACAGTATGATTGCATTTGTCACAGACAGCTGGAGCAATAGGCTCTGATCCTGCAGCTCATGGATTATGTGGAGTTCAGGAGTGAGGCTATTAAGGCCCATTGCCTGGGATGCAATGATCAATGTAGTGAAAATAATCCTCAGAGGGTCTAACTCTCTACCTCTCTCAAGGCCCCTTGGGTTGCATCCAAGGGCCGAGATGTAGATCTTCTCTGTAGCAGAGTTTATACCTTGTGATTTAGTCACTGATATCTTTTGTTTCATTTTTGCCTTTTGCCTCATGAGCCTTCAGATCTCTATTTATTGTGGTTGTGGCCTAATTCTTTTTAATTTAGGCCAATTGGCCCCTAAGTTTGGGGGATATGAGACTACAATAGGGTTGGTGTATGTGCCTCCCTTTCTTCCAGCAATACTTGGCTTTCTGCCACTCTTTTGCTTTATTTTGATATTCATAATGTATCCAATTGCCCTTGTCACACTCTGTTTCTTCTAATTTGGCCTTTGGTACTTCCTGCAAATCAATTCCTGCTTTTGTTCCCTGTACCCAAGTTCTCCACCAATCTTTATCACCTGTTTTAATATATCCTTTCCTTACTACAGCCCACGATGTTCTATCAGTTTCTTTTTCTATTTATTTTGTACAATTAAAGCAGAGAGCATTAGGGATCTGTCCCCTTGGTAGGTTTGTATACCAATATTCTTCACACCCTATACACTTAAAACAACCTCATGGATAACATAGTCTGGAGTAATACATTCAGCCTCTCGTGACTGAACTGGTTTTGCAGCTTAAGGTAGGAGCATTTTCCTGACATACATCAGTCCCTTTTTAACTTCATTTTCAGTTCTCCGGGGGTAGATGCAATTCTCCACTGGGATTCCGTCTCTGTCAGTGGTTCTGCTGGTCGTTTGACCCACGACGTGTGGGTCCAGCCTTTTTCCGCAGTTCGGACAGCTGTATCAGTGGTCAGCAGAGTTAAATAGGGACCTTCCCACCTAGGAGACAAACTTTCTTCTTTCTAGCTTTTAATCAGCACCCAGTCACCCGATTTTATTTGATGCATGCTAAATCTGAGAGGGGCTGATTGAGCAATTACCCCTTTCTCCCTTAGTTCTAGACATGTTGTCCCATCTTCTGGATGTATTTTTGAATAGTCATATCAGCTACAACTACTGATGTTTGGGGTACTTCCTGGCAATAGGGCATTCCATAAAGCATCTCATATGCAGAAAGTCCCATATATGCATTTGGAAGCATCCTTATATTAAGTAATCCTAAAGGTAAACATTTTGCCCATGACATTTGGGTCTCAATCATCAATTTTTTTAATTGCTGTTTTATAGTTTGGTTCATTCTTTCCACCCTCCCAGAGCTAAGGGGTGTGATATTCCCAGGAAATACCCATGGCTTGTGTTACTCCTTTTATGATGCTGGAAGTAAAGTGGGAGCCCTGATCAGAATCAATGGCCCTGATAACACCAATTCGGGGAATAATTTGTTCCAACAAATTTTTTTTTTTTTTTTTAAACTTCGCCGTGGGTCGGGCAGCTGAGTAGACCTCCACCCAATGAGTTAGTTGATCTACTAATACTAAAAAGCATTTCCATCTGCCCACCCTTGGTAATTCAGTATAATCCACCTGAACCCTTTCCAATGGTCGGTGGGCTATTTTTCTACCGCCGGTTGAAGCTTGTCTCATTACCCTTTTGTTAACTTTTTGACAAGTCAAACACCCCTGTGTTGTTTTGCTATCTCAAAAATTCCAATACATCCATAATATTTTAACAAATGATCACATAAGGGTCTTGTTCCCCAATGAGTACGTTGGTGTAACTGGCTTAGAATCCTTCTAGCGTAAGCTTTAGGTAAAATCTCTCTCCCATCTGGTAGCACTCATTTTCCCAGCTCTTTCTTAGCTTTTAATCTTTTTATAGATTCCTCCTCTTGAGTACTATAGCCTTTTGGCAGCTCCTCTTGAATTTCCACTATAGTGTTCAGCTGGATAGTTTATTTTAATTTACAAGCTGCCTCCTTTGCAGCTTGGTCAGCTGTGTTGTTTCCTCCCACTAAGTAGCTTGACCCTTGTTGATGACCTCTTACATGTACTACAGCTCTTCTCTTAGGTCTTTTCAGGGCTTCAAGCACTCTGATTATTAACTCCTGATGGATCAGTTTCTTCCCTTGAGTGTTTATCAAACCTCTTTCCATTCAAATTTTTCCAAATGTGTGTACAATTCCAAAAGCATATTTTAAGTCTGTGTAAATAGTCCCCACCTCATCTTTTAAAAGTTCTAAAGCTCAGTATAAAGCAAATAATTCACAAGCTTGAGCTGACCAGCTAGAACTTATTTTTCCTCTTTCTTTGCAGACATATTTTCTCCTTCTACAATAGTGTATCCTGAATTTCTTTTCCCTTCTATCACACATGACGAGCCATCGATAAAATACTTTTCCTCACTAGATAGCTCCATCTCACTTAAATCTGGTCTCACTTTTGTTTGTAATTCCACACAAGCTCTTCAGCTGGCTCCCCATAGAGAAATTGAGCAGGGTTCTGAGCAGGAGTGACTTTAAGTTTGACTTTAAGTTCCAGTTCAGTGGAATGCATCAAGATAGCTTCATACTTTTAAACACAGCTATCAGTGAGCCCTTTCTCTGCTTTTTGATGCAATATGCTTCTAACATTGTGGGGGTATATATATTACTAAAGGAGCTCCAAACGTAACTTTCTTTGCTTCTTCTACCAGAAGAGCTGTTGCTACTATAGCTTGTAAACATATTGGCCATCTTTGACTAACAGGATCCAATAACTTGAATAATACCCCACCGGCTTTTTGTCTCCTCCCCAGTCCTGGGGGAGCACTCCATAGGCAGTTTGCTCAGCAGTATTTACAAATAATTGAAAAGGTTTCTCGAAGTTAGGTAGGCTGAGTACTGGGGTTTGAATTAGAGCATCTTTCAAACTCTTACATTGTTTTTCATCCTCCTGGTTCCATTTCACTGTATTGACTGTTAGTTTTTCATACAAAAATTTCACCTTTTGACTTTATCCATTGTCTGCAATATTCCAATAAGCCTAAGAGTTGTGGTACTTCCCTTTTGGTATTAGGGGAAGGCAGACTCAGTATTCCTGATATTCTCTCAGGATCTAATTTCTTTGTTCTTTTACTCAGCCAGTGACCTAGATATTTCACTTCCTCTTCAGCAAATTGTAACTTAGCCCTCGAAACCTTTAGGCCTTTCTTTCCCAAGAAATTCAACAGACTGATTGTTGCTTCTCTCACTTGCTCCTGATTCTCTCCTGCAATTAACAGATCATCTACATATTGTACTAGTTTAGTTCCTTCTGGTCTTTAAAAATCTTGTAAAATTCTTTCTAAAGCCTGGCCGAAGTATTGTGGGATTCTGTAAAGCCCTGTGGAAGTACCGCCCACCTTAACTGTTGTTTTCTCCCTGTATCTGGATCTTGCCGCTCAAAGGCAAAATAGTCCCTGCATCCCTCCTCTAAAGGACAGGACCAAAAGGCATCTTTCAAATCCACTACACTATACCAGGTATAGTCAGAGAAAATCTGACTTAGTAATGTATACGGGTTAGCTACTACAGGAAACCTTGTGGCTGTTCGTTGACTGACAGCCCTTAGGTCTTGGACTAGACGGTAGCTGACGTCACTTTTCTTCACAGGGATTATGGGGTTATTGTGGGGTGACATAAATTCCAATTTACTCACCTCCCCAGGAGTGGACCAGACATCAGGACATATTTTACTCCCATCCTGGTCCATCAGTTTGTACAGCTGTACCATTAGTTCATCATTTTAGGGTTGAATACAAATTTTTAATGAAAGAATCAGGTCACTCCCCAAAAGATTGCATTCTGCTTCTGAAACTAGTAATAGATCACTACAATCCACTTTTCCCTTTGCTTCAATTAGTACTTCTTCAGTAATACGAACCTTAAAGGCCTCTCCTTTTGCTCCAATTACTTAAGCTGTTTTCCCACTGATTTTGCATCCTTTTTGTAATCTTTGAAATGTTGATCTTTCAGCACCCATATCTACTAAAAAGGTGACTTCTTCACCTTGGGGACCTACTTTTAATTTTATCGAGACCTCTTGCGATGGCCTGGTCCCTAATAAATAGAGCCCCTGACACTGCTAATCTTCTACAAACATTTTTTGATCTGCCTCCCGCTTCTTGCAAACCCTTTTAACATCTCCTTTCATACCACAGTAAAAGCAGGTTGGTCTTTTAGAACCCCCACCTGTTATTTTTCTTGTGGTTTTAGCATTCCCTGAAGATGCACCAGTGTTCTGAACCTCTTTTACTGCAGCCACAAAAACATTAGCTTTAGCTTTCACCTTTTCTTCATCTCTGTGGACATAAACTCTCTGTGCTTCCCTTAAAAATTCTTGCAAACCTCTCTCCTGCCAGCTGTCTGACTTTTCAAGTTTCCTTCTAATATCCTCCCATGATTTTGCCACAAACTGAGTTTTGATTAATGCTTCCCCCACTGCTGTATCAGGATCTAATCCTGAATACATTTGTATACTCTTCCTTATTCTTTCTAACCAATCTATGCGTGACTGATCCTTCCCCTGACGTTCATCCAGGGCCTTGCTAATATTTTGCCCTCTGGGGACTGATTCTCGAATTCCCTGAATATTCCTGAGATCCACCATATTCTGCCTATCCTGATCATTGTTATGGTCCCATTTAGGGGCTGCTAGGGGCCATTTCATTTCTCCTAAAGGTCCCTGCTGGTGGTCCCTATCGCAAATTCTGATGCCAGCCTGTCTTATCAGCTGTCTCTCCTCTGCTGTAAATAAAATACTTAAAATTGACTGAATCTCTGTCCAGGTGTAAATACTGGGTCCTAGAAACTGATCTAACCTTTCAGACACCCCCAGAGGATCTTCAAGTAACCTTCCCATTTCTTTTATAAACGCCCTTACATCCCTGGTGTTCAGGGGTGCTGACACATACCCAATGACTGGTCTCCCTTGAGTTCCTACTAATGGTACTTCCCTCAATGGGTACAGCTGCCCCTCCCTTCCCTTCTTTATTGCTATCCCCACTGCTTTCTGCTCATGCCCTTTCCTGGCTTCTCGTTCTGTGTGCTGGTGGTGAATCATGTACCGGGAGCGGAGCCACCGGGGCTTGTGGCAGTGGCAGCAGAGCCACCGGGGCTTGTGGTGCAAGGGGTCCTGGTTTAGGTGGAAGTTGTGATGGATTGGGTGCGAGGGGTGCTGGATTGGGTTCAAAGGGTGATGGATTGGGTGCTAGGGGGGCTGGATTGGGTGCCAGGGGTGCTGGATTAGGTGCTAGGGGGGCTGGATTAGGTGCGAAGGGTGCTGGAATGGGTGCAAAGGGTGCCGGGTTAGGTGCTGGATGAGGCACCTCTGGTAGATAAGGGGTGGGGAAGGTTATCTAAGGGGTCCCACTGTTTCTTTTCCTTTTTGGTTTTTAATGCATACAGGGGAGTAGGCCAGGACCCATGCCATAAAGCAGCATAATCGCTTTCTTCTTGGTTAATAGGGTCCTTTTCATTTACATAGGCATTCAAGGCCTTACAGATCCACCCTTCAGATGACCCGTACATCGGCCAGTATAAATTATCAGGTCGTATCATTTCCTTAGTACATTCTACCATACAATATTGTATCATTTTCTCTTTACTTTTTCCTCTCCTGGATTCACATTTGTCCCACAGTTTTAACATTACCCCAAGGGGGCTGTCCTGGGGTATATCTGGCAAAATGCTCCCTCTTTTTCCAGTACCTTCAGTACCTCTGTTTTCGTGCTGGTTTATACCAGCTCCTGGGTATTTGCTCTGGCATTGACCCATTTTTCCACTGAACGGGTGTACCCACACTCACTCTGATCTCATTCGTTCAGACCTTAGTCCTTTCTTGTCAGGAATTTCCTTGATAACAAGTCCCTTCTAACGCCTCCAGCCTCTGATTCTTTACCGGGAAAAGAAAACAAATTCCTCTCCATAATAATTATCTTATCTCACCACCCCCGACCTTTAACATACAGAGAATCCTTTTCCCCACACTTCGTTCCTTAACCTGCTGCCCCCCTTGTGGGGTAGCGAAACCGAGGTTAGAAGAACTCCTCACTCGTGTCGTGACTAGGTCACGTCTCATACACACACCATTCACACCCTTACACACCTACACCCATTCTTATCCCACCTACCCAAGCAACACTTACAGCCTCCTTTTCTAGCCTGGGTCTTCGTGCATGAGTTTTTACAGGTGAATTTACTGCAGTCTATGCCGGGAGCTCAAAATTCTTTGCTCATAATTTACCTTATGGATTTCCTCTTCCCTGAAAGATTCCCCCGTCACTCAGGGCCACTGGAGGCAGAAGCCTCCAAGGTGGGGCGCCTCCCTGAGATCAGGAGTCTCCCTCAATGGATTTGGAAATTCCCGGCCAATGCAACAAATCTGTTATGAATAAGAAGCTTGACGAGGCCAATATTCAAGCAGCAATCAATTTATTTTTTAATATGGTAAAGTATGAGCAGTACAGCGCTGGGTACAGTAAGGCAAGTTTTCCCTCCAACTGCACACTGATAATTGAGTGTTACAGGTATTTATAGGGGTAACTATCAGGGTTTTTCCAGCAGTTTCTATTTCCAATCTTATACTCATCAGCATTTTTTATTCCAAATTTTTATGTCACAATTCTATACACTATTGTGATAAAAATTTCTCAGGATGTATTTTCAAAGGAGTATGCCCAGGTGGTGACGGTCCAGTTTCCAGATGATGAAAGACGACTCCCATCTGGTGGGGTCCAGCTCCCCAGATGTGTGTCCATATTTTAGTTGCAGAGACTATAAATCTCATAACAGTGATGTCCAGCTTCTCTTTGTTCGAAACCATAAATCCTTGAGTTGATGTTCATCTTCCTTTCTCAAGCTGTTTTTCTCTGCTTCAATAAGACATGAGATAAGCATATTTCCTTTATATATTCCAAAGCTACCGTTTCACGGATATGAGTAATATTCTAAAATTAGACTTCAAAAAGTTATTATTGCAGAGCTTTTTATGGATCAAATGCAAGCAAGAAGCAACATCTTTAACACCTTAATTCCAATGCTCCTAAATCAACCAGGGTAATTGCAAGCAAAAGATAGGTTAAAAGGCCTTTTTCTATGCTTTACTTTCCTTAGTTATAATTAGAATTCACAACTCTCCCATTGTCGGGGTCCACACATTTCACATTCACAAATATACACATCGCCTGCTTGTACCTGACACGAAACACCACTTTGCATCTCACAAAGGTTGTCCACACTGGGTCAGAGCTTAAGACACAGCTTCTGTGAGCAGGCCAGAGCTGCTGAGGAGAGACCGTGGGTCAATATAAATCACAGAGTGCTGCAGTCATCTCTGATTTAAGAGAAATAAAATAAAATACATCATTTAAAGTAGGAATGTGTATTTCTGACAAGTTCTTTGAAATCTTTCTCCATAACTGGACTAGGAAAATTTCAATGACCCTCTCAGGGCTTTGATGTTGTTTACATCAGACTCAGTCCCTGAGAGGGTCTTCAAAAAACTTCTCAAGAACTCAAAATTAAATTAAAAACGCAAAGGTTCTTGAAGTTTTAATGGGTCCCACTGAGGAATACAACTGAGAAAGTGTCCCCAGGTTCCAGTTACAGCAGAACACTGGAGGCAGTGCTGACAGCTGGGGACAAACAAGGCCAAGGTGTCTCTGGTGCTGAGCAAAGCTGGATGTGTTTGAGGAATGCCAAGGGCCAAGGCCTGAGCCCCAGCCCCTGGCCAGGCAGATGCTGTCCCTCCCTCCTTGCTCAGGGCTCTTGCCGGGATGGGCACTGGCATGTGGGGATGTGCAATGGCAAGGGCAGGAGCATGGGGCGGCCCCTGCCAGGCTGCTGAGCAGGGACAATGAGGCAATGAGGCCCCAGGCCTGCAAGGGTCACTTGTCTCCTGCTCCTGCCTCAGGCCCAGGCCCAGCAGCCATGGCCAAAGTGCTGCCCAAGTTGGCTCTGGCAGGGCTGTCTTGCAGCTGCTGCCCATCCCTGTGCCCTGTGCAGCCCAGGCTGTCCCACGGTGTCCCTGCCCTGCGCCTCTGTCCCTGCAGGCTGTCGGCATCCCCCGGCTGCCCCACCTGGCTGGCCCCTTCCTTTGCTGACAGCTCTGCCTCCTGCCTGCCTCTGCCTGCCCACACAGAGCCTTGGGCTGTCCCAGGCTCATTCTGGGAGATGTTCTGCACCATAGCTCAGCCCTGGGAGGAAAATTCCTTTCTCTTTGTGTCCTGTCTTGGCCTCCCCAGCTGCATTTGTGGTATAATTTCTCGATCTCACTGTTTCCCACTATGGAGAAAAAGCTTCACCATTTCTGAATCCTCCTTTAAACCCTGCCAGTCCACTCCTTTTCTGCAGTCTGCAGTCTCCTCACAACTCAGACCAAGCACATCAGCCTCGATATATTGGGTATGTTCTTTAGGCCTGCAAACACCAGTCTGGGAGATCTTTGAGCCCTCTCCATGGTGTTTTCAGATGAAAACATTCTGCTCATAGTCTAACAATATATCACAAGTGCCCAAGGCCAGGCTGAGGTTTCTGTCAATGGCAGGTTTTGTCTTGGAACAAACCTGGGATAGATGGAATTTTGTCAGCCAAATTCCAGTTTCTGCAATGGCCTCTGGACAAAGCCAGGGGTTTTTTTGCATAGGAAGGAAGGCACAGATCCCTGGTTCTTCTGAGGTAAATGAGATGTGATCACCAGAGGGCAAGGCTAGGCAGAGCTGGCAGGTTTTTTTCTGGGTATCTTTTCCTTGCATACAGGAAATCTTTCAGGGGGGAGTACCAATGTTGTCCATGGGTGTCTGAAAAGAGAGACAGTTCTTTCCATAGGAAGGAAAGCATGGAGCCTCAGTGATCCAGGAGCTGATAAGAGGCAGCCCTCAACATTCCAAGATCAGCTGGACCTGTCAGGTGGCCCCTGGGAGGCCAAACCAGCCAGATCTGTTCCATTTTCCCTTGGTTCCATGAGACCCTGCAGTGTCACAATGTTCTTCTTGCTTCTGCAGTGTCACAATGGCCCCGTGCTTCCATGAGGCCCTGCAGGGTCACAGTGGCCATTTGGTTCCCTGGGGCCCCGCAGTTTCACAGTGGTCTCCATGATTCCATGGGGCCTTGCAATGCCACAATGCTCTCCATGGATCCACGGTGCCCCCCAGGATCACAACGGCCCTTTGGTTCTATGAATTCCCACAGTATCACAATGGTCTCCACAGGAAGGAAGCAACTGAGTCCCAGAGTTGCAGGCACAGATGAGAGGCAGTCACCAAAGGCCAGCCAGACTTGATTGTATTCACAGATTTTTTCTGGGACCAATCCCCGGATATACAGAATTTTAGAGGTAGGATCCCATCTTTGGACATGGACAACTCGACAAGAAGGAAGATTCTTTTCCATAGCAAGGAAATAATGGAACACCATTGTTTCAGGGGCAGAAGCAGAGGCTATCTGAGCTACAGGCCAGACACACCTGTTTGTCCTGGCAGCTTTTGTCACAGAGGAATCCTTGTATATACAGAATTTTGTGGGGCTGAATCTCAATTTTGACTATGGACACCATGACAAGAATGACAGTTCCTTTCCATTGGAAGGAAAGCACCAAGCCCAGTGTTTCAAAAGCATGTGAGAGGCCACTCCAAAGAGGCCAAGGGCAGCCAGACCTGTCTGTCCTGGCAGCTTTCACCTGGGAGCAATCCTTGAATGGACAGAATTTTGCAGGTGGAATCCCAGTTTCAACCATGGGCACCTGGTTGAAATGGACGTATTTCCATAGGAAAAAAAAGCACAAACTCCAAGTGTTTTGGAAGAAGATGAAAGGTGGCCACCATAAGCCAAGCCAGCCAGACCTTTCTCTCCTGGCACCTTTTTTATTCAGGGAAATCCTTGGACATAGGGAATTTTGGAGGTGGAATCTCAGTTTTTGCTGTGGGCACCTGGACAGGAAGAAGAGTTCTTTTCATTAGGATGGAAAGCACAGAGCCCTAGTGCTTCAAAGGAAGATGAGAACCAGCTCTTCAGAAACCAAGGCCAGCCAGACCTGTCTCTCCTGGAAGCTTTTGTCTGGGAGAAATCCTTGGATATAGGGAATTCTGGAGGTAGATTCCCAACTTTGGCCATGGGTGCCTGGATGTGAAAGGTGCTTTTTTCCAATAAGAAAGAAAAGCACATGATCCCAGTGTTTCAAAGGCAGATGAGATGTGGGCCCCCAGGTGGCCAAGCCAGCCGGATCTGTCTGTCCTGGCAGATTTCATCTGGGAACAGTCCTTGAATATATGGAAATCTGGAGGAGGAATCCTGATTTTGGCCATGGACACCTGAAGGAGAAGGACAGTTCTTTCCACAGGAAGGAGAGCCCAGAGCCCCAGTGCTCCAGGGGCTGATGAGCAGCAGCCCTCGGCATGCCAGGGTCAGCTGGACCTGTCAGGTGGCCCCCAGGTGTCCCAGCCAGCCAGGCCTTGATGCCTTGAGAGGCTGCCTAGAACAGAGGCTGGACAGAGTTACAGGAATAAAGTAGGGATTTATTAAAAGGCCTTCAAAGGATACGCCTGGGGCAGTACAAGAGCCCAGCTGAGGGTACACCCAAGATGGACAATGGGTCACACATTTTCACACTTTTTAAAGTTTTGGTCCATTTCTATATTGGGGTTAATTGTCCAATTACAGCTTCAGGTTATGAAGTCCCATCCTCCCAGTCTGCTCTCCTCAAATCACTGTTGGCACTTTTTGGGCCTGAAGCTGCCACAGTGTCCTTGCCTCTCCTAGGTTTCTAGGCTTCCTACTTCAGTTATGGAGAAATATTTCAAAGAGCTTCTAAACAATATGCACTCCTATTTTAAGGGGTGTCTTTTATTACTGCTGTATTTGGAGCAGAGACAATTACAGCATTCTCTGATTGATATTGACCCACGGTCTCTCCCCAGGAGCTCCGGCCTGCTCACAGAAGCTGTGCCTAGAGCTCTGACCCCGTGTGGACAACCTTGCTCCACATTGCCCAGCCCCATCCTGTCTGTCCTCACTGCCCTGGGACCTGCTGTGCTTGCAGAGCTGGCTGCTCCCAGCCTAAGAGGGGTTTTCCCTTTTTGTAGTTTTTGAAGCAATCTGAAACTCCTGAGTTTCCCCAATGAAAACAGACACACTCCTCAGGTGTGTGCCAAGACCAAGCTGCCACCAACAACATTCCCCTCACCCAAGACAGAACTGTGCAGGAAATGTTCTAGACCTTTGCACTCCATGGTTCCATGAGGCCTTGCTCTGTGGCAATGGACTTTCGGTTCCACGAGGTTCTGTACTCAATCAAAAGTGGTATCCTTAGTTCCAAGTGTCACCATGGCCCTTTGGTTCCACAGGTCCCCGCTGTGTCGCGATGGACTCCATGATTCCATGATTAATGCAAAAGCTTTGCATAAACAATGAGCAACACCATGGTCTCCTTGGATCTGCATTGTCATAACCAACAATGGGTTCCATGAGATCCCAAACTGTCACAATGGACATTTGGCTCCATGTGGCCCCTCTGTGTCACAAAGGACCCTTGGTTCCATCAGGCCCCACAGTGTCACAGGGGTTTCCTTCATTCCATCTGCCCCAAAATGTCACAGGGTTTTCCCTTTTCCTGCTGCAACCAGCAGCAAACTTCAGTGCCAGGGTCAAACGTCTGGCAAGAAGGAGCAAGGGGGGACATTTGGAGTGATGGATTTTGCCTTCCCAGGTCTCAGTGACGTGGGATGGGTCCCTGCTGTCCTGTAGATGGATGAACACCAGCCTGCCCATGGCAGGGGGTAAGAGACAACAGCCTCTGTCCATGGAACTGCAACAGCAGAGAGGTCAGAAGAAGGCTGGGTTTAAGACTCTCACCGGCACAGGAAACATCAACCTAGGACATTTTCTTGAAAGCTGACATTTTAGAGCATTTTTTTATACAGACTTGGACTACCAAATACCAAGTTAAACAGTTTTGGCTTTCTCTGGGCCCTGAGACCAGTTGGAATCTTTTCAGCAGTCTGTGCTGTTACATCCTGTTTTAAATGATCAAATTGAGAGCCAAACTTATAAGAAAATTTAGCAAAGATTTATTAATTTGTCTGTGAGACCGAAGTTTGGTCGTCAAAACCACCTCAGCCAAGGGTCAGCGTTGAGCCCGGGATCGGTGCTGGGTGAACACGGATCTGACCTCCGAATGTCAGAGTCTCTCCCTGTTCATGAATGATGCATCGCGCAGCAAGTTCTTATACAGTATATTCTTCCCGAGGCAGAAAGGACCGAATGGTCTTTGTGTCTCTTCACATGCAGAACCATGGCTTTACATGTGCAGAGGTAGACAAAGACTCAGTCCAGGTGTCTCGATGTTGTCAGTCAACTCCGGGGAAGTCAGCATTCACATGCATCAGGGTGGCGCCGTCGATCATCATGGTAGATGTAATCATCAAGGTGATAATCACTCTTAGGTGGACACGACGACCCAGGGAAGCCAGCGATTATCGGCCTGGAAACTTCTATTCTGACATTAAAACCCCAATGTTTATCTCAATGAACGTCCAGGAACTAGATATGAATAAGACACTGCTCCTGGCCAGGATGGTCAAAAGACATAGTGTGGATTTTAGAATATTTTATACATTAATAGCATGAATTATCTCTATCATATACTACAATCCCTCCCCATTTATATCACCAATTCAATTCATGTTCTCAAATTGCTAAATTTTTCATTTTCTACTTCTACCCACCACCACTGAGGGCCTTTCACAAACAGAGTGCTCCCTTACACTATTCTGTACTCCCCTTGTGGAACACCCTGTTGTCCCATATTATTCACATTCGCTTTTGCTTGTTTCTCGAACTTTGCCAATACTTCAGCAGCATTGCTGGCACACTTCCTTTCCCCCAGTCACATGATTTTAGATGTGTTGCCTCTGGAAGCTCCCTCCGGATCCACGGGAATTATCGCTATCTGCATTCCCTGGACCATGGAGTGGATCAGTCTAAAAAAGCATGGAATTAGACAAGGCAGGAATAGGATTCCAGCTACTGAACAGAGCACAAAAAACATCACTTTGTTCCACCAGGCCCCATCAAACAATTTGTCCCACCATGAAGATTGTAAAATCGATTTGCATTTTTGAACAGGGACATGGGCCACCTTTTTGATCTCGGCCCCCAAAGCTCTTATGGTTTCCCCATAATCATCGATTTCAATACAACATTCCGATTCGTTGAGCTTTCCACACACTCCCCCTTCTTCGGCCAGCAAATAGTCTAAAGCTCTTCAATTTTGGTACACAAATGCCTGTACCTGGGTGTGCTGCCGACTAAGTAAATCCAGGGCCTCCGAGGTGTGATTCGAAACAATTTCCACCACTGCCTGCAGCCGAATCAGCCAGTTCAGTAGATAAATCGGAGTCCTCTACCCATAGCTTCCATCCTGGGCCCATGTGGCCAGTCCATAATAATCAATTATTCTTACCACCAGCCACTCTTCCTTCTCCCAGGCTTGCTTACCACTTATCACTGGTATCATCACTTTCAGGCTTCTTCTCTCCCTTCTCAGGGTCTCGTATAATGGAGCCCCTAGCAGATTACTTTTTATTTGAGGGATAGTAAAGAACACTGGCCGAATCATGCCCAGAGTGCATGATCCCTTCCACCTTGGGGGTAACTCACTGTATGCCTTCTTTCCACAAATCCAATAAATTCCATCTGGGGCTTTCCATCTAATGTTTATTTTCCCTGCGTCTCCCCAGTACTCTTTTAGGCCTTCCAAGGATTTAAAAGGGTTGGCTCCAGGATTTTTGACACAACACAGTCCTATCCTTTTGTTCCATTCACAATTTGTCTCATTCTTCCAGCTCCAGTACCCCGAAAGGGGTTCTGGCTGCTAGAGCTTGCTTTTGGTGTTTGAGTTCACCATCAGGGTAGACACACACGGGGTGCATCCCACCATTTCAGTGTACTCCTTTCCTTCTTGACTGGTGCACATGGTTTCAATCAACCTCTGGTCCAAAATCCATCCCTCAGGTCTCTGTGCCAATTTTGAGACCCTCGGATTGTCCCATTTCAGAAGCTGTTCCGGACCCAAACCTTCCCCTTTCCAAGGCCATTTTTCTGCTGACTTCAGCCCCCCACAAATCCAGCAATTTGACAATCCTAGTTCAATTGCAATTTCTTGCATCAGGTCAATGAACAGGTTCTGTTCCAGGGAAAGCAGTTCCCCATCAGCATATTGTTTCTCCAGCAATTCATACTGTTCTCCCAGAGTTTTTAATCTTTCCTGTTCAACCTTTTTTCTCCTCATTTCTGACTCCCTTCCCTTCAATTCCTGAGTTATTTCTCTCATTCTTCCCTCAGGATCCTCACCATCTTTATTTTTCATGAAACAGACAACCCGATCATATTGCAGGCACACTCTATCATCATTTGCCTCTGCCAAACCCAGTATGATTTGTTCTCTGCTCAAGGTAAATCTGTTATCAAATTTAACATTTCTTTCCATGCAATACATTTTCCTGTTCATCATGCATATCCCCAGCCTCGCATTGTCATAACACAATGGATTCACCTGGTGATACGGGACAAAGATTGATTCCATTTTTCCCCCAACCCACATGGTTCAGTTACATTGGTTACAAATGGAGATTGACATTATTTCTGCATTTTGTTTTTGTATCTGGTGTATGTGCTTATCTGACTGCCCGTTCCTTAGCCCTGCCTCATGATTAATACACCAAATCCCTGTTACCAATTCACACAATTTGACCCTCATGCCATTCTTCCAACAGTACCTGCCAGGTTCCCTGAGACAATCTACCAGGGCTTGGTATGCTGAGGGTTTCTTGTTCCCTTTACAGCTGGGACCACCTGAGTGCAATTTCCACACTCATCTGTGGAGCTCTCATTTCCGCCTCTCATCGGGACCTCAGTGTGCAGACTCTGCGTCGTGCACATGGCTAGGCTCAGGACAATCAGGATTCTCACGAGGCGTACTCCTCTGCCTTTGCCTCCGCCTCCTGAGGTACCACCAGCGGCGAGGAAGACCATCTTCGCGGCAGCAGGAGAATTCTTCAGGGAATATATTCTCTGACCTAGCCACTTACCTCCTTTTAAAGGTTCCCCACCTTGAAATTCTGATAGCATCTGAGCTGCACAGTACCTTGATTGACTTTCGGCACTCCACATCCAATATTTCTGCCTTAGATTTGAGTTCTCCACGCACCCTGTTCTGGAAAATGTGGAACCACTCTTGTGAATCTAATTCGATAATTCCTAAATCTGTGGCTAGGGTTAGAATGCAGTCAGTCAGCTCAAGCTCCTCTTCCAGACACTGGGTACACAATCCCTTTGGCCTCTGCCCCCTTCTGCAGCGTACAATAAAAGCTCCCAGACAATATTCACACTTAAAAAGTACAAATGGATACCATACAGAGTCAGTATACAACCTATCTATTCACTGTCGGTCATTTACAAGGACATTGGAGTTTGAGTTTCAAGTCACGTGGGGAAGAAGTGACTCTCCACTTGGGCGCTTCCTCCCAATGTTCGACTTTCTTCACCCTAGACTTGTGTGTCCAGCCTCCGCCATCCAAATGGCCGTGTCTGTTGTCAGGAGTACAAGAAAAGTATCTTCCCAGTGAGGAGAGAGGTGTACAGCTTTCCACACTTTCACAAGCACTCTGTCATCCAGTTGAATTTTGTGGATAGCAAATCCCAGAGGAGCACAATAAGATACTATCCCTTGTTTTCTTAGTTCCTGTAAGTTTCTGTTTATCCCAACCAAATACAGTTGAATCTGGCTGTCCTCAAGTCTGGGGTGTCCCATTGGCATCCCATGCTTATATGACATTTCATATAACATCTCAAAGGGTGAGAGCCCCATCTCTGAATGAGGCATTTTGTGATATTAAGCAAGGCTAAAGGTAGGTATTTTAGCCAGGACATCCGAGTTACTAAAATTAATTTAGACAACTGCGCTTTCAAGATCTGATTCATCCTTTTCACCTGTCCTGAGCTCTGGGGATGCCACGGAGTGTGGTATTCTCACCGAATGCCTAGCGCCTCTGCCATCTGCTGAATAATTTCTGACGTAAAATGAGTTCCTTGGTCCTAATCAATGTAATTCACCACCTCATATCAGAGCACAATTTCCTCCAGCAATTTCCTGGATACTGTCTGAACCATTGCCCGTGGACTGGGGAAAGCTTCCACCCAATGGCTCAATTTGTCCACGATCACAAGCACAAATTAGAGCCTCCTCACTTTGGGCAATTCAGTGAAATTGACTTGAATCCTTTCAAATTGTCGATAGGCGATGGGGTGACTCCCCAGGATGGCCTTAGTCTTGTTAATTTCTGGTAAATCAGGCATCCTTGTACCTCTTGTTTGGCCAATTCGTAAATTCCCCTGCACTGGAAAAATTTCAAGAATTGTTCTGCCAGGGTCTCTGCCCCCCCGTGTGTTCGCTGGTGCAGTTTCCTCAAAATCTTCCTGGTAAAACCTTTAGAGACTAGTTCTCTCCCATCTGGCAATTTCCACTTACCTTCCTCCAATTTTCCCCCAACTTTCTCATAGCTTTCAATCTCCTTTTGGGAGGGTTCAGGAGGGTCATCTGGGACCTTGATCGCTTTAATTTCCAGGGTACTTACCATCATCAGTGCTGCGGTTTTGGCTTCCTGGTCTGCCAAATTGTTGCCCCATGTTTGGAACTGAATTCCTGCCTGGTGTTCCTTCACATGGACCACTGAAATTTCCTCAGTCCCCATTAGTGCTTCCAAGATTTGCCGGATCAATTCTCCGTGCATCAGTTCCTTTCCCCGGGTGTTGATCAATCCCCTTACTTCCCAGATTTTCCCAAAGGTGTAAACCACCCCAAAGGCATACCTAGAGTGTGTAAAAATTGTTCCCTTCTTCCCCTTCAGTCCTTTCAAGGCTCTCAGAACTGCGTACAGTTCGCAAGCCTGGGCTGACCAACTTGCCCTCAGGGGACCCGCTTCAATCACTTTCCCCATTCGTTCATACATGACTGCACACCCTGACTGTCTTTTCCCATCAATCACCCTGCTTGACCCATCTATAAACCATTTTCCCCTTCATCTAATTCCTCCTCCTCCAAATCCTCTCTGATTTTTGTCTGCAACTCTACCGCTTCCACACAATCATGAACAATTTCCTCCAAAGCTTCCCCAAACAAGAACTGCGCAGGGTTTTGTGCAGTTGTTGTCCGCAATTCCAAATACTGTGAATGAATCAAAATGGCCTCATACTTAAGCAATCTAGCATCAGTGAGCCATTTATCTGCTTTCTGTTGTAGTATTCCCCACACGTTGTCCGGTGCAAATACTACCAATGGTGCACCGAAGGTTACCTTCTTGGCCTCCTCCACCAGCAATGCCACAGCCACAATTGCCTGCAAGCAGGTGGGCCAGCCCCTGCTGACCAGGTCCAAAAGCCAGGACAAGTAAGCCACAGGTTTTCTGACTCCCGCCCAGTCCTGTGTCAGCACCCTGTGTGCCGTGTGATTACTCACATCCACGAACAACTGAAAGGGTCTCTTCACATCAGGGAGGCTCAGCACCGGTGCCGCTGTGAGTGCTTCCTTGACTACCCTGAATTCTTCTTCATCCTTTTCCATCCATTTGACTCGGTCTGTGGTGAGTTTCTTGAATAGAAACTTCACCTTTTCACTGTACCCTTTAATCCACTGCTGGCAATATCCCAACAGCCCCAAAAGCTGTCTGACCTCCCTTTTCGTTTGCAGGGGTGGTAAGGCAACAATCCCTGCCACCCGCTCTGGATCCAATTTCTTTTTTCCCTTGGTTAACCAATGTTCCAAGTACCTGACCTCGGGCTCTGTGAATTGCAACTTAGACTTTGACACCTTCAACCCCTTTTCCCCTAAAAAGTTCAATACTTCAATGGTGCTCACTCTTACAACCTCCTCCCTTGGACCTGCAACCAGCAAATCATCTACATATTGTAACAATTTTGTTCCCTCCATTGGTACAAAATGGCTCAATACCTGCTCAAGTGCTTGCCCGAATAAATTTGGGGAATCCATGAAGTCTTGAGGCAACGACGTCCATCTGAGCTGCTGCTTTCTCTTTGCCTTTAGATCTTCCCACTGAAACGCAAAACAATCTCTGCTGCCCTCTGCTAAAGGACAGGTCAAGAAAGCATCTTTCAAATCAATCACACTGTACCATGTGTCCTCAGGGGAAATGTTATTCAACAAGGTGTAAGGATTTGAGACCATGGGGAACAAGGTCTTAGTTCTCTGAATCACAGCCCTTAAATCTTGCACTAGCCTAAAGCTGCCGTCCATCTTTTTCACAGCCAGAATTGGGGTGTTGTGCCGAGACATGCACGGCTCCAATGTTTCTTTCTTTATTACTTCATCAATC
This sequence comes from Melospiza melodia melodia, assembly GCF_035770615.1. Lineage (NCBI taxonomy): Eukaryota > Metazoa > Chordata > Aves > Passeriformes > Passerellidae > Melospiza > Melospiza melodia. Next base: position 1,472,436 of record NW_026948804.1, on the reverse strand, counting down.
ACCGGTTCCAATCCCTTCCTCCCCTCCATGGAGATGGGATATTTCTTAACCCAAATAGGGTCCTCTGGTCTCTCAGTTTCAACACGAATCAGTTCTATGTCCAGCCTCCCAGCTTCCCCTTTGACGTACCATACCTTCGGATCCATTTTCTCCTTGTCCTGGATGGTGAGTTTATACATTCTCACCCTGAGCCTTGAATTTTCCACTGCCAAGGTGATTTCCAGGGCTACCATCATGTCCCGCCCCAGTACATTTAAATACGCATCCTGTATCAGTAAGATATTTCCTGTACGTCTTTTGTTTTTTGTTTCTATTGCTACATCTTTTATGATCAGAACCTCAAAGGGTTCCCCTTTTGCCCCGATTACCATCATGGAATCAGTGCTTAGAAAGCACCCTTGCGGCAGCTGCTGCACCTCTGTCCGTTCTGCCCCTGAGTCTACCATAAACCACATCTCCTGCCTGTGGGGTCCTACTTTTAATTTTATCAAGGGCTCCCTCAATGTTCTGGACTCCAAACTGAAAAGTCCCTGACACCTCTCATCTTCTCGCAACATTGCCTGGTCCTTGGCTTTGTTGGGACAATTCCTTCAGATGTGTCCCTTTTGTTTGCAGTAATAGCACTCAAAATCTCTCTTCTGATTGTTTGATCCTTTTCCTTGGGAAGAGTTCTGCTTCTTCGCCGGCTCCTTCTTTGCTCTGCCTCTGCCCTGCTCCTGTTTGTGTGCTTCCCTTACTGCAGCTACCAATACCTTAGCTTGGATCTTCTGTTTCTCTTCGTCTCATCTCATGTAGACTTTCTGAGCTTCCCGAAGCAGCTCTTGCAACCCTTTTTTCCTGCCACTCATCTATCTTTTCTAACTTTTTCCAACTGTCTTCCCAGGATTTTGCCACAGACTGAGTTTTTAGCAAAACCATCCCCAAATACATTCTCAAACCTTTCCAGAGCCTCTGCAACCATTCCATGGGAGTTTCGTATTTCCCCTGGCACTCCCTGAGTACCTTGCTCATGTTCTGTCCCTTGGGTACCGCTTCCCTGATACCCTGAATTATCATATTTCCTAAATTTATCCTTTTCTGCCTCCCCTCCTCCATCTGGGCATTCCAGGACGGTTTCTGGTTTGGCCAGCTCTGGGCCCCGCTTTCCCCATTGGGGTTTCTCTTTTCCCAATCTTTGATTGCAGCTTGTCTGATCATGTCCCTCTCCTCATTGTTGAACAGCGATCTCAGGATTGCATTGAGATCCTCATAGGTGTAGGTGCTGGTCCCTAGAAATTCATCTAGCTTTTCTGCCACCCCCAAAGGATCATCTATCAATTTTCCCATCTCTTTCATGAACGCTCTCATGTCACTGGTGTCGATTGGCGCGTGTACAAAGGCAATAACTCCAGGAGCCGTCAGCACCTCCACCAGTAAAGAGAAGAAGCCGGGCTTCTCTTCCTCATCCCCACTGTCTCCCATAGTCGCCCTCTCCTCGTTTGCCGCTCATTCAATGGGCCAGGGGAGAGCTGGTTTTGGGGATGGTTACCTGTTTTTCTTCGGTTTTGGGAAGGGTCAGTGGCAGCAGCTGCTCACATGGGAGCGGAGTCGCCGCCGCTGCTTGGTCACGTGGAGGGGGAGGTACCACAGCCGGCTCCGGTCGGAGCGGCAGTGCCGAGACCTGACCCAGTGGGATCGCCACCTCGGGAGGCAACATGTGCACCGGTGGTGCCTGAGATGGTTCGGGCTGGGGCGGAGGAACAAGGTAGGGAGGTGGAAGATTGTCCAAGGGTTCCCATTCCTTTCCCATGTTTGCTGAGTTTTGGAGGGGTCATAGTGGGTATAAACTCATACAAGCGTACCTCCACATCTCGGCATACTCGATTTCCTCAAAATCCTACAGGCAGCAATCAAATACATAATCATACAAAGACTTGCAAGTCCATGCTTTAAACGTGCCGAACACCAGCCAAACCACGTATTTTCCGATCTCCTTCCCTCCCCATTTTTCCATACAAAAATGTATCATTTTCTCATTGGACCTGCCTGCTCTCCTTGGGCTCTCATCCCAGTGTTCTAGCATCCACCCCAATGGACTATCTCTTGGGATTTCTGGCAGAACTCTCCCGGGACCCTGGGGAGATTTTTCCTCGGGTTTTCTCCAGAACCTGCTTTTTGCCAACCTCATTTTTCCAAAAATCCCTCCTGCGAATTTTCTCACCTTGTCTCCTCCAGCTGGGATGCTCATCGCTAGTCCTGACTCTTTGTCTGATGTTGATTTCCTGAATCTGCAAAATGTCACCAGTCTTACTCAGTCAAACAGAGAATCGTTCCGCTGACTTTTTGACTGATCTCCAGTTTTCTTTCCTGTTTTCTCTGCATCAGAAGGTAGATGGACTCATGAAATTTTCCAGGACTGTCGTTTCCCCTTTCTGACTGAACCATGACCAATTTCCCCCCTCGAACTTTCTACGAGTCCCAGGTCCCATGTGTGTTAAGGAAAAGCGTCTGCTTCCCCCTTGACAACCATGTGCCTCATGGTATGGTGGAACTGCGACTGTGGGGTCCACACTTGCTTTGTGACAGTCACATCTCACAATAACTCAGTCACATCCCACTCAGCCACACTATACTCACGGTTCCTTTTCCCACGTGGATTCTTCATGCACGTTGATTTCCGAGGGGAAAAAAAAGCACCTCGGTCTTGGAGATCCCATGGATCTTGCCGAGTTCCTGAGAGCGGGGCCCATTTTATCCCTCTTTAGCTGTGGCTCCAGTTTTGGTTCGGTGATTTTTAATTGGTCTCGGGGACTCCAATCCCGCTTAGACTGCTGAAATCACCAAGGTGCCTTCAGGGCATGAAGGGGTCCCGAACCCCAAATTCAAATCCCTTCGGGTTTCACCAGTTTGTTATAAATGATCAAATTGTGACCCAAAATTTATCAAAAACTTAGTAAAGATTTCTTAATTTGTCTGCACGACCAAATTTCACTCTTTAAAACCACCACAGCCAAAGAGACAGCGTTGAGCCTGTGTTCGGCGCTGGGTGAACCTGGATCCGACCTCTTGAGTGTCAGAGTCTCCCCCGTTCATGCACGCTGCTTCTTGCAGTGAGGTTTTATACAGTTTATTCTGCCCGAGGCAAAGATGACCAAATTTTCTTTGTATCTCTTCACATGCATTGCTGTTTCTTTCCATGTGCAGAGGTGGACAAAAGCTGGGTCCAGGTGTGCCACTGGTGTCAATCGGCTCCGGCAAGCCGTGTATTCAGATGTATCAGTTTGGCGCCCCTGACTATCTTGATAGATGCAATTGGCAAGGCAATAATCGCTCTTGGGTGGCTCCCGATGACTTGGGATACCAGTTATCATTGCCCTGGAAGCTTCTATTCCTACGTTAAAGCATCAGTCGTTATCTTAACTTGTGTCAGGGAACTTGTTGAACCTAAATAGAGAGCTGCTCCCGGCCGGGGTGGTCAGACACATACATTTGGAGCGTGAATTATCCCTACCATATATTACAACTGCATTTACCTCTCCAGCATTGCTTTCCAAAAGAAAAGAAAAAGCTGGGGAAGGCAAACTGTATAGCTCATGGTATTTTACAGTGTCTAAAACATGCCAAGTCGTGTATCTTAGAAGTGAGATCCTTTTGGAATTAATGGGTTAGAGAAGTAGTGCAAAGGGGAGCATAAAAATGAATAGAGTAATACATCTTGGTATGGTTTTTTCTGTTTTCATTTCATTTCCCAAAAACTGCTTCAGTTCTTCCAGAATCTTCTCCACAGTCCTGTTTGCTCTTTCCAAGAACCTTTCCTGGAGAACAAGGTGCAGCTTCTGTCACAAGATGTGCCACCAGCTGCAGCTTCTCTTGGCTTTCCACACCGTGCGTGCAGCACGACTCTTGCAGCAAAGCAGGACAAATATTTGAAGAAATTTACAGCCTGTTTTTTTTATTTGTGGTCTGGGCACTTGTGCCATTGGTGAGGTTTTCATTGTTACTGTTCTACACTAAGAAAACCTGATGGGGTACCAGGAATTGTTAGGGAATGCAAGCCTGACTGAATGCAGAGAAAGAATCTCCAGAGCCTGCAGCCAGAAATGGAGAGCTGTGGGATAATCATTCCATCAACCACATGGACATCTTGAAAGCAATGTAGAAGATGAAAATGGGCTGACAGAGGGAATTTGTTTCATTGTTCAGTTCAGATGCTGCTACATCTCATGCATTGATATAAATCAAGAGTTACTGTCAGTTCATGAAGGGCACCAAAACAAGCTGGATTTCTCAGGAGATGACTGAAAGAATCTGAAAAGGAGAAATGCAGGGAATGACTTAGTGAGCTTTGCCTGTACAAAGGATCATTTTTCCTATTAATTTCCAGTCCATTCCCTCCGCTTTTGTCCTTACTCACAAGGCCATTTTCATCCCAGATTCCCCATGAAATGGCAACCCTGAGCTTGGAAGTGCCTGAAAGATGCCCTGTTCCTCTGCAGGGACCCTGAGGCTGAAGCGGGAGCCTGAGCCCTCTCTGGGGCAGCCTCCACCGAGCTGGAATTTGTGCCGTGCTGGGAGAGGAGGAGGAGGGGGAGAGCACTGGTGCTGTGTGGCAGGAGCAGGAGGTTTGGGCCCGGCCCCACGTGTGCTGAGCTCCCAACACTGCGGGAGCTCCCCGGGCCGGGCTCAGCTTCCCACTGGGCCTGGGCAGCAGGCTGGGCTCCAGCTGGGATCAGCAGCAGCTGGAAATACCTCTGCGCATCTCCATTTACTGCTGCTGCTGCTCAGAAGAAACAATGCAGGGAGTCAAGAAGTTCTGGTTTCACTTTCTCCTGGTAGATTTTTTCATTTGATTTGACTCTCAAGAGGCAATTTCTGTGATGGCCTCTGTCAGTTGATTCTATTTCAGCAGCAGCAGCAGCAACAGGGTTGTGTTTGAGTACTGCATATGTGACCTGTGTGGCTGCTTTAATTCTCCTTGACTTAGTGCTCAAGGACTTGAGAGCATTTCAAGATCTGCTGATCATGATGCCTGTGACCAAAAGCCTGAGTTCACCTATTGCCATCCAGGGGCTATGTACAAATCACCAACAGGACGGGACTGCTGAGGAACGTGTCTCAAGCTGTTTATTTTCTAGCATCAATCTCATTACATGGTTATGAGAATGGGAAGATGCCAGCAGCTTGTGTCCTCAGCAGCAGACAACTCAATGTTACAACTTACTTTAAAAGTTTTTTACCAATCACACAGAGCAAAAGCATATTGACGGTAATTCTATCCAACCATTATAAGCACAGGTACCTTTGGTTAAAACAATGCTTGCTTGTTTTGAATAGAATACCGGCTTGTGAGCATTTATACACAATGAACAGAGCTCCATTATTAAGCTTAGAACTTCCTAATATCTCTGCGGCTTAGGGATTTGTTCTAGAGAAGCGTTAATACACCAACCATTTTTCTACTTGTCCTTACTTTCTACTTCTTATAGAACTTTTCTGCTGACAAATCTCATGGCTACTGCTTAGTTAAACCCTCTGATTTTAATGATTCCCACATTCACCATCACGAAAGCATTATGGGTAGCACTGATCAAAAAAGGCAATTGCAGATAAATTTCAAGTGGCAAGCAGAAGAGGGCCAAGAGTAGCCATGATCTCCAATGCCCAAGGCAAAGGCAGCAGCAGCCTCCTGCTGTCACCTCAGGGTGAGTAAAACAGCGATGAAAGCAGCGCTGGAACCTTATCCTTTCTTTCTCTGAGGGCTGGCTCAGGGCAGCACAGGTGGGCCCTGAGGAGTCAGGGCTGTGTGTGGGTGATTGCTGCTCTAGTCCAGAATTGAGCTGGAAAAAGCCCTTGGGAGCCGAGGTGGGAGCAGGCAGGAAGGGGCTGGCGCTGCTGCTGCTCCTGGCCGGGAGCCCCAGTAGAACCAAAGGGCCATTGTCAGACACTGCAAGGCCTCATGGAAGAAAGGGGCCATTGTGCCACTGCAGAGCCAAGAAGACCATTGCGGTATTGCTTGACCTTGTGAAAAAAAAAAGATCTCTTGTGATACTACAAGGCCTCATGGAACCAAGGCGCAGTTGTAATGCTGCAAGGCCCCAAGGATCCAAGAACATGGAAAGGTTCTGTTTGGCTTGGCTTGACTGGTCCAGCTGACCTTGGCATGGTGAGGGTTGCTTCTCCGCTGCCCCTGAAGCCCTGGAGTTCTGTGCTTTCCTTCCTGTGGGAAAGAACTCTCCTCCTTTAGGGGTTCATGGCTGAAATTGGGATTCTACGTCTGAATTCACTTATATCAAAGGATGATTCCTGTATGAAACCTGCCAGAACAGACAGCTCTGGGTGGCTTTGACATCTTGGGGGCCACCTCTCATCTGCCTTCAAATACTGTGGGGGTGTGCTTTTCTTTCCATGGAAAAATCATCTTTCAAGTGCAGGTGTCCATAGCCAAAATTGGGAACCTGCCTCCAAAATTCCTTATATCCAAGAACAGCTCCCAGGACTGTCCAGGTTCCCCTGGCTTACTGAGGGCCAGCTCTCATCTGCCTGTGAAACACCTGGGCTCTGTACTTTCCTTCCTATGGAAAAGAACTGTCCTTGTCCAGATGCCCATGGACAAAACTGGGATTTGGCCTCCAAAATTTCATTTATAAAAGGATTCCTCCCAGACAAAAGATGCCAAGAAACACTGGTCTGGCTGGCCTTGGTCTCCTTGAAGCTGCCTCTAATCAGCCTTTAAAACACTGGGGCTCTGCCCTTTCCTTCCTGTGGAGAAGAACTGTCATTCTGGTCCAGGCACCCAAGGCTGAAATGGAATTCCCTTTTCAAAACTCCACAAATATCCAAGGGCTGATTTCAGACAAAAGCTGCAAGGACAGACAGGTCTGGCTGGCCTTGGCCTCTGGCGACTGCCTCTGATCTGCCTTCAAACCCCTGGGGCTCTGTGATTTCCTTCCTGTAGAAAAGAACCGTCCTTCTTGTCCAGGCACTCATGGCCGCAAGCACACGAGCACTGTACAGGGACAGAGGAGCTCTGTGCTCAGTGGGGTGGGGACTGAGGACAGCAGAGGAGAGCCCTGGGAAGGACTGAAGGGTGGTTTAAGTGATAGTGGATCCTTTTGACATAAAAGAAAAAGGCAGAAAAAAGAAAGAATTAATAAAAATGGCAGCTGGGGAGATCCAGACTGGCAAGCAGGAGAAAGAAATTTCCCTCCAGGGCAGAGCTCTGGTCCAACACCAGAATGAGTCTGGGTCATCACCAGGCTTTTTGTGTGCAGTCAGAGGCAGGCAGGAGGCAGAGCTGTCAGCAAAGGAAGGGGCCAGCCAGGTGGGGCAGCCAGGGCATGAGTTTTACAACATGGCTTATGTGGTCCAAGACCTGTTCCACATTGCCAAATGATGGCTGCAGCCTTGGGAGATATTTAGTTGGCCAACACCCCTGTCAATCACTGTAACAAGGTGGCCAGTAGAGATTCACATAAGACTCTATCAGTAGTTGGGTTCCACTGAAGGACAGAAGTTTATTCAGTATTGTTTTCATTTTGAAAGTAAGAGCAGTGATACTGGAGTCTTTTGTAGCAGGGGACATGGTATGCCATATGGAACATGTGGAGCATGGTAAAAAGTGTTAAATAAATGAATAAAATACATTAAATTAAAAAATACATTTGTAAATAAATAAATAAAAACCTTCTCAGCTGTTCCAGGAGACCCTCAGCCTCATGATCTGGGAAGAAAACTTATCACCATGAGTCAGCAGAGTGGCTCTCCAGATGGCTTTGCAGAATGGCTGGTATTACTGCCTAGTGTTACAGGGTTAATACTGGGGTGCAAGGAAGCAGCATTTTTGAATTTCACTAGACTTAATATGGAATGTTAGGGGAAGAACCAAAGAAGGAAAAGGGAGGGATTAAGGTGGTTTGGAGAGAAATAGACATAGGAAAATAGAGGAATAATACATTAGGTGGTGTCAGTCATGCTGACAGATGCTGACAAATGCTGATCAGTGTGCTTGTAAGGCCATGCCTTGCACCTGGTGCCTGCACTGTTCCACAGTACCCTGTTTCCTCATTAGACTCAATGTGTATTTTCTGACTGTGCTGCAGAGCCAGTGGGATCTGGTGGAGTCAGATGAGAAAGCTTTTTGCACACTTGTCTGTGTGTATGAACATGTCTGTATGAGGTAGCTGAAAAGTTGAGTGTCCAAAGGCCCGCTACAGGGTGGTCCATATGGTGTTGATAAAGGTACCCTTTATCATAGTATACCATGCTAACTTATCCTTTGGGGCTCAGTAATCTAAAGATCTAGAGAATGTCTTATGGATAGGCCTTAGTTACCCTTAATGACCCCTTCTTTCCTCTAAAAATACAAATGACATTAGGTTAGTTACAATTTCACACATGAATTTCTTAAAAAAGGAGAACCATAAGGCTGCAGGACAAAGTCACTTCCCAGTTGTCCTCTTCAGTTATGTTTCAAGCTTCCAGAACAATAGTTGTATTGAAAACTCATGGTTTCTAACTTGGCCCCATCCTGGAATGCTATGGTCATGAATGCCAATGACTGAAATGGTTCCTAATTACTTTTACCTTTGTATAAGATATTACACACAAAGGACACTCTTCTATTCAGAAAGGTAAGTTTTATTATAATAAAAACCACCAAAAGATAGTATAGGGACTGATGATCCTATATTTTCAGAAAAAAGAGATGAGAATTTATGTTTTGGTGCTCTGTAGCCATCCATATGGACAACATTCCAATATGCCAAGGTATGTGTCCAAAAGGTACAGGGAGACCTGTTCCCAGAGCCTGCAGGGACAGAGGCGCAGGGCAGGGATACTGTGGGACAGCCTGGGCTGCACAGGGTACAGGGATGGGCAGCAGCTGCAAGACAGCCCTGCCAGAGCCAACTTGGGCAGCACTTTGGCCATGGCTGCTGGGCCTGGGCCTGAGGCAGGAGCAGGAGACAAGTGACCCTTGCAGGCCTGGGGCCTCATTGCCTCCTTGTCCCTGCTCAGCAGCCTGGCAGGGGCCGCCCCATGCTCCTGCCCTTGCCATTGCACATCCCCACATGCCAGTGCCCATCCCGGCAAGAGCCCTGAGCAAGGAGGGAGGGACAGCATCTGCCTGGCCAGGGGCTGGGGCTCAGGCCTTGGCCCTTGGCATTCCTCAAACACATCCATCTTTGATCAGCACCAGAGACACCTTGGCCTTGTTTGTGCCCAGCTGTCATCACTGCCGCCAGGGTTTTGCTCTAACTGGAACCTGGGGACACTTTCTCAGTCGTGTTCCTCAGTGGGACCCATTAAAACTTGAAGAAAGTTCAGAGTTTCAATTTAATTTTGAGTTCTTGACAAGTTTATTGAAGACACTCTCAGGGACTGAGTCTGATGTAAAGAACACAAAAGCCCTGAGAGAGTCATTAAAGTTTTCCTAGTCCACTTACGGAGAAAGATTTCAAAGAACTTGTAAAAAATACGCATTCCTATTTTAAAGGATGTATTTTATTTTATTTCTCTTTACATCAGAGGTGATTGCAGCATTCTGTGTTTGATATTGACCCAGGGTCTCTCCTCAGGAGCTGTGGCCTGCTCACAGAAGCTGTGCCTTGAGCTCTGACCCAGTGTGGACAACCTTGCTCCACATTGCCCATCCCCATCCTGTCTGTCCTCACTCCCCTGGGCCCTGCTGTGCTTGCAGAGCTGGCTGCACTCAGCCTAAGAGGGGTTTTCACGTTTTGGGGGCTTTTTGAAGCAGTCTCAAACTCCTGAGTTTCCCCACTGCAAACAGACACACTGCTCAGGTGTGTGCCAGCCCCAGGTGCCACCAAAGCCCCTGCAGAGCTGCCCTGGGCCAGCTGTGAGGGTGGATCATCAGCCCAAGCTGCACTGGGCCACTGCAATGGGCTGTGGCCATGGGCACTGCACTGACCCCACTGCTGGGTTTGGCTGCCACGGCCACCGAGAGAAATTAAACTGTCCTTGGAAACACTGGGGAGGACTGGGACATACTGGGGATCACTGGGAACGCTGTGGGAGACACTGGGACATACTGGGAGTGACACTGGGGGATACTGGGAGAAACTGGGGACACTGGGGCAATGGCAGAGATGACTGGGGATACTGGGGTACCTGTGCATGACACTGTGAGGAACTGTGATCGACTGGGCATGAACTCAGGTGTATTGGGATGGACTGGGCTGTACTGGGAGGGATTGGAGGGGTACTGGAATGTAATGGGTTCTACTGGGGACTAATTGGGCTTTACTGATGTTATACTGGTCTGTACTGGGAATGAACTGGGCTTTACTCGGAGGGACTGGAGGAGGGTGAATTGGCTGTTCCCACCTCCACTGCATCCCATTTGCCGAAGCTCCCGCCCATCAGCAGCCGCAGCCAATCAGCGTCAGGGATCCGGGCCTGGGGGCGGTGCTTACACAGGCAGCTAATTTTCTTTTTGCCTACAACTCCCGTCATGCCCCGCGGCCAAACTGAGCCCATTGCAGCCGGGAGAACAACTCCCGTCATGCCCCGCGCTCCACAGAACACCGGGATCCGTCCCCATCTGTCCCGTAAGTGTCCCCCAAACACTCCAGGGTCCCTCAGTGCCCCCTCAGCGCCCATTCGGGACCCCCATAAGCACCCCCGAACCCCTGAGTGCTCCCACCCCCACAGATGCCCTGTACAGCCACTTCTGGAAATTCACCTGTTCTCGTCCCCTGTGGCCCCAGAGCCTCTCAGAACACAGTACCGCGCCTAAAACTCCGGCCATGACCCGCGCCCTGAAGAGCCCGGTTGGAGCTCTCCGAGCTCCTCCCGAGGGCTCCCGTGCCATTTACGTTTCCCCAGAGGATCTCAAGTCGGGGCTCGGACGTAAAGGCTTCCCGCAAGAGCCGTCCCGGACTCCCAAACATTTCGTTCCAACCACTTTCGGGACTACAGCTCCCATCATGCTCCGCGGCGCATGTCTAGCGCTATTTGAGGCGGGACTTTATCTCCCGTCATGCCCGGCGCCCCACCGAGAGCCATTGCAGCTGCGCCTCAAACTCCCGTGATGCTCCGCGGCTCTGTTAAACCGTACGATACCCGCGTTTACAACTCCCATCACCCCCCGCATCCCAGACAGCCCCCTTCGAGTCCTCCAAGTGCCCGCCCGGATCCCGAAGGGCCCCAAATTCCCCTCCCTGAATTCCAAGGGCCCCCCTGGATCCCCAAGTGCTGCCCCGGACCCTGAATTGTCCCTCAGAATCCCTGAGTGCCCCTCCAAGTGCGCACCTGGCTCCCCCAAGTGTGCCCCAGACCCTCAAGTTCCCTCTGAATTCCCTCCCCAGACCCAAAACTGCCCCAAATGTGCCCCAGAAATGTCTCCAAGGGACCCCGAAGTGCACGCCCCCCCAACCCTGTCTGAGAAAAAGATGATGAAAAAGATGAGAAAAAGACTACAAATATAACTAATTAACATAAAGAGAAAGAAATAAATAGCCAATAGAAATTATTTAATTAATTCATGAAGGAATTGTGTTACTTAGAACCAATGAGAAATAATTTTCTTGGTTGCTAGAAATGTATCCAATTTTAATAAAAATATTCAAATTAGGTGTTATAAATGGAACTCTGCAACGAATTAAGTTGCCCAATTGGAATTTATTAATTACAGCAAGCATAGGTAATATGCAAAGCAGCGCTGGGCGACAGGGGAGTTATGGGGAGTCCAACTCCACCAACTGCCGCACCCAGTATCTCACAAGTTCCCTTTTTATACTAGTCCATTTCCATAGACGTGTTCTTCCCTTGGCGCATGCTCCAGTTGTTGCTAGGGGGTCGTCTTCTACCCTCTGGTGGTCGCTGGATGAACGCTTGAAGTCTTCTTCAGGCCTGTACTCTTGACCTCGGAGCTCTTGCCTTCCTTATATGGGGTGGTGTTTGGCTGGTTTCTGTTTCTTGGCAAGCTCTTCTTAGTTCCCAAAACCTTAGCCTTTCGCATGGTTAGTATTTGCGCAATACATGGTTGAATTTAGCAAACAATAGTAACTTGATATATATTATTTTTAGGTTATGCGGTTATGTATTTCTTAATCACATGGTTGACTATGTATCTCTTAATCACAATCAGAAGGCTGACCAGGCTGACCATGTATTTCTTATTCAATATCATATGGCTTTCTATATTGGGGTTTAGTGAACAGGACTATCCATTACATTAGGTAATAAAAATATTGTATAAGACTACCCTAAATTAAATAATATAATCATAATTTTGTTATTAATAAGTTTTATTCATAAGGAAAAATGCTGAAATTTTTCTTTTTGTTTGAGATGTCAGTCCCAGGTGGGTGTTGTCAGACATGGTGAGGCTGGGGGTGAGGAGCAGCTTGACCAAACAGGCTCAGCCTGCAAGGGGCTCATTCTTATCCATGCCCAGACCTCCTAAGGAGACATTCAGCATCCAGATCACTTGGGGAATGCTTCTATCCCCTCTTCTCATAACTAAAAAATAAAATAATACTGATGTGATTAAAAAAACAAAAATCATGAGGTGCATTTTGACATCTTCCTCCTGAAGACAACTCCAAACTGACTCCAGTCACTGCACAAGCCCTGGAGACCCAAAGACAATGGAAGGGAGACAAAGAGCTCCTGAGGCCTTTCTGTATTTTAATCAGCCCCCGGCTGGATTAGGGGCTGGGTCCAGGAGCCTCAGGCACGCAGAGAAGGATGAAGAAGCTGCTCAAGGAGTCAGCAGCAAAACTCCAAGTGCCTTGGAGCATGGCTGGGCCCCAGGCAGGGCAGGGAGTGCCAAAGGCTGCGCAGGGCCTGGTGAGAGCAGATCCTTGAGGGCAGGACTGCAGGAAGCCCAAGGCTCTGAGCAGGGAACTGCAATGCTGAGCAAGGCCTGGCTTGGCTGCAGGAAGCAGAAAGGCCAAGCCCTGAGCCCAGCCTGGGCCAGCAGGGCCTGTCCCTCACGGCTGCCTCGGGGCTCTTGGTGGGCCAGGGGGATGTGAGGGGCAGCAAGGACAAATGGCATCAACCTGCAGCCCCTGCCAGCCTCCCCAGGGAGGCCGAGGGAGAAGCAAAGTGCAGCCCCTGCCAGGAAAGTTCCTCCTGTGGGGCCTCCAGAGGCGCTGCCCGAGCCCAGGGCACAAAGGCCTGGGTGCCTGTGGCCCTGCCAGCCCTGCCCAGCCCTTGGCCATCTGTCCTGCAGGCTGTGCCCCCTGGGCGTGCTGCTCCTCTGCCCTGGCCGGCTGCACTCGCCCATCTCGCTGTGCCCCAGCATTTCTCACCCAGCATTGCTGTGCCCTCCCTGGGCATCCTGCACCCAGCGCTGCCAGCTCCTGGCACACAGAGCCCGGCCATGGCCCAGCCTCACACTGCCACACCTCCAGCACCAACATTCTGCCCTGCGAGGGACTTTGCTTTCTCCTCAGCTCCAGCCTGAACCTTCCAAGGTGCACTTGGGGGAGGTTTCCTGCAATTGCCACTCCCAAAGAAAGCTCTGTCTCTTGCTGGTCACAAACAGAGAAGGGCTGGTGGCAGATCAGAGGTGGTCAGAGGCTGTTTGGGGCACAGCGACCATTGTAGCCATGATATTTTCTGAAAAATCCCTTTGCTAGGATTTAGCTCCTGAGAAGCTGAGGCCTCAGGTACAAAATATAAACAATAATTATCTTCTGCTGTGGAATGCAACAGGTGGATCTGTGATTGGCTTCATGTCATTGTTTCTAATTAATGGCCAATCACAGTGCAGCTGTGTCTCTCTTTGGTCAGACACAGGATTTTGTTATCATTCCATTCTTTCTCCTTTGCTTGCAAGCCTTCTGATGAAATCCTTTCTTCTATTCTTTTTGTATAGTTTTAATATAATATCTATCATAAAATAATAAATTAGTCTTCTGAAACATGGAGTCAGATCCTTTTCTCTTCCCTCTTCTGGGACCTCTGTGAACACCACTACTGACCATGAAATTATTAAGTTTTTTAATATTCTGTGAAAGAACAACGGGCATCAACTAAACACCTACAACTGGCTGGAGAGCCAGTTGAGTGGCGGTGAATGCTACACCAGACAGTGGTGGTGAATGCTGCTGCATCCAGCTGGCAAGCAGTCACCTGAGGTGTCCCTCAGGGGTCTCTGCTGGAGCCAGTTCTGTTCAACACTGTTAGTGACAACATGGATGAGAGTGTTGAGACTTTAAGTAGTAAATCTGCAGATAAAACTAAGCTGGGAGCATGTGTCCATCTGCTGGAAGGTAGGAGGCCTCTGCAGAGTGACCGGGAACAGTTGGATGGATGGGCAGAGTCCAGTAAGATGAAGTTTAATAAGTCCAAGTGCCGGGTCCTGCACTTTGGCCACAACAACCCCTGCAGTGCTACAGGCTGGGGACAGAGTGGCTGCACAGCAGCAAGGCAGAAAGGGACCTGGGGGCACTGATGGACTGCAGGCTGGACATGAGGCAGCAGTGTGCCCAGGTGGGCAAGAAGGCCAATGGCTGCTGGCCTGGATCAGGAATGGTGTGGCCAGCAGGAGCAGGGCAGTGATTCTTCCCCTGCCCTCGGCACTGGTGAGGCCACACCTCGAGTGCTGTGTCCACTTCTGGGCCCCCAATTTCGGAAGGCCATGGAGGGGCTGGAGTGTGTCCAGAGAAGGTCTACAGGGCTGGTGAGGGGTCGGGAACTCAAGTCCTGTGAGGAGTTGCTGAGGGAGCTGGGGTGGTTTATCTTGGAGAAGAGGAGGCTCACGGAGACAAGGCAGTGTCAGGGCAGAGGTTGGACTTGATGATCTCCAAAGTCTTTTCCAACCTTGCTGATTTTGTGACTCTCTGGAACCACCCTTGGAGCAGTTGCAGGAGAAGCCCTGGGCCTCCTCTTCAGCAGCTCCAGCAGCCCAGGTCCCTCATCTTCTCCTGCCGGCCCCAAAGCCCATCCTGTCAGTCCTGCAGAGCCTCTGCAGCCCCTCCTCAGTGCCCAGAACAGGGAGCCCCAGAGCCAGACACAGCAGCCCAGATGTGCCCCCCTGGCCTGGGGTGCCTGTGGGAAGGGAGCAGCACCAGGCACTGCAGGAGCCTGCAGACAATTCCTGCAGCACTTGTAGGATGATCCTGCTGCCCAAGGGACGTTCCCATGGTGCCAAGTCAGGAACTGCAATGCGGAGTGGGGCCAGAGTGGACAGGGCAAACAGGGATGGGCTGTTTGAAGGGAGGGTACAGGGGTGGAAGAAGAAGTAATCTAGAACAGGAAAGGGAAAAGAAAGCACAGATGAAGCCAAGGAAATGCTCAGGGCAGTTTGGGGGTGGCTGCCAGGCAGCCCTGGCTCTGAGCAACAGTGTCTGCAGTGGGAAAGGAAACTCCCAGCTGATGGGAAAAAACTTTCTGGCTGACTGCAGAGGGCAGGACAAAGCTGAGTGGTTTCCCTGGTGTCCCCCAGCCCTTGCTGGCCCCAGGGGCTGATGGCATTTGTGCTCCCTCAGGTTCATGTCCCCACACCAACAGCATGGGTGTGCTCCCCCTGCTCTGTGCAATGCAAACAGGGGCTGCTGAGCCAGTGCTGCCGTGTCTGTGCCTGCAAGGATGGGGCACCTGTGTGAGCTGGGGGAGAGGCCAGGGCTGTAGAGGGGGGACGTTGTTGGCAGCTCCATCAGGATGCTCTGGGACGCTGCCCTGGTCCGTGCAGCGCACTGGGGATGGATCAGCCCCTGCTCTGCTGCTCCTTCCCGTCTGCCCCAGGGCCCTTGCAGAGCCCCAGCCATGCTGTTTGCCCCCAGCCTGCCCACAGCCAGCCTAGGCCTGCTCACAGGGCTTTTCTGTGCTGAGCATTGGCCTGGGCGTATTCTTGAGAGAGCCTGGGCAAGGAGCCTGGAGCCCCCAGGCCCTGGCCTGAGGCGTCAGTGCTGCCCCAGCAGTGCCCATGGCCTGTCCCTGCTGCAGCCCCGGCACTGCCACCCCCAGGGCTGTGCCCGGCCCCGAGAGCACTCCGGCCCTGCAGCAACACCAGGGCCACCAGGGCAGCGGGGCAGGGCCACGGCAGCAGCACTGGCAACACCAAGTGCTGCGGCTGCTGGGCACAGCTGCTGGGCCAGCCCTGATCTGCCCCAGCTCTGCACACAGACATTGCTGCTGCTGCTCCAGGGAAGGCAACAAAAGGGGTGTCTCTGATGAAAACTCTGCTCGGAGAGCTTTTATTCTGTCTGAAGCCACTGAGAGTGCAGCACCTCATTGACACAGTCTGAGGCCACTGTGAAGGTGGAGAGAAACAAAATGACAAATGGCACAAACAGTGACCTTCCTTTGTTGTAAATAATAAAACGGCAAACCAAAAGACAAGAACATATCAACAAACAAACCCAAGTGGTATCAAAGATGACTTTTATTACATGAGATTTGTAGAAACTGGTCAGAAGCTTAATGTTTCTGTAACCATCTATTCATCAGTGTCCACACCGCAGCCTTGCGCTCCTGGTTCCTCAGGCTGTAGATGAGGGGGTTCAGGGCTGGAGGCACCACCGAGTACAGAACTGACACTGCCAGATCCAGGGATGGGGAGGAGATGGAGGGGGGCTTCAGGTAGGCAAATGTGCCAGTGCTGACAAACAGGGAGACCACAGCCAGGTGGGGGAGGCAGGTGGAAAAGGCTTTGTGCCGTCCCTGCTCAGAGGGGATCCTCAGCACAGCCCTGAAGATCTGCACATAGGAGAAAACAATGAACACAAAACAGCCAAAAGCTAAAATGATAGCAACCAATGAAATCCAAATTTTTCTGAAGGTGGAGTGTGAGCAGGAGAGCTTGAGGATCTGGGGAACCTCACAGAAGAACTGGCCCAGGGCATTGCCATGGCACAGGGGCAGGGAAAATGTATTGGCTGTGTGCAGCAGAGCATTGAGAAAGGCACTGGCCCAGGCAGCTGCAGCCATGTGGGCACAAGCTCTGCTGCCCAGGAGGGTCCCGTAGTGCAGGGGTTTGCAGATGGACACGTAGCGGTCATAGCACATGACGGTCAGGAGGGAAAACTCTGCAGAAATGAAAAATACAAACAGAAATAGCTGAGCAGCACATCCTGAGTAGGAGATGTGCCTGGTGTCCCAGAGGGAATTGTGCATGGCTTTGGGGACAGTGGTACAGATGGAGCCCAGGTCGCTGAAGGCCAGGTTGAGCAGGAAGAAGAACATGGGCGTGTGCAGGTGGTGGCCGCAGGCTACGGCGCTTATGATGAGGCCGTTGCCCAGGAGGGCAGCCAGGGAGATGCCCAGCAAGAGGCAGAAGTGCAGGAGCCGCAGCTGCCGCCTGTCTTCCACTGCCAGCAGGAGGAAGTGCCTGATGGAGCTGCTGTTGAACATTTGCTGTGTCTGCACATTTCAACGTACAGAAGGAGGAAAGACAGGGCAATGGAGGGGAAATTTCTCACAGAAAAATCACAACTCTTTGTCGTAGCCTCTTTCTTTCCGCTAAGCACCTCCCCTTTGTGTATGTCTAGGAGATCTTCCTTCACCATTGTTGCTGGAGCTCTGATTGCTGCTGGCCAATGCTGTGTGAGGAGCTGGACCTCGGCCTGCAGGACACCTGGGAGTCAGCCCTGACCCCCAGTCAGTGCAGGGGAACAGTGAGAGCAGGGCCCAGTCCTGGTGTTCAGGCTTGGATAAAGAATTTCCTGTAGGGCTGCAGAACTGCCTGGGTGAAGTGATGGGGATAACGGAAGGAAGAATGAGTGATTCTGCTGCACCTGGGGCGAACAGAGTCCAGTGAGACAGGAGGATGTCTAAGGCTAAGTGCAGGCTGAGGAGAGCTGCTCTGTCTCTCTCTCCTGTTCCAGCTGCCCTGCACTTGCACCTTTCTGAGATCCACTCCCGTGTTACCCTGGTCAGCCAGGAGACACTGCTGAGAGCAGAGGATCCCTGGCACACAAAGTGGCTCCTGCCTTTCCCAGAGTCAGGAGAGTGGGCTCATTGCCAGCCCCCCAGGCTGCCCTGCCCAGAGCTGCCCGGACACAGAGAGCTGGGACACCCCATTGCTGTGCTCAGCCTGCACAGGAGGAGCCCAAGGGCTGGGCCTGGCCCTGCAGCTGGAACTGCCATTGCAGAGAGCCCCTCAGCAATGCCAGCAGCACCTGGGCAAGGCAAGGAGAGAGAGAGAGCCGGGCCTGATGAAAAGCCTTTCCCTGGCCAGCTCTGCCCACCCCCTGCCAGGCAGCAGCAGGACAGGACAGTGGCCCTCAGGCCCTGGTCAGCAGGGAATGGGCACATGGCCACAGAGATGCCCTTCATCTCTGGGGCTGCTCTGCCAGCCCAGGAGGGACTGAGGGCCCCGAGCCCCCGGGCTGAGGGCTGTGCTGGCTGCGAGGGGACACAAGAGCTGTGCTGCTCAGGGCAGTGTCTGCCCTGCAGGGCAGGCCCGGCAGGTGCCACATCTGCCCTGCAGCAGGGCTTCCCTCAGCACTGCCTCCCTCCCTGGCTGCCCACGGCTCTGCTGCTGGAGCTGTCCCAGCCCCAGCTGCTCCTGTGGCCTCGGGCTCCTTCCCTGCCAGGGCTACCAGAGCCCAGCCCAGCCCCTGGGCCAGCCCTGCCCTGCAGCTGCTGGGCCCTGCACGGATTAAAGAACAGCTTCCCCAGCCTGGGCTCCATGGAAAGGTGATGCTGCATGGATCTGGAGGCTGGGAAGGTGCAGGCACTTGCTGAGGTGCCCAGGAATCCTCAGGGTGATGGTTTAAGTGTCTCAGGCCCTGATCTACCCTGCACAGTTAATTTTCTATTGCCACCAAGCTGAGCCAGGGAAAAGTGGGAGCACAGATTCAGGAAAGCAGAGACCCAAGCAGGAAACTCCTGTCCTGAATGAGCTCATGAAAAGTCACCCTGGGCATGAGCTGGAGCTCTGAGCAGCCCTGGCTGCAGCCCCAGCTTCACCCCCTGCAGCCGGCCCTGGCAGCAGGAGCCGTCCTGTCCTTTCCCTCTGACCGTGCCCAGGGAAGCCCCGCTCTGCAGCACATCCTCCCCCAAAGCAGAAAGAGCAGCAGAGCATCCTTACAGTAACATCAGTCCTGTCCTGGGTCAGCTTAAGGAGATCCCTCCAGGAGCACAGGGGACATTGCCCTGCACCCTCACACTCACCATGCACAGGGCTGTGAAGATCTTTCCCCAAGTGAAGCCTGAGCTCAATGCTTCCCAATGCTGAATTGCCTTCAGCCTGTCTCTGCCTGGCTCCTGTCCCCTCAGTGCCTGTAGGCAGAGCCCTCAGCCCTGCTGGTCTGGGAGAGGAGCTGGTCCTGGGAAGAGCTGTTCCTTTAAAGCTCAGCAGCACAGAGACAGCACAAGGAGTTTAATGAGCCTCTTGGGGCTTTGCTGTTGTTTACATCAGACTGAGTCCCTGAGAGAGTCTTCAAAAAACTTCTCAAGAACTCAAAGTTAAATATAAACTCTGAAGTTTCTTGAAGTTTAAATGGGTCCCACTGAGAAAGTGTTCCCAGGTTCCAGTTAGAGCAAAACCCTGGCGGCAGTGATGACAGCTGGGCACAAACAAGGCCAAGGTGTTTCTGGGGCTGAGCAAAGCTGGATGTGTTTGAGAAATGCCAAGGGCCAAGGCCTGAGCCCCAGCCCCTGGCCAGGCAGATGCTGTCCCTCCCTCCTTGCTCAGGGCTCTTGCCGGGATGGGCACTGGCATGTGGGGATGTGCAATGGCAAGGGCAGGAGCATGGGGCGGCCCCTGCCAGGCTGCTGAGCAGGGACAATGAGGCAATGAGGCCCCAGGCCTGCAAGGGTCACTTGTCTCCTGCTCCTGCTTCAGGCCCAGGCCCAGCAGCCATGGCCAAAGTTCTGCCGAAGTTGGCTCTGGCAGGGCCGTTTTGCAGCTGCTGCACATGCCTGTGCCCAGGCTGTCCTGCTTTGTCCCTGCCCTGTGCCTGTTATACATGAGAAGCTTGCCTAGGCCAATATTCAAGCAGCAATCAATTCATTTTTTAATATGGTAAATGTGAGCAATACAGCACTGGGTACAATGGGGGAAGTTTTCCCTCTAACTGCACACAAATAGTTGAGGCTTACAGGTATTTATAGGGGTACTCATCAGCTTTCTCAGCAGTTTCTATTCCAATTTTTACTCATCAGTGGTTTTTATTCTATAATTTTTTGTCGCAATTCTATACACTATTGTGCTTTAGTTTTTCTCGGGATATATGCCAAAAAGGAGTATCCCCATATGGTGGTGGTCCAGTTTCCAAAAGAAGAAAGACAGATCCCATCTAGTGGAGTCCAACTCCCCAGATGTGGGTCCACCTTTTGATTGCAGAGACTATAAATCTCATAACAATGATATCCAGCTTACCTTCGTCAAAAATGTAAATCCTCGAGTTTTTGTTCATCTTCCTTTCTTAAGCTGCTTTTCTCTTTTTTGTTAAGGTGTGAGATAAGCATGTTTCCTTTATATATATTCCAAAACTATGGTTTCAAGTATACAAGCAACATTCTAAAATTACACTTCAAAAGGTTATTATTGCAGAACTCTTTAAGGATTAACTACAAGCAAAGAGCAACATCCTTAACACTTTAATTCAAATGCTCCTCAATCAACCAAGGTTAATTGCAAACAAAGATAGGTTCAAAGGCCTTCTTCCATGCTTTACTTTCCTCAGTTATTATTAGAATTCGCAACTGTCCCATTGTTGGTATCCATATTGCAATCACAAATACACACATTGCCTGTATGTACCTGACACGATACACAGCATTGTATTTCACAGTCCCCCCTCGCTTGTATAAATTTTCATTTATCTTACTCATTCGTGTCTGGGCTTCAAATCTGGCCAAAACTTTGGAAGCTTTTCCCTTTTTGTCTTCTGTCTTTAATCTCATTATTTTGGATATCTTAGCTGTTGTCTCAAATTGTCCAGCCTCTCCTGTAGCCAATTCCAGGTCTACCACAGCAATCCGCATGCTTTGAATGACTGAGTGGATTAGTCGGATAAAATATTGAATAAGGCAAGGTAGAAACAATAACCCAGCTAATGAACACAATATCATGAACCCTATTTTCTTCCACCAAGCTCCTCCTCCAAGCATCTGGTCCCACCATGAGGCTTGAAGGATGGAATTCCATTTTTGGACTGGGACATGAGCCAGCCTTTTGATCTCTGCTGCTAAACCTCTGATGATTTCTCCATAATCATTAATCTCAATGCAGCACTCGGACTCATTGAAGTTTCCACACACTCCTCCTTCTTCGGCCAGCAAATAGTCCAATGCTATTCTGTTCTGATACACAAAAGCCTGCACCTGAGTGTGCTGCCTGCTTAACAAGTCCAGGGCCTCTGAGGAGTTATTTGAGACTATTTCTACCACTGTCTGTAGTCTAATCAATCGGTTCAATAGGTAAATCAAGGTCATATATTGCCAGCTTCCATCTTGAGCCCAAGTGGCTGGCCCATAATAATCTATTACTCTTTCTGCTAGCCACACTTCTTCTCCCCGTTTTTGGTCCCCTCCTGCCCTTGGAAACTCAGGTTTCAATTCTCATTTTTCCCTGTTATGGTTTTCATATAAGGTTGCTCTTAACAGGTTACTCTTGGACTTTGGTAGTACAAAGAAGCAGGGTTGTATAAGCTTTTTGCCCACAAATCCAATATATACAATTTGGGGCTTTCTATGGTCATTTACAGCCTCAGGCTTTTCCCAGTAAATTCTTAGGGTCTCCAGGGATTGGTAAGGGTTAGCTCCAGGACTTTTATGCCAGCACAACTTTATCTGGTTGTTCCATTTGCAATTTTTCTCCTTAATTAGGCTCCACTATCCAGCAGGAGGTGTTGGCTGCCAAGTTCTAGTGTTATTGTTTGAATTTACTGCTAAAGTAGATGTGCAGGGAGTATACCCTACCATTTCAGTATATTTTCTCCCCTCTCTGCTGATGCAAACTGTTCCAATTATTTGATGATTTAAAATGCATCCTTCAGGACGTTTCAATCTTTTGGAAATTTGAGTATGGTTCTATTTTAGAAATTGCTCTGGAGCTAGATTCTCACCTCTCCATGGCCATTTTTCAGCTGATTTCTATCCCCCACAAATCCAACAATTGGCTAACTCTAATTCTGTGGCAATTTCTTGCATTAGATCTACAAAAAGGTTCCTATTTGAAGTCAGAAAACCCCAATCACTATACTGCTGTTCTAACTGTTTGTATTGTTCACTAAATTTATTTAGCTTTTCTTGTTCTACTCTTTACATTTTTGCTTCTGATTCTTGCTTTTGTAGTTTTTGAGTAATTTGTTTCATTCTACAATCTGGGTCTCTTCCTTCTCTGTCCTTTGCTAAACAAAAGAATTTGGCTTATCGCAGACAAATTCGTTCATCATCATCTTTGAGAAGGCTGATAAACACAGGCCAATCCTTGGGAGAAACCTTCAGTCCATGCTTTAAATTTTCTCCAACCCAGTATATTTTGCCACCCATAGTGCACATCATTAATTGGTTATGGTCATAGCACACTTCATTAACATGGGAATGTGCCATGAACATTGATTCCATTTTTCCCCTGATCCAGACAGTATGATTGCATTTGTCACAGACAGCCGGAGCAATAGGCTCTGATCCTGCAGCTCATGGATTATGTGGAGTTCAGGAGTGAGGCTATTAAGGCCCATTGCCTGGGATGCAATGATCAATGCAGTGAAAATAATCCTCAGAGGGTCTAACTCTCTACCTCTCTCAAGGCCCCTTGGGTTGCATCCAAGGGCCGAGATGTAGATCTTCTCTGTAGCAGAGTGTATACCTTGGGATTTATCACTGATATCTTTTGTTTCATTTTTGCCTTTTGCCTCATGAGCCTTCAGATCTCTATTTATTGTGGTTGTGGCCTGATTCTTTTTAATTTAGGCCAATTGGCCCCTAAGTTCGGGGGATGTGTGACTACAGTAGGGTTGGTGTATGTGCCTCCTTTTCTTCCAGCAATACTTGGCTTTCTGCCACTCTTTTGCTTTAATTTGATATTCATCATGTATCCAATTGCCCTTGTCACACTCTGTTTCTTCTAATTTGGCCTTTGGTACTTCCTGCAAATCAATTCCTACTCTTGTTCCATGTACCAAGTTCTCCACCAATCTTTATCAACTGTTTTAATATATCCTTTCCTTACTACAGCCCACGACGTTCTATCAGTTTCTTTTTCTATTTATTTTGTACAATTACAGCAGAGAGCATTAGGGATCTGTCCCCTTGGTAGGTTTGTAGACCAATATTCTTCACACCCTATACACTTAAACAACCTCATGGATAACACAGTCTGGAGTAATACATTCTACCTCTCGTGAGTGCAACTGGTTTTGCAGCTTAAGGTAGGAGCATTTTCCTGACATACATCAGTCCCTTTTTAACTTCATTTTCAGTTCTCTGGGGGTAGATGCAATTCTCCACGGGGATTCCGTCTCTGTCTGTGGTTCTGCTGGTCGTTTGACCCACGACGTGTGGGTCCAGCCTTTTTTCCGCAGTTCGGACAGCTGTATCAGTGGTCAGCAGAGTTAAATAGGGACCTTCCCACCTAGGAGACAAACTATCTTCTTTCCAGCTTTTAATCAGCACCCAGTCACTTGATTTTATTTGATGCATGCTAAATCTGAGAGGGGCTGATTGAGCAATTACCCCTTTCTCCCTTAGTTCTAGACATGTTGTCCCATCTTCTGGATGTATTTTTGAATAGTCATATCGGCTATGACTACTGATGTTTGGGGTACTTCCTGGGAATAGGGCATTCCATAAAGCATCTCATATGCAGAAAGTCCCGTATATGCATTTGGAAGCATCCTTATATTAAGTAATCCTAAAGGTAAACATTTTGCCCATGACATTTGGGTCTCAATCATCAATTTTTTTAATTGCTGTTTTATAGTTTGGTTCATTCTTTCCACCCTCCCAGAGCTATGGGGGTGCCCAGGGGTGTGATATTCCCAGGAAATACCCATGGCTTGTGTTACTCTATTTATGATGCTGGAAGTAAAGTGGGAGCCCTGATCAGAATCAATGGCCCTGATAACCCTAAATCGGGGAGTAATTTGTTCCAACAAATTTTTTTTTTTTTTTAAACTTCACCGTGGGTCGGACAGCTGAGTAGACCTCCATCCAATGAGTTAGTTGATCTACTAATACTAAAAAGCATTTCCATCTGCCCACCCTTGGTAATTCAGTATAATCCACCTGAACCCTTTCCAATGGTCTGTAGGCTATTTTTCTACCGCCGGTTGAAGCTTGTCTCAGTAGCCTTTTGTTAACTTTTTGACAAGTCAAACACCCCTGTGTTGTTTTGCTATCTCAAAAATTCCAATACATCCATAATATTTTAAAAAATGATCACATAAGGGTCTTGTTCCCCAATGAGTACGTTGGTGTAACTGGCTTAGAATCCTTCTAGCATAAGCTTTAGGTAAAATCTCTCTCCCATCTGGTAGTACTCATTTTCCCAGCTCTTTCTTAGCTTTTAATCTTTTTATAGATTCCTCCTCTTGAGTACTGTAGCCTTTTGGCAGCTCCTCTTGAATTTCCGCTATAGTGTTCAGCTGGATAGTTTATTTTAATTTACAAGCTGCCTCCTTTGCAGCTTGTTCAGCTGTGTTGTTTCCTCTCACTAAGCAGCTTGACCCTCGTTGATGACCTCTTACATGTACTACAGCTCTTCTCTTAGGTCTTTTCAGGGCTTCAAGCACTCTGATTATTAACTCCTGATGAATCAGTTTCTTCCCTTGAGTGTTTATCAAACCTCTTTCCATTCAGATTTTTCCAAATGTGTGTACAATTCCAAAAGCATATGTTGAGTCTGTGTAAATAGTCCCCACCTCATCTTTTAGAAGTTCTAAAGCTCAGTATAAAGCAAACAATTCACAACCTTGAGCTGACCAACTAGAACTTATTTTCCCTCTTTCTTTGCAGACATATTTTCTCCTTCTATAATAGTGTATTCTGAATTTCTTTTCCCTTCTATTACACTTGACGAGCCATCGATAAAATACTTTTCCTCACTAGATAGCTCCATCTCATTCAAATCTGGTCTCAATTTCGTTTGTAATTCCACACAAGCTCTTCAGCTGGCTCCCCATAGAAAAATTGAGCAGGGCTCTGAGCAGGAGTGACTTTAAGTTCCAGTTCTGGGGAATGTATCGAGATAGCTTCATACTTTAAAACCCGGCTATCAGTGAGCCCCTTCTCTGCTTTTTGATGCAATATGCTTCTAACATTGTGGGGGTATATATATTACTAA
This sequence comes from Melospiza melodia melodia, assembly GCF_035770615.1. Lineage (NCBI taxonomy): Eukaryota > Metazoa > Chordata > Aves > Passeriformes > Passerellidae > Melospiza > Melospiza melodia. The sequence goes on along the minus strand of NW_026948804.1, from coordinate 1,447,247 downwards.
AGGAGCTCCAAATGTAACTTTCTTTGCTTCTTCTACCAGAAGAGCTGTTGCTACTATAGCTTGTAAACATATTGGCCATCTTCGACTAACAGGGTCCAGTAACTTGAATAATACCCCACCGGCTTTTTGTCTCCTCCCCAGTCCTGGGGGAGCACTCCATAGGCAGTTTGCTCAGCAGTATTTACAAATAATTGAAAAGGTTTCTCAAAGTTCGGTCGGCTGAGTACTGGGGCTTGAATTAGAGCATCTTTCAAACTCTTACATTGTTTTTCATCCTCCTGGTTCCATTTCACTGTATTGACTGTTAGTTTTTCATACAAAAATTTCACCTTTTGACTTTATCTATCTATCCATTGTCTGCAATATTCCAATAACCCTAAGAGTTGTGCTACTTCCCTTTTGGTATTAGGGGAAGGCAGACTCAGTATTCCTGACATTCTCTCAGGATCTAATTTCTTTGTTCTTTTACTCAGCCAGTGACCTAGATATTTCACTTCCTCTTCAGCAAATTGTAACTTAGCCCTCAAAACCTTTAGGTCTTTCTTTCCCAAGAAATTCAACAGACTGATTGTTGCTTCTCTCACTTGCTCCTGATTCTCTCCTGCAATTAACAGATCATCTACATATTGTACTAGTTTAGTTCCTTCTGGTCTTTCAAAATCTTGTAAAATTCTTTCTAAAGCCTGGCCGAAAAGATTGTGGGATTCTGTAAAACCCTGTGGAAGTACCGCCCACTTCAATTGTTATTTTCTCCCTCTATCTGGATCTTGCTGCTCAAAGGCAAAATAGTCCCTGCATCCCTCCTCTAAAGGACAGGACCAAAAGGCATCTTTCAAATCCACTACACTATACCAGGTATAGTCAGAGGAAATCTGACTTAGTAATGTATACGGGTTAGCTACTACAGGAAACCTTGTGGCTGTTCGTTGACTGACAGCCCTTAGGTCTTGGACTAGACGGTAGCTACTGTCACTTTTCTTCACAGGGATTATGGGGGTGTTGTGGGGTGACATGCATTCTTCTAACTTGCCCTGCCCTAAGACTTCTTCAATTACTGGCTTCAGCCCTCGTCTGCCATCTAGTGGAATAGGGTATTGTGTGACCCTTACAGGAAACTCAGGATTTACAATGGTGTTTTTTAAGGCTCTATATCCAATTTACCGATCTCCCCAGGAGTGGACCAGACATCAGGACATATTTTGCTCTCATCCTGGTCTGTCAGTTTGTACAGCTGTACCATTAGTTGATCATTTTGGGGTTGAATACAATTTTTTAACGAAAGAATCAGGTCTCTCCCCAAAAGATTGCATTCTGCTTCTGAGACTAGTAATAGATCACTAATATCCACTTTCCCCTTTGATTCTATTAGTACTTCTTCAATAATGGGAACCTTAAAGGCCTCCCCTTTTGCTCCAATTACTTGAGCTGTTTTCCCGCTGATTTTGCATCCTTTTGGTAATCTTTGCACTGTTGATCTTTCAGCACCCATATCTACTAAAAAGGTGTATTCTTCACCTTGGAGACCAACTTTTAATTTTATCAAGGGCTCTTGTGATGGCCTGGTCCCTAATAAATAGAGCCCCTGACACCGCTAATCTTCTACAAACAGTTTTTGATCTGCCTCCCGCTTCTTGCAAACCCTTTTAACATCTCCTTTCATACCACAGTACAAGCAGGTTGGTCTTTTAGAACCCTCACCTGTTATTTTTCTTGTGGTTTTAGCATTCCTTGAAGATGCACCACTGTTCTGAACCTCTTTTACTGCAGCCACAAAAACATTAGCTTTAGCTTTCGCCTTTTCTTCATCTCTGTGGACATAAACTCTCTGTGCTTCCCTTAACAATTCTTGCAAACCTCTCTCCTGCCAGCTGTCTAACTTTTCAAGTTTCCTTCTAATATCCTCCCATGATTTTGCCACAAACTGAGTTTTGATTAATGCTTCCCCCACTGCTGTATCAGGATCTAATCCTGAATACATTTGTATACTCTTCCTTATTCTTTCTAACCAATCTATGGGTGACTGATCTTTCCCCTGACGTTCATCCAGGGCCTTGCTAATATTTTGCCCTCTGGGGACTGATTCTCGAATTCCCTGAATATTCCTGAGATCCACCATATTCTGCCTATCCTGATCATTGTTATGGTCCCATTTAGGAGCTGCCAGGAGCCATTTCATTTCTCCTAAAGGTCCCTGCTGGTGGTCCCTATCCCAAATTCTCATGCCAGCCTGTCTTATCAGCTGTCTCTCCTCTGCTGTAAATAAAATACTTGAAATTGACTGAATCTCTTTCCAGGTGTAAATACTGGGTCCTAGAAACTGATCTAACCTTTCAGACACCCCCAGGGGATCTTCAAGTAACCTTCCCATTTCTTTTTTAAAAGCCCTTACATCCTGGTGCTCAGGGGTGCTGACACATACCCAATGACTGGTCTCCCTGGAGTTCCTACTAATGGTACTTCCTTCAATGGGTACAGCTGCCCCCCCCCTTCCCTTCTTTATTGCTATCCCCACTGCTTTCTGCTCGTGCCCTTTCCTGGCTTCTCTTTCTGTGTGCTGGTGGTGAATCATGTACCGGGAGCGGAGCCACCGGGGCTTGTGGCAGTGGCAGCAGAGCCACCGGGGCTTGTGGTGCAAGGGGTCCTGGTTTAGGTGCGAGGGGTGCTGGATTGGGTGCGAGGGGTGCTGGATTGGGTTCAAAGGGTGATGGATTAGGTGCTAGGGGGGCTGGATTGGGTGCCAGGGGTGCTGGATTAGGTGCTAGGGGGGCTGGATTAGGTGCTAGGGGGGCTGGATTAGGTGTGAAGGGTGCTGGAATGGGTGCAAAGGGTGCCGGGTTAGGTGCTGGATGAGGCACCTCTGGTAGATAAGGGGTGGAGGAAGGTTGTTTAAGGGGTCCCACTGATTCTTTTCCTTTTTGGTTTTTAATTCATACAGAGGAGCAGGTCAGGACCCATGCCATAAAGCAGCATAATCGCTTTCTTCTTGGTTAATAGGGTCCTTTTTATTTACATAGGCATTCAAGGCCTTACAGATCCACCCTTCAGATGACCCACGCATTGGCCAGCACAAATTATCAGGTCGTATCATTTCCTTAGTACATTCTACCATACAATATTGTATCATTTTCTCTTTACTTTTTCCTCTCCTGGATTCACATTTGTCCCACAATTTTAACATTACCCCAAGGGGGCTGTCCTGGGGTATATCTGGCAAAATGCTCCCTCTTTTTCCAGTACCTTCAGTACCTCTATTTTCCTGCTCGTTTATACCAGCTCCTGGGTATTTGCTCTGGCATTGACCCATTTTTCCACTGTAGGGGTGTACCCTCACTCACTCTGATCTCACTGGTTCAGACCTTAGTCCTTTCTTGTCAGCAATTTCCCTAATAACAAGTCCCTTCTAACGCCTCTCGCCTCTGATTCTCTACTGGGAAAAGAAAACAAATTCCTCTCTGTAATTATTATCTTATCTCATCACCCCCAACCTTTTGCATACAGAGAATCCTTTTCCCCACGCTTCGTTCCTTCACCTGCCACCCCCCTTGTGGGGTAGGGAAACCGAGGTTAGAAAAACTCCTCACTCGTGTCGTGACTAGGTCACGTCTCATACACACACCATTCACACTCTTACACACCTACACCCGTTCTTATCCCACCTACCCAAGCGACACTTACAGCCTCCTTTTCTCACCTGGGTCTTCTTGCACGAGTTTTTACAGGTGAATTTACTGCAGTCTACTCTGGGAGCTCAAAATTCTTTGCTCATAATTTACCTTATAGATTTCCTCTTCCCTGAGAGATTCCCCCGTCCCTCAGGGCCACTGGAGGCAGAAGCCTCCAAGATGGGGTGCCTCCCTGAGATCAGGAGTCTCCCTCAATGGATTTGGAAATTCCCGGCCAATGCACCAAATCTGTTATGAATAAGAAGCTTGACGAGGCCAATATTCAAGCAGCAATCAATTTATTATTTAATATGGTAAAGTATGAGCAATACAGCGCTGGGTACAGTGGGGGAAGTTTTCCCTCCAACTGCACACTGATAATTGAGTGTTACAGGTATTTATAGGGGTACCTATCAGGGTTTTTCCAGCACTTTCTATTTCCAATCTTATACTCATCAGCAATTTTTATTCCAAATTTTTATGTCACAATTCTATACACTATTGTGATTTTAATTTCTCAGGATGTATTTTCAAAGGAGTATCCCCAGATGGTGACGGTCCAGTTTCCAAAAGAAGAAAGACGACTCCCATCTGGTGGGGTCCAGCACCCCAGATGTGTGTCCACGTTTTAGTTGCAGAGACTATAAATCTCATAACAGTGATGTCCAGCTTCCCTTTGTTCGAAACCATAAATCCTTGAGTTGATGTTCATCTTCCTTTCTCAAGCTGTTTTTCTCTGCTTCAATAAGGCCTGAGAAAAGCATATTTCCTTTATATATATTCCAAAGCTACAGTTTCAAGGATACCCGTAATATTCTAAAATTAGGCTTCAAAAGGTTATTATTGCAGAGCTTTTTATGGATCAAATGCAAGCAAAAAGCAACATCTTTAACACCTTAATTCCAATGCTCCTAAATCAACCAGGGTATTAGCAAACAAAAGATAGGTAAAAGGCCTTTTCCTATGCTTTATTTTCCTCAGTTATTATTAGAATTCACAACTCTCCCATTGTCGGGGTCCACACATTTCACATTCACAAATATACACATCGCCTGCTTGTACCTGACACGAAATACAACTTTGCATCTCACAAAGGTTGTCCACACTGGGTCAGAGCTTCAGACACAGTTTCTGTGATCAGGCCAGAGCTGCTGAGGAGAGACCGTGGGTCAATATCAATCACAGAGTGCTGCAGTCATCTCTGATCTAAAGAGAAATAAAATAAAATACATCATTTAAAATAGGAATGTGTATTTCTTACAAGTTCTTTGAAATCTTTCTCCATAACTGGACTAGGAAAATTTCAATGACCCTCTCAGGGCTTTGCTGTTGTTTACATCAAACTCAGGCCCTGAGAGGGTCTTCAAAAAACTTCTTAAGAACTCAAAATTAAATTAAAACCGCAAAGTTTCTTGAAATTTTAATGGGTCCCACTGAGGAATACAACTGAGAAAGTTTCCCCAGGTTCCAGCTACAGCAGAAAACTGGAGGCAGTGATGATAGCTGGGGACAAACAAGGCCAAGGTGTCTCTGGGGCTGAGCAAAGCTGGATGTGTTTGAGGAATGCCAAGGGCCAAGGCCTGAGCCCCAGCCCCTGGCCAGGCAGATGCTGTCCCTCCCTCCTTGCTCAGGGCTCTTGCCGGGATGGGCACGGGCATGTGGGCATGTGCAATGGCAAGGGCAGGAGCATGGGGCGGCCCCTGCCAGGCTGCTGAGCAGGGACAAGGAGGCAATGAGGCCCCAGGCCTGCAAGGGTCACTTGTCTCCTACTCCTGCCTCAGGCCCAGGCCCAGCAGCCATGGCCAAAGTGCTGCCCAAGTTGGTTCTGGCAGGGCTGTCTTGCAGCTGCTGCCCATGCCTGTGCCCTGTGCAGCCCAGGCTGTCCCACGGTGTCCCTGCCCTGTGCCTCTGTCCCTGCAGGCTGTCGTCATCCCCCGGCTGCCCCACCTGGCTGGCCCCTTCCTTTGCTGACAGCTCTGCCTCCTGCCTGCCTCTGCCTGCCCACACCAAGCCTTGGGCTGACCCAGGCTCCTTCTAAGAGATGTTCTGCATCATAGCTCAGCCCTGGGAGGAAAATTCCTTTCTCTTTGGGTCCTGTCAGGGCCTCCCCAGCTGCATTTGTGGTATAATTTCTCTATCTCGCTGTTTCCCACTATGGAGAAAATGCTTCACCATTTCTGAATCCACCTTTAAACCCTGCCAGTCCACTCCTTTTCTGCAGTCTGCAGTCTCCTCACAAATCAGACCAAGCACATCAGCCTCCATATATTGGTTATGTTCTTTAGGCCTGCAAACACCAGTCTGGGAGATCTTTGAGCCCTCTCCATGGTGTTTTCAGATGAAAACATTCTGCTCATAGTCTAACAATATATCACAAGTGCCCAAGGCCAGGCTGAGGTTTCTGTCCATGGCAGCTTTTGTCTGGGAGCAATCCTGGGATAGATGGATTTTTGTCAGCCAAATTCCAGTTTCTGCAATGGCCCCTGGGCAAAGCCAGGTTTTTTTGCATAGGAAGGAAGGCACAGATCCCTGGTTCTTCTGAGGTGGATGAGATGTGATCAGCAGAGGCCAAAGCTAGGCAGAGCTGGCAGGATTTTTTCTGGCTATCTTTTCCTTGCATACAGGAATTTTTCCTGGGGGACTACCAATTTTGTCCTTGGGTGTCAGAAAATAGAGACAGTTCTTTCCATAGGAAGGAAAGCATGGAGCCTCAGTGATCCCGGAGCTGATAAGAGGCAGTCCTCAACATTCCAAGATCACCTGGACCTTTCAGGTGGCCCCTGGGAGGCCAAACCAGCCAGATCTGTTCCATGTCCCCTTGGTTCCACAAGGCCCTGCAGTGTCACAATGTTCTCCTTGCTTCTGCAGTGTCACAATGGCCCTGTGCTTCATGAGGCCCTGCAGGGTCACAGTGGCCCTTTGGTTCCCTGGGGCCCCACAGTGTCACAATGCTCTCCATGATTCCATGGGGCCTTGAAATTCCACAATGCTCTCCATGGATCCACGGTGCCCCACAGGATCACCACGGCCCTTTGGTTCCATGAATTCCCACAGTGGCACAATGGTCTCCACGGGAAGGAAGCAACTGAGTCCCAGAGTTGCAGGCACAGATGAGAGGCAGTCACCAAAGGCCAGCCAGACTTGATTGTGTTGGCAGACTTTTTATGGGAGCAATCCCCGGATATACAGAATTTTAGAGGTAGGATCCCATCTTTGGACATGGACAACTGGACAAGAAGGATGATTCTTTTTCATGGGATGGAAATAATGGAATGCCATTGTTTCAGGGGCAGAAGCAGAGGCTGTCTGAGCCACAGGCCAGACACACCTGTTTGTCCTGGCAGCCTTTGTCGCAGAGGAATCCTTGTATATACAGAATTTTGTGGGGCTGAATCTCAATTTGGACCATGGACACCATGACAAGAATGACAGTTCCTTTCCATTGGAAGGAAAGCACCAAGCCCCAGTGTTTCAAAAGCAGGTGAGAGGCAGCTGCCAAGAGGCCAAGGGCAGCCAGACCTTTCTCCCCTGGCACCTTTCATTTCGGGGAAATCCTTGGATGTAGGGAATTTTGGAGGTGGAATCTCAGTTTTGGCTGTGGGCACCTGGACAGCAAGAAGAGTTCTTTTCATTAGGATGGAAAGCACAGAGCCCCAGTGCTTCAAAGGCAGATGAGAACCAGCTCTTCAGAAACCAAGGCCAGCCAGACCTGTCTCTCCTGGAAGCTTTTGTCTGGGAGAAATCCTTGGATATAGGGAATTCTGGAGGTGGATTCCCAACTTTGGCCATGGGTGCCTGGATATGAAAGGTGCTTTTTTTCCAGTAAGAAAGAAAAGCACATAGTTCCAGTGTTTCAAAGGCAGATGAGAGGTGGCCCCTGGGTGGCCAAGCCAGCCAGATCTGTCAGTCCTGGCAGATTTCATCTGGGAACAATCCTTGCATAGATGGAAATCTGGAGGACAAATCATGATTTTGGCCACGGACACCTGAAGGAGAAGGACAGTTCTTTCCACAGGAAGGAGAGCCCAGAGATCCAGCGCTCCAGGGGCTGATGAGCAGCAGCTCTTGGCATGCCAGGGTCAGCTGGACCTGTCCGGTGGCCCCCAGGTGTCCCAGCCAGCCAGGCCTTGATGCCTTGAGAGTCTGCCTAGAACAGAAGCTGGACAGAGTTACAGGAATAAAGTAGGGATTTATTAAAAGGCCTTCAAAGACACACCTGGGGCAGTACAAGAGCCCAGCTGAGGGTACACCCAAGATGGACAATGGGTCACACATTTTCACACTTTTATAAGCTTTGGTCCATTTCCATATTGGGGTTAATTGTCTAATTACAGCTTCAGTTTGTGAAGTCCCATCCTCCCAGTCTGCTCTCCTCAATTCACTGTTTGCACTTTTTGGGCCTGAAGCTGCAACATTGTCCTTGCCTCTCCTAGGTTTCTAGGTCTCCTCCTCCAGTTATGGAGAAATATTTCAAAGAGCTTCTAAACAATATGCACTCCTATATTAATGGATGTATTTTATTACTGCTGTCTTTGGAGCAGAGACAATTGCAGCATTCTGTGATTGATATTGACCCAGGGTCTCTCCTCAGCAGCTCTGGCCTGCCCACAGAAGCTGTGCCTGGAGCTCTGATCCAGTGTGAACAACCTTGCTCCACATTGCCCAGCCCCATCCTGTCTGTCCTCACTCCCCTGGGCCCTGCTGTGCTTGCAGAGCTGGCTGCACTCAACCTAAGAGGGGTTTTCACTTTTTGTATTTTTTGAAGCAATCTGAAACTGCTGAGTTTCCCCACTGAAAACACACACACTGCTCAGGTGTGTGCCAAGACCAAGCTGCCACCAACAACGTTCCCCTCACCCAAGGCAGAACTGTGCAGGAAATGTTTTAGACCTTTTCACTCCATGGTTCCATGAGGCCTTGCTCTGTGGCAATGGACTTTTGGTTCCACGAGGTTCTGTACTCAACAGTGGTATCCTTACTTCCAAGTGTCACCTTGGCCCCTTGGTTCCACAGGGCCCCACTGTGTCACAATGGGCTCCATGATTCCATAATTAATGTGAAAGCTTTGCATAAACAATGAGCAACACCATGGTCTCCTTGGATCTGCATTGTCATAACCAACAATGGGTTCCATGAGATCCCAAACTGTCACAATGGATATTTGTCTCCATGTGGCCCCTCTGTGTCACAAAGGACCCTTGGTTCCATCAGGCCCCACAGTGTCACAGGGGTTTCCTTGGTTCCATCTGCCCCAAAATGTCACAGGGTTTTCCCTTTTCCTGCAGCAACCAGCAGCAAACCCCAATGCCAATGTCAAACGTCTGGCAAGAAGGAGCAAGGGGGGACATTTGGAGTGATGGATTTTGCCTTCCCAGGTCTCAGTGACGTGGGATGGGGCCCTGCTGTCCTGTAGATGGATGAACACCAGCCTGCCCATGGCAGGGGGTAAGAGACAACTGCCTCTGTCCATGGAACTGCAACAGCAGAGAGGTCAGGAGACCTGGGTTTAAAAGACTCTCACCAGCACAGGAAACATCAACCTAGGACATTTTCTTGAAAGCTGACATTTTAGAGCATTTTTTTATACAGACTTGGACTACCAAATACCAAGTTAAACAGTTTTGGCTTTCTCTGGGTCCTGAGACCAGTTGGAATCTTTTCAGCAGTCTGTGCTGTTCCATCCTGTTTTAAATGATGAAATTGATAGCCAAACTTATAAGAAAATTTAGCAAAGATTTATTAATTTGTCTGTGAGACCGAAGTTTGGTCGTCAAAACCACCTCAGCCAAGGGTCAGCGTTGAGCCCGGGATCGGTGCTGGGTGAACACGGATCTGACCTCCGAATGTCAGAGTCTCTCCCTGTTCATGAATGATGCATCGTGCAGCAGTTCTTATACAATTTATTCTTCCTGAGGCAGAAATGACCGAATGTTCTTTGTGTCTCTTCACATCCAGAACCATGGCTTTACATGTGCAGAGGTAGACAAAGACTCAGTCCAGGTGTCTCGATGTTGTCAGTCGACTCCGGGGAAGTCAGCATTCACATGCATCAGGGTGGCGCCGTCGATCATCATGGTAGATGTAATCATCAAGACGATAATCACTCTTAGGTGGACCCGGCGACCCAGGGAAGCCAGCGATTATCGGCCTGGAAACTTCTATTCTTATGTTAAAACCCCAATGTTTATCTCAACGAACGTCCAGGAAGTAGATAAGAATAAGACACTGCTCCTGGCCAGGATGGTCAAAAGACATAGTGTGGATTTTACAATATTTTATACATTACTAGCATGAATTATCTCTATCATATACTACAGTCCCTCCCCATTTATATCACCAATTCAATTCATGTTCTCAAATTGCTAAATTTTTCATTTTCTACTTCTACCCACCACCACTGAGGGTCTTTCACAAACAGAGTGCTCCCTTACACTATTCTGTACTCCCCTTGTGGAACACCCTGTTATCTCATATTATTCACATTCGCTTTTGCTTGTTTCTCGAACTTTGCCAATACTTCAGCAGCATTGCTGGCACACTTCCTTTCTTCCAATCACATGATTTTAGATGTGTTGCCTCTGGAAGCTCCCTCCAGATCCACGGGAATTATCGCTATCTGCATTCCCTGGACCATGGAGTGGATCAGTCTAAAAAAGCATGGAATTAGACAAGGCAGGAATAGGATTCCAGCTACTGAACAGAGCACAAAAAACATCACTTTGTTCCACCAGGCCCCATCAAACAATTTGTCCCACCATGAAGATTGTAAAGTCGAGTTCCATTTTTGAACTGGGACATGGGCCACCTTTTTGATCTCGGCCCCCAAAGCTCTTATGGTTTCCCCATAATCATCAATTTCAATACAACATTCTGATTCGTTGAACTTTCCACACACTCCCCCTTCTTCGGCCAGCAAATAGTCTAAAGCTCTTCAATTTTGGTACACAAATGCCCGTACCTGGGTGTGCTGCCGACTAAGTAAATCCAGGGCCTCAGAGGTGTCATTCGAAACAATTTCCACCACTGCCTGCAGCCGAACCAGCCGGTTCAGTAGGTAAATTGGAGTCCTATATTTGTAGCTTCCATCTTGAGGCCACGTGGCCGGTCCATAATAATCAATTATCCTTGCAGCTGGCCACTCTTCCTCTCCCATGGTTTGTTTGCCCCCTATTACATGTATCATTTTTTCAGGCTTCTTCTCTTCCTCCTCAGGGTCTCATGCAGAGGAGCCCCTAGTAGGTTACTTTTCGTTCGAGGGAGAGTGAAGAAGACTTGCCGGATCATGCCCAGAGTGCATGATCCCTTCCACCTCGGGGGTAACACATTGTATGCCTTTTTCCCACAAATCCAATAAATTCTATCCGGGGCTTTCCATCTGATATTTGTCCTCCCTGGGTCTCCCCAGGACTCTCTCAGGCCTTCCAAGGATTGGAAAGTGTTGGCTCCAGGATTTTTGACCCAACACAGTCCTATCCTTTTGTTCCATTCACAATTTGTCTCATTCTTCTGGCTCCAGTACTCCAAAGGGGGTTCCGGCTGCTAGACCTTGCTTTTGGTGTTTGAGTTCACCGTCAGGGTAGACACACACGGAGTGCATCCCACCATTTCAGTGTACTCCTTTCCTTCTCGACTGGTACAGATGGTTTCAATCAACCTCTGGTCCAAAATCCATCCCTCAGGTCCCTGTGCCAATTTTGAGACCCTCGGATTGTCCCATTTCAGAAGCTGTTCCGGACCCAAACCTTCCCCTTTCCAAGGCCATTTTTCTGCTGACTTCAGCCCCCCACAAATCCAGCAATTTGACAATCCTAGTTCAATTGCAATTTCTTGCATCAGGTCAATGAACAGGTTCTATTCCGGGGAAAGCAGCTCCCCATCAGCATATTGTTTCTCCAGCAATTCATACTGTTCTCCCAGAGTTTTTAATCTTTCCTGTTCAACTTGCTTTCTCCTCATTTCTGACTCCCTTCCCTTCAATTCCTGAGTTATTTCTCTCATTCTTCCCTCAGGATCCTCACCATCTTTATTTTTCATGAAACAGACAACCCAATCATATTGCAGGCACACCCTATCATCATTTGCCTCTGCCAAACCCAATATGATTGGTTCTCTGATCAAGGTAAATCTGCTATCAAATTTAACATTTCTTTCCATCCAATACATTTTCCTGTTCATCATGCATATCCCCAGCCTCGCATTGTCATAACACAATGGATTCACCTGGTGATACGGGACAAAGATTGATTCCATTTCCCCCCCAACCCACATGGTTCCGTTATGTTGGTTACAAATGGAGATTGACATTATTTCTGCATTTTGTTTTTGTATCTGGTGCTTGTGCTTATCTGACTGCCCGTTCCTTAGCCCTGCCTCATGATTAATACACCAAATCCCTGTTACCAATTCACACAATTTGACCCTCATGCCATTCTTCCAACAGTACCTGCCAGGTTCCCTGAGACAATCTACCAGGGCTTGGTATGCTGAGGGTTTCTTGTTCCCTTTACAGCTGGGACCACCTGAGTGCAATTTCCGCACTCATTTGTGGAGCTCTCGTTTCCGCCTCTCATCGGGACCTCAGTGTGCAGACTCTGCATCCTGCACATGGCTAGGCTCAGGACAATCAGGATTCCCACCAGGCGTACTCCTCTGCCTTTGCCTCCGCCCCCTGAGGTACCACCAGCGGCGAGGAAGACCATCTTCGTGGCAGCAGGAGTATTCTTCAGGGAATATATTCTCTGACCTAGCCACTTACCTCCTTTTAAAGGTTCCCCACCTTGAAATTCTGATGGCATCTGAGCTGCACAGTACCTTGATTGACTTTCAGCACTCCACATCCAATATTTCTGCCTTAGATTTGAGTTTTCCACACACCCCGTTGTGGAAAATGTGGAACCACTCTTGTGAATCTATTTCGATAATTCCTAAATCTGTGGCTAGGGTTAGAATGCAGTCAGTCAGCTCAAGCTCCTCTTCCAGACACTGGGTGCACAATCCCTTTGGCCTCTGCCCCCTTCTGCAGCGTACAATAAAAGCTCCCTGACAATATTCACACTTAAAAAGTACAAACGGATAGCATACAGAGTCAGTATACAACCTATCTACTCACTGTCGGTCATTTACAAGGACATTGGAGTTTGAGTTTCAAGTCACATGGGGAAGAAGTGACTCTCCACTTGGGCGCTTCCTCCCGATGTTCGACTTTCTTCCCCCTAGACTCGTGTGTCCAGCCTCCGCCATCCAAATGGCCGTGTCTGTTGTCAGGAGTACAAGAAAAGTACCTCCCCAGTGAGGAGAGAGGTGTACAGCTTTCCACACTTTCACAAGCACTCTGTCATCCAGTTGAATTTTGTGGATAGCAAATCCCAGAGGAGCACTCTGAGATACTATCCCTTGTTTTCTTAGTTCCTGTAAGTTTCTTTTATCCCAACCAAATACAGTTGAATCTGGCTGTCCTCAAGTCTGGGGTGTCCCACTGGCATCCCATGCTTATATGACATTTCATACAACATCTCGAAGGGTGAGAGCCCCATCTCTGAATGAGGCATTTTGTGATATTAAGCAAGGCTAAATGTAGGTATTTCAGCCAGGACATCTGAGTTTTTAAAGCTTATTTAGACAACTGCGCTTTCAAGATCTGATTCATCCTTTTCATCTGTCCTGAGCTCTGGGGATGCCACGGAGTGTGGTATTCCCACCGAATGCCTAGCGCCTCTGCCATCTGCTTAATAATTTTTGACGTAAAATGAGTTCCTTGGTCCTAATCAATGTAATTCACCACCTCATATCAGGGCACAATTTCCTCCAGCAATTTCCTGGATACTGTCTGAACCATTGCCCGTGGACTGGGGAAAGCTTCCACCCAATGGGTCAATTTCTCCACGATCAGAAGCACAAATTTGAGCCTCCTCACTTTGGGCAATTCAGTGAAATCGACTTGAATCCTTTCAAATTGTCGATACGCGATGGGGCGACTCCCCAGGATGGCCTTAGTCTTGTTAATTTCTGGTAAATCAGGCATCCTTGTACCTCTTGTTTGGCCAATTCGTAAATTCCCCTGCACCGGAAAAATTTCAAAAATTGTTCTGCCAGGGTCTCTGCCCCCCGTGTGTTCACTGGTGCAGTTTCCTCAAAATCTTCCTGGTAAAACCTTTAGAGACTAGTTCTCTCCCATCTGGCAATTTCCACTTACCTTCCTCCGATTTTCCCCCAACCTTCTCATAGCTTTCAATCTCCTTTTGGGAGGGTTCAGGAGGGTCATCTGGGACCTCGATTGCTTCAATTTCCAGGGTACTTACCATCATCAGTGCTGCGGTTTTGGCTTCCTGGTCTGCCAAATTGTTGCCCCATGTTTGGAACTGAATTCCTGCCTGGTGTTCCTTCACATGGACCACTGAAATTTCCTCAGTCCCCATTAGTGCTTCCAAGATTTGCCGGATCAATTCTCCGTGCATCGGTTCCTTTCCCCGGGTGTTGATCAATCCCCTTACTTCCCAGATTTTCCCAAAGGTGTAAACCACCCCAAAGGCATACCTAGAGTGTGTAAAAATTGTTCCCTTCTTCCCCTTCAGTCCTTTCAAGGCTCTCAGAACTGCGTACAGTTCGCAAGCCTGGGCTGACCAACTTGCACTCAGGGGACCCGCTTCAATCCCTTTCTCCATTCGTTCATCCACAACTGCACACCCTGACTGTCTTTTCCCATCAATCACCCTGCTTGACCCATCTACAAACCATTTTCCCCTTCATCTAATTCCTCCTCCTCCAAATCCTCTCTGATTTTTGTCTGCAACTCTACCACTTCCACACAATTGTGAACAATTTCCTCCAAAGCTTCCCCAAACAAGAACTGCGCAGGGTTTTGTGCAGTTGTTGTCCGCAATTCCAAATACTGTGAATGAATCAAAATGGCCTCATACTTAAGCAATCTAGCATCAATGAGCCATTTATCTGCTTTCTGTTGTAGTATTCCCCACACGTTGTGCGGTGCAAATACTACCAATGGTGCACCGAGGGTTACCTTCTTGGCCTCCTCCACCAGCAATGCCACAGCCACAATTGCCTGCAAGCAGGTGGGCCAGCCCCTGCTGACCGGGTCCAAAAGCCAGGACAAGTAAGCCACAGGTTTTCTGACTCCCGCCCAGTCCTGTGTCAGCACCCTGTGTGCCGTGTGATTGTTCACATCCACGAACAACTGAAAGGGTCTCTTCACATCAGGGAGGCTCAGCACCGGTGCCGCTGTGAGTGCTTCCTTGACTCCCCCGAGTTCTTCTTCATCCTTTTCCATCCATTTGACTCGGTCTGTGGTGAGTTTCCTGAATAGAAACTTCACCTTTTCACTGTACCCTTTAATCCACTGCTGGCAATATCCCAACAGCCCCAAAAGCTGTCTGACCTCCCTTTTCGTTTGCAGGGGTGGTAAGGCAACAATCCCTGCCACCCACTCTGGATGCAGGTGCCACCACTCTGGATGCAAGGGAAAAATTTCTTTTTTCCCTTGGTTAACCAATGTTCCAAGTACCTGACCTCGGGCTCTGTGAATTGCAACTTAGACTTTGACACCTTCAACCCCTTTTCCCCTAAAAAGTTCAATACTTCAATGGTGCTCACTCTTACAGCCTCCTCCCTTGGACCTGCAACCAGCAAATCGTCTACATATTGTAACAGTTTTGTTCCCTCCGTTGGTACAAAGTGGCTCAATACCTGCTCAAGTGCTTGCCCGAATAAATTTGGGGAATCCATGAAGTCTTGAGGCAACAACGTCCATCTGAGCTGCCGCTCTCTCTTCGCCTTTAGATCTTCCCACTGAAACGCAAAACAATCTCTGCTGCCCTCTGCTAAAGGACAGGTCAAGAAAGCATCTTTCAAATCAATCACGCTGTACCATGTGTCCTCAGGAGAAATGTTATTCAACAAGGTGTAAGGATTTGAGACCATGGGGAACAAGGTCTTAGTTCTCTGAATCAAAGCCCTTAAATCTTGCACTAGACTAAAGCTGCCGTCCATCGTTTTCACAGCCAAAATTGGGGTGTTGTGCCAAGACATGCATGGCTCCAACATTCCTTTATTTATTAATTCATCAATCACCGGTTTCAATCCCTTCCTCCCCTCCATGGAGATGGGATATTTCTTAACCCAAATAGGGTCCTCTGGTCTCTCTATTTCGACACGAATCAGCTCTATGTCCAGCCTCCCAGCTTCCCCTTTGACATACCACACCTTCGGATCTATTTTCTCCTTGTCCTGGATGGTGAGTTTATACATTCTCACCGTGAGCCTTGAATTTTCCACTGCCAAGGTGATTTCCAGGGCTACCATCATGTCCCGCCCCAGTACATTTAAATACGCATCCTGTATCACTAAGGTATTTCCTGTACGTCTTTTGTTTTTTGTTTCTATTTCTACATCTTTTATGATCAGAACCTCAAAGGGTTCCCCTTTTGCCCCGATTACCATCATGGAATCAGTGCTTAGAGAGCACCCTTGCGGCAGCTGCTGTACCGCTGTCCGTTCTGCCCCGGAGTCTACCATAAACCACATCTCCTGCCTGCGGGGTCCTACTTTTAATTTTATCAAGGGGTCCCTCAATGTTCTGGACTCCAAACTGAAAAGTCCCTGACACCTCTCATCTTCTTGCAACATTGCCTGGTCCTTGGCTTTGTTGGGACAATTCCTTCAGATGTGTCCCTTTTGTTTGCAGTAATAGCACTCAAAATCTCTCTTCTGATTGTTTGATCCTTTTCCTTGGGAAGAGTTCTGCCGAGACCTGAGCCAGCGGGATCACCACGTCGGGAGGCAACACGGGCACTGGTGGTGCCTGAGCTGGTCTGGGCTGGGGCGGAGGAACAAGGTAGGGAGGTGGAAGATTGTCCAAGGGTTCCCATTCCTTTCCCATGTTTGCTGAGTTTCGGAGGGGTCATAGTGGGTATAAACTCATACAAGCGCACCTCCACATCTCGGCATACTCGATCTCCTCAAAATCCCACAGGCAGCAATCAAATACGTAATCGTACAAAGACTTGGAAGTCCATGCTTTAAACATGCCAAACACCAGCCAAACCATGTATTTTCTGATCTCCTTCCCTCCCCATTTTTCCATACAAAAATGTATCATTTTCTCCTTGGACCTGCCAGCTCTCCTTGGGCTCTCATACCAGTGTTCTAGCATCCACCCCAATGGACTATCTCTTGGGATTTCTGGCAGAACTTTCCTGGGACCCTGGGGAGATTTTTCCTGGGGTTTTCTCCAGAACCTGCTTTTTCCCAACCTCATTTTTCCAAAAATCCCTCCTGCGAATTTTCTCACCTTGTCTCCTCCAGCTGGGATGCTCATGGCAAGTCCTGACTCTGTCTGATGTTGATCTCCTGAGTCTGCAAAATGTCACCAGTCTTACTCAGTCAAACGGAGAACCGTTCCACTGACTTTTTGACTGATCTCCGGTTTTCTTTCCTGTTTTCTCTGCATCAGAAGGACTCCTGAAATTTTCCAGGACTGTCGTTTCCCCTTTCTGACCGAACCATGACCAATTTCCCCCCTCGAACTTTCTACGAGTCCCAGGTCCCACATGTGTTAAGGAAAAGCGTCTGCTTCCCCCTTGACGACCGTGTGCCTCACGGTATGGTGGAACTGCGACTGTGGGGTCCACACTTGCTTTGTGACAGAGTCACATCTCACAATAACTCGGTCACACCCCACTCAACCACGCGATACTCACGGTTCCTTTTCCCACGTGGATTCTTCATGCACGTTGATTTCTGAGGGGAAAAAAAAGCACCTCGGTCTTGGAGATCCCCTGGATCTTGCCGAGTTCCTGAGAGCAGGGCCCATTTTATCCCTCTTTAGCTGTGGCTCCAGTTTTGGTTCGGTGATTTTTAATTGGTCTCGCGGACTCCAATCCCGCTCAGACTGCTGAAATCACCAAGATGCCTTCAGGGCAGGAAGGGGTCCCGAACCCCAAATTCAAATCGCTTCGGGTTTCACCAGATTGTTGTAAATGATCAAATCGTGACCCAAAATTTATCAAAAATTTAGTAAAGATTTCTTAATTTGTCTGCGCGACCAAATTTCGGTCTTCAAAACCACCACAGCCAAAGAGACAGCGTTGAGCCTGTGTTTGGCGCTGGGTGAACCTGGATCTGACCTCACAAGTGTCAGAGTCTCCCCCGTTCATGCACGCTGCTTCTTGCAGTGAGGTTTTACACGGTTTATTCTGCCCGAGGCAAAGATGACCAAATTTTCTTTGAATCTCTTCACATGCATTGCTGTTTCTTTCCATGTGCAGAGGTGGACAAAAGCTGGGTCCAGGTGTCAATCGGCTCCCGCAAGCCGTGTATTCAGATGTATCAGTTTGGCGCCCCTGACTATCTTGATAGATGCAATTGGCAAGGCAATAATCGCTCTTGGGTGGCTCCCGATGACTCGGGATACCAGTTATCATCGCCCTGGAAGCTTCTATTCCTACGTTAAAGCATCAGTCGTTATCTTAACTTGTGTCAGGGAACTTGTTGAACCTAAATAGACAGCTGCTCCCGGCCGGGGTGGTCAGACACACACATTTGGAGCATGAATTATCCCTACCATATATTGCAACTGCATTTACCTCTCCAGCATTGCTTTCCAAAAGAAAAGAAAAAGCTGGGGAAGGCAAACTGTATAGCTCATGGTATTTTACAGTATCTAAAACATGCCAAGTCATGTAGAAGTGAGATCCTTAGAAGTGAGATCCTTAGAAGTGAGATCCTTTTGGAATTAATGGGACAGAGAAGTAGTGCAAAGGGGAGCATAAAAATAAATAGAGTAATACATCTTGGTATGGTTTTTCCTGTTTTCATTTCATTTCCTAAAAACTGCTTCAATTCTTCCAGAATCTTCTCCACAGTCCTGTTTGCTCTTTCCAAGAACCTTTCCTGGAGAACAAGGTGCCGCTTCTGTCACAAGATGTGCCACCAGCTGCAGCTTCTCTTGGCTTTCCACACCGTGCGTGAAGCACGACTCTTGCAGCAAAGCAGGACAAATGTTTGAAGAAATTTACAGCCTGTTCTTTTCCTTGTGGTCTGGGCACTTGTGGCATTGGTGAGGTTTTCATTGTTACTGTTCTACACTAAGGAAACATGACCGGCTACCAGGAATTGTTAGGGAATGCAAGCCTGACTGAATGCAGAGTAAGAATCTCCAGAGCCTGCAGCCAGAAATGGAGAGCTGTGGGATAATCATCCATCAACCACATGGACATCTTGAAAGCAATGTAGAAGGTGAAAATGGGCTGACAGAGGGAATTTGTTTCATTGTTCAGTTCAGATGCTGCTACATCTCATGCATTGATATAAATCAAGAGTTACTGTCAGTTCATGAAGGGCACCAAAACAAGCTGGATTTCTCAGGAGATGACTGAAAGAATCTGAAAAGGAGAAATGCAGGGAATGACTTAGTGAGCTTTGCCTGTACAAAGGATCATTTTTCCTATTAATTTCTAGTCCATTCTCTCTGCTTTTGTCCTTACTAACAATGCCATTTTCATCCCAGATTCCCCTTGAAATGGCAACCCTGAGCTTGGAAGTGCCTGAAAGATGCCCTGTTCCTCTGCAGGGACCCTGAGGCTGAGGCGGGAGCCTGAGCCCTCTCTGGGGCAGCCTCCACCGAGCTGGAATTTGTGCCGTGCTGGGAGAGGAGGAGGAGGGGGAGAGCGCTGGCGCTGTGTGGCAGGAGCAGGAGGTTTGGGCTGCAGGACATTCCGTCTGCGCCGCTGCCCCGCAATGGGCGGCCATGCCCGGGGCTCTGGGCCTGGCCCCGCGTGCGCTGAGCTCCCAACACTGCGGGAGCTCCCCGGGCTGGGCTCAGCTTCCCGCTGGGCCTGGGCAGCAGGCTGGGCTCCAGCTGGGATCAGCAGCAGCTGGAAATACCTCTGCACATCTCCATTTGCTGCTGCGGCTGCTCAGAAGAAACAATGCAGGGAGTCAAGAAGTTCTGGTTTCTCTTTCTCCTGGTAGATTTTTTCATTTGATTTGACTCTCAAGAGGCAATTTCTGTGATGGCCTCTGTCAGTTGATTCTATTTCAGCAGCAGCAGCAACAGGGCTATGTTTGAGCACTGCATGTGTGGCTGGTGTGGCTGCTTTTATTCTCCTTGACTTAGTGCTCAGGGACTTGAGAGCATTTCAAGATCTGCTGATCATGATGCCTGGGATCAAATGCCAGCCTGAGTTCACCTATTGCCATCCGGGGGCTATGTACAAATCACCAACAGGACGGGACTGCTGAGGAATGTGTCTCGAGGTGTTTATTTTCTAGCATCAGTCTCATTACATGGTTATGAGAATGGATGATGCCAGCAGCTTGTGTCCTCAGCAGCAGACAACTCAATGTTACAACTTACTTTAAAAGTTTTTACCAATCACACAAAGCAAAAGCATATTGACGGTAGTTCTATCCAACCACTATAAGCACAGGTACCTTTGTTTAAAACAATGCTTGCTTGTTTTGAATAGAATACCTGCTTGTGAGCCTTTATACACAATGAACAGAGCTCCATTATTAAGCTTAGAACTTCCTAATATCTCTGCGGCTTAGGGATTTGTTCTAGACAAGCGTTAATACACCAACCATTTTTCTATTTGTCCTTACTTTCTACTTCTTATAGAACTTTTCTGCTGACAAATCTCATGGCTACTGCTTAGCTCTAATCGTAGTTCTGCTGTCTTTGAGGCCTGCAATTTGCAGCTTTCCCAAAACCCTCTCATTTTAAGGATTCCCACATTCACCATCACAAAAGCACTATGGGTAGCACTGATCAAAAAAGGCAATTGCAGATAAATTTCAAGTGGCAAGCAGAAGAGGGCCAAGAGTAGCCATGATCTCCAATGCCCAAGGCAAAGGCAGCAGCAGCCTCCTGCTGTCACCTCAGGGTGAGTAAAACAGCGATGAAAGCAGCGCTGGAACCTGATCCTTTCTTTCTCTGAGGACTGGCTCAGGGCAGCACAGGAAGGCCCTGAGGAGTCAGGACTGTGTGTGGGTGATTGCTGCTCTAGTCCAGAATTGAGCTGGAAAAAGCCCTTGGGAGCCGAGGCAGGAGCAGGTGGGAAGGGGCCGGCGCTGCTGCTGCTGCTCCTGGCCGGGAGCCCCAATAGAACCAAAGGGCCATTGTCAGACACTACAAGGCCTCATGGAAGAAAGGGGCCATTGTGCCACTGCAGAGCCAAGAAGACCATTGTGGTATTGCTGGACCTTGTGAAGAAAAAAGATCTCTTGTGATACTACAAGGCCTCATGGAACCAAGGCGCAGTTGTAATGCTGCGAGGCCCCAAGGATCCAAGAACATGGAAAAGTTCTGTTTGGCTTGGCTTGACTGGTCCAGCTTACCTTGGCATGTTGAGGGTTGCTTCTCCACCGCCCCTGAAGCCCTGGAGTTCTGTGCTTTCCTTCCTGTGGGAAAGAACTCTCCTCCTTTAGGGGTTCATGGCTGAAATTGGGATTCTACATCCAAATTCACTTATATCGAAGGATGATTCCTATATGAAATCTGCCAGAACAGACAGCTCTGGGTGGCCTTGACATCTTGGGGGCCACCTCTCATCTGCCTTCAAATACTGTGGGGGTGTGCTTTTCTTTCCATGGAAAAATCATCTTTCAAGTGCAGGTGTCCATAGCCAAAATTGGGAATCTGCCTCCAAAATTCCTTATATCCAAGGATAGCTCCCAGGACTGTCTAAGTTCCCTTGGCTTCCTGAGGGCCAGCTCTCATCTGCCTGTGAAACACCTGGGCTCTGTACTTTCCTTCCTATGCAAAAGAACTGTCCTTGTCCAGATGCCCATGGACAAAACTGGGATTTGGCATCCAAAATTTCATTTATAAAAGGATTCCTCCCAGACAAAAGATGCCAAGACAAACTGGTCTGGATGGCCTTGGCCTCCTTGGAGCTGCCTCTAATCAGCCTTTAAAACACTGGGGCTCTGCCCTTTCCTTCCTGTGGAGAAGAACTGTCATTATGGTCCAGGTACCCATGGCTGAAATGGAATTCCACTTCCAAAACTCCACAAATATCCAAGGGTTGCTTTCAGACAAAAGCCACAAGGACAGACAGGTCTGGCTGGCCTTGGCCTCTGGTGACTGCTTCTAATCTGCCTTCAAACTCCTGGGGCTCTGTGATTTCCTTCCTGTAGAAAAGAACCGTCCTTCTTGTCCAGGAACCCATGGCCTCAGGCACATGAGCACTGTACAGGGACAGAGGAGCTCTGTGCTCAGTGGGGTGGGAACTGAAGAGAGCAGAGGAGAGCCCTGGGAGGGACTGAAGAGTAGTTTCAGTGATAGTGGATCCTCTTGATATAAAAGAAAAAGGCAGAAAAAAGAAAAAATTAATAAAAATGGCAGCGGGGCTGGTCCAGACTGGACAGCAGGAGAAAGAAATTTCCCTCCAGGGCATAGCTCTGGTCCAACACCAGAAGGAGCCTGGGTCATCACCAGGCTTTTTGTGTGCAGTCAGAGGCAGGCAGGAGGCAGAGCTGTCAGCAAAGGAAGGGGTCATCCAGGTGGGGCAGCCAGGGGATGAGTTTTACAACATGGCTTATGTGGTCCAAGACCTGTTCCACATTGCCAAATGATGGCTGCAGCCTTGGGTGATATTTGGCCAACATCCCTGTCAATCACTGTAACAAGTTGACCAGGAGAGATTCACATCAGACTCTGTCAGTAGTTGGGTTCCACTGAAGGACAGAATTTTATTCAGTATTATCTTCATTTTGAAAGTAAGAGCAGTGATACTGGAGTCTTCTGTAGCAGGGAACATGGTATACCATAAGGAACATGTGGACCATAGTAAAAGATGTTAAATAAATGAATAAAATACATTAAATTAAAAAATACATTTGTAAATAAATAAATAAAAACCTTCTCAGCTGTTCCAGGAGACCCTCAGCCTCATGATCTGGGAAGAAAACTTATCACCATGAGTCAGCAGAGTGGCTCTCCAGATGGCTTTGCAGAATGGCTGGTATTACTGCCTAGTGTTACAGGGTTAATATTGGGTGGCAAGGAAGCAGCATTTTTGAATTTCACTAGACTTAATATGGAACGTTAGGGGAAGAACCAAAGAAGGAAAAGGGAGGAATCAAGGTGGTTTGGAGAGAAATAGACATAGGAAAATAAAGGAATAGTACAATAAGTGGTGTCAGTCATGCTGACAGATGCTGACAAATGCTGATCAGTGTGCTTGTAAGGCCATGCCTTGCACCTGGTGCCTGCACTGTTCCACAGTACCCTGTTTCCTCATTAGACTCAATGTGTATTTTCTGACTGCGCTGCAGAGCCAGTGGGATCTGGTGGAGTCAGATGAGAAACCTTTTTGCACACTTGTCTGTGTGTATGAACATGTCTGTATGAGGTAGTCGAAAAGTTGAGTGTCCAAAGGCCAGCTACAGGGTGGTACATATGGTGTTGATAATGGTACCCTTTATCATGGTATAGCATGATAACTTATCCTTTGGGGCTCAGTAATCTAAAGATCTAGAGAATGTCTTATGGATAGGCCTTAGTTACCCTTAATGACCCCTTCTTTCCTCTAAAAATACAAATGACATCAGGTTAGTTACAATTTCACCCATGAATTTCTTAAAAAAGGAGAGCCATAAGGCTGCAGGACAAAGTCACTTCCCAGTTGTCCTCTTCAGTTTCAAGCTTCCAGAACAATAGTTGTATTGAAAAACACATGGATTCTAACTTGGCCCCTTTCTGGAGTGCTATGGTCATGAATGCCAATGCCTGAAATGGTTCTTAATTACTTTTACCTTTTTATTAGATATTACACACAAAGAAGGACACTCTTCTGTTCAGAAAGGTAAGTTTCATTATAATGAAAACCACCAAAGGATAGTATAAGGACTTATGATCCTATATTTTCAGAAAAAAGAGATGAGAGTTTATGTTTTGGTGCTCTGTAGACATCCATATGGACAACATTCCAATATGCCAAGGTATGTGTCCAAAAGGTACAGGGGGACCTTTTCCCAGAGCCTGCAGGGACAGAGGCGCAGGGCAGGGACACCGTGGGACAGCCTGGGCTGCACAGGGCACAGGCATGGGCAGCAGCTGCAAGACAGCCCTGCCAGAGCCAACATGGGCAGCACTTTGGCCATGGCTGCTGGGCCTGGGCCTGAGGCAGGAGCCACAAGTGACCCTTGCAGGCCTGGGGCCTCATTGCCTCCTTGTCCCTGCTCAGCAGCCTGGCAGGGGCTGCCCCATGCTCCTGCCCTTGCCATTGCACATCCCCACATGCCAGTGCCCATCCTGGCAAGAGCCCTGAGCAAGGAGGGAGGGAGAGCATCTGCCTGGCCAGGGGCTGGGGCTCAGGCCTTGGCCCTTGGCATTCCTCAAACACATCCAGCTTTGCTCAGCACCAGAGACACCTTAGCCTTGTTTGTGCCCAGCTGTCATCACTGCCTCCAGTGTTCTGCTCTAACTGGAACCTGGGGACACTTTCCCAGTCGTGTCCCTAAGTGGGACCCATTAAAACTTCAAGAAAGTTCAGAGTTTCAATTTAATTTTGAGTTCTTGAGAAGTTTATTGAAGACACTCTCAGGGACTGAGTCTGATGTGAACAACACAAAAGCCCTGAGAGGGTCATTCAAGTTTTCCTAGTCCACTTACGGAGAAAGATTTCAAAGAACTTGTAAAAAATACACATTCCTATTTTAAAGGATGTATTTTTTTTTTATTTCTCTTTACATCAGAATTGATTGCAGCATTCTGTGATTGATATTGACCCAGGGTCTCTCCTCAGCAGCTCTGGCCTGCTCACAGAAGCTGTGCCTGGAGCTCTGACCCAGTGTGGACAACCTTGCTCCACATTGCCCAACCCCATCCTGTCTGTCCTCACTCCCCTGGGACCTGCTGTGCTTGCAGAGCTGGCTTTACTCAGCCTAAGAGGAGATTTCACTTTTTGGGGATTTTTTGAAGCAATCTGAACCTCCTGAGTTTCCCCACTGCAAACAGACACACTGCTCAGGTGTGTGCCAGCCCCAGGTGCCACCAAAGCCACTGCAGAGCTGCCCTGGGCCAGCTGTGAGGGTGGATCATCAGCCCAAGCTGCACGGGGC
Source organism: Melospiza melodia melodia (assembly GCF_035770615.1). Taxonomy (NCBI): domain Eukaryota; kingdom Metazoa; phylum Chordata; class Aves; order Passeriformes; family Passerellidae; genus Melospiza; species Melospiza melodia. The sequence continues at coordinate 1,422,504 of NW_026948804.1, read as the reverse complement.
CCCTGCAAGGGGCTGTGGCCATGGGCACTGCACTGACCCCACTGCTGGGTTTGGCTGCCACGGCCACCGAGAGAAATTAAACTGTCCTTGGAAACACTGGGGAGGACTGGGACATACTGGGGAACACTGGGAACGCTGTGGGAGACACTGGGACATACTGGGAGTGACACTGGGCGATACTGGGAGAAACTGGGGACACTGGGGCAATGGCAGAGATGACTGGGGACACTGCGGTACCTGTGGATGACACTGTGAGGAACTATGAATGACTGGGCATAAACTCAGGTGTATTGGGCCAGACTGGGCTGTACTGGGAGGGATTGGAGAATTACTGGATTGTACTGGGTTCTGCTGGGGAAGAATTGGGCTTCACTGATGTTACACTCGTCTGTACTGGGGATGAACTGGCCTTTACTGGGAGGGACTGGAGGAGGGTGAATTTGCTGTTCCCACCTCCACTGTATCCCATTGGCCGAAGCTCCCGCCAATCAGGTGCCGCAGCCAATCAGCGCCAGGGATCCGGGCTTGGGGGCGGTGCTTACAAGGGTAGCAACTTTTCTTTTTGCCTTTAACTCCCGTCATGCCCCGCGGCCCAACTGAGCCTCATTGCAGCCGGCAGAACAACTCCCATCATGCCCCGCGCTCCACAGAATTCCGAGATCCGTCACCATCTGTCCCATAAGTGTCCGGCAAACACTCCAGGATCCCTCAGTGCTGCCTCAGCGCCCATTCGGCACTCCCATAAGCACCCCCGAACCCCTGAGTGCTCCCACCCCCATAGCCACTTCTGGGAATTCATCTCCTCTCGTCCCCCGTGGCCCCAGAGCCCCTCAGAACACAGTCCCGCGCCTAAAACTCCGGCCGCGACCCGCACCCTAAAGAGCCCGGTTGGAGCTCTCCGAGCTCCTCCCAAGGGCTCCCGTGCCGTTTACGTTCCCCCAGAGGATCTCAAGTCGGGCCTGGGACGCAAAGGTGTCCCCCAAGAGCCGTCCCGGATTCCCAAACATTTAGTTCCAACCACTTTCGGGACTACAGCTTCCATCATGCTCCGCAGCGCACGACCAGCGCCATTTTCGGCGGGACTTTATCTCCCGTCATGCCCTGCGCCCCACCGAGAGCCATTGCAGCTGCACCCAGAACTCCCGTGATGCTCCGCGGCCCCGTTAAACCATATGATACCCGCGCCTACAACTCCCATCACCCCCCGCGCCCCAGAGAGCCCCGTTCAAGTCCCTCTAAGTGCCTGCCCGGATCCCGAAGGACCCCAAATTCCCCTCCCTGACCTCCAAGGGCCCCCCTGGACCCCCAGGTGCTGCCCCGGGCCATGAACTGTCCCTCAGAATCCCTGAGTGCCCCTCCAAGTGCCCTCCCGTCTTCCCCAAGTGTCCTCCAGACCCTCAAGTTCTCTCTGAATTCCCTCCCCAGACCCAAAACTGCCCCAAATGTGCCCCAGAAATGTCTCCAGGGACCCCGAAGTGCACTCCCCCCCAACCCTGTCTGGGAAAAAGATGATAAAAAAGATGACAAAAAGACTACAAATATAACTAATTAACATAAGAGAAAGAAATAAATACCCAATAGAAATTATTTAATTAATTCATGAAGGAATTGTTTTACTTAGAACCAATGATGAATAATTTTCTTGGTTGCTAGAAATGTATCCAATTTTAATATAAATATGCAAATTAGGTAATAAAAATATTTTATAAGACTATACTAAATTAAAGTAATACAATTATAATTCTGTTATTAATAATTTTATTTATAAGGAAAAATGCTAAAATTTTTCTTTTTTTTGGGGATGTCAGTCCCAGGTGGGCGTTGTCAGACATGGTGAGGCTGGGGGTGAAGAGCAGCTTGTCCAAACAGGCTCAGCCTGCAAGGGGCTTATTCTTCTCCATACCCAGACCTCCTCAGGAGACATTCAGCATCAAGATCACTTGGGGAATGCTTCTATCCCCTCTTCTCATAACTAAAAAATGAAAAAATACTGATGTGATTAAAAAACCAAAAATCCTGAGGTGCATTTTGACATCTTCCTCCTGAAGACAACTCCAAACTGACTCCAGTCACTGCACAAGCCCTGGAGACTCAAAGACAATGGAAGGGAGACAAAGAGCTCCTGAGGCCTTTCTGTGTTTTAATCAGCCCCACGCTGGATTTGGGGCTGGGTCCAGGAGCCTCAGGCACGCAGAGAAGGATGAAGAAGCTGCTCAAGGAGTCAGCAGCAAAACTCCAAGTGCCTTGGAGCATGGCTGGACCCCAGGGAGGGCAGGGAGTGCCCAAGGCTGCCCAGGGCCTGGTGAGAGCAGATCCTTGAGGGCAGGATTGCAGGGAGCCCAAGGCTCTGAGCAGGGAACTGCAATGCTGAGCAAGGCCTGGCTTGGCTGCAGGAAGCAGAAAGGCCAAGCCCTGAGCCCAGCCTGGGCCAGCAGGGCCTGTCCCTCACGGCTGCCTCGGGGCTCTTGGTGGGCCAGGGAGATGTGAGGGGCAGCAAGGACAAATGGCATCAACCTGCAGCCCCTGCCAGCCTTGCCAGGGAGGCCGAGGGAGAAGCAAAGTGCAGCCCCTGCCAGGAAAGTTCCTCCTGTGGGGCCTCCAGAGGCGCTGCCCGAGCCCAGGGCACAAAGGCCTGGGTGCCTTTGGCCCTGCCAGCCCTGCCCAGCCCTTGGCCATCTGTCCTGCAGGCTGTGCCCCCTGGGCGTGCTGCTCCTCTGCCCTGGCCGGCTGCACTCGCCCATCTCGCTGTGCCCCAGCATTTCTCACCCGGCGTTGCTGTGCCCTCCCTGGGCTCCCTGCACCCAGCGCTGCCGGCTCCTGGCACACAGAGCCCGGCCATGGCCCAGCCTCACGCTGCCACACCTCCAGCACCAACATTCTGCCCTGCGAGGGACTTTGCCTACTCCTCAGCTCCAGCCTGAACCTTCCAAGGTTCACTTTGGGGAGGTTTCCTGCAATTCCCACTGCCAAAGAAAGCTCTGTCTCCTGCTGGTCACAAACAGAGGAGAGCTGGTGGCAGATCAGAGGTGGTCAGAGGCTCTTTGGGGCACAGCGACCATTGTAGCCATGATATTTTCTGAAAAATCCCTTTGCTAAGATTTAGCTCCTGAGAAGCTGAGGCCTCAGGTACAAAATATAAACAATAATTATCTGCTGCTGTGGAATGCAACAGGTGGATCTGTGATTGGCTTCATGTCATTTTTTCTAATTAATGGCCAATCACAGTCCAGCTCTGTCTCTCTCTGGTAAGACACAGGATTTTGTTGTCATTCCATTCTTTCTCCTTTGCTTGCAAGCCTTCTGATTAAATCCTTTCTTGTATTCTTTTTGTATAGTTTTAATAGAATATCTATCATAAAATAATAAATTAGTCTTCTGAAACATGGAGTCAGATCCTTTCCTCTTCCCTCTTCTGGGACCTCTGTGAACACCACTACTGACCATGAAATTATTAAGTTTTTTAATATTCTCTGAAAGAACAAGGGGCATCAACTAAACACCTACAACTGTCTGGAGGGCCAGTTGAGTGGTGGTGAATGTTACACCAGAGAGTGGTGGTGAATGCTGCTGCATCCAGCTGGCAGCCAGACACCTGTGGTGTCCCTCAGGGGTCTGTGCTGGAGCCAGTTCTGTTCAATATTGTTACTGACAACACGGATGAGAGTGTTGAGACTTTCAGTAGTAAATCTGCAGACAAAACTAAGCTGGGAGCGTGTGTCCATCTGCTGGAAGGTAGGAGGCCTCTGCAGAGAGACCGGGAACAGTTGGATGGATGGGCAGAGTCCAATAAGATGAAGTTTAATAAGTCCAAGTGCCGGGTCCTGCACTTTGGCCACAACAACCCCTGCAGTGCTACAGGCTGGGGACAGAGTGGCTGGACAGCGGCCAGGCAGAAAGGGACCTGGGGCACTGATGGACAGCAGGCTGGACATGAGGCAGCAGTGTGCCCAGGTGGGCAAGAAGGCCAATGGCTCCTGGCCTGGATCAGGAATGGTGTGGCCAGCAGGAGCAGGGCAGTGATTCTTCCCCTGCACTCGGCACTGGTGAGGCCACACATCGAGTGCTGTGTCCACTTCTGGGCCCCCAATTTAGGAAAGCCATGGAGGGGCTGGAGTGTGTCCAGAGAAGGGCAACAAGGCTGGTGAGGCGTCTGGAACACAAGTCCTATCAGAGTCGCTGAGGGAGCTGGGGTTGTTTATCTTGGAGAAGAGGAGGCTCACGGAGACAAGGAGGTGTCAGGGCAGAGGTTGGACTTGATGATCTCCAAGGTCTTTTCCAACCTTGCTGATTCTGTGACTCTCTGGAACCACACTTGGAGCAGTTGCAGGAGGAGCCCTGGGCCTCCTCTTCAGCAGCTCCAGCAGCCCAGGTCCCTCAGTTTCTCCTGCCAGCCACAAAGCCAATCCTGTCAGTCCTGCAGAGCCTCTGCAGCCCCTACTCAGTGCCCAGAACAGGGAGCCCCAGAGCCAGACACAGCAGCCCAGATGTGCCCCCCTGGCCTGGGGTGCCTCTGGCAAGGGAGCAGCACTAGGCACTGCAGGAGCCTGCAGACAATTCATGCAGCACTTGTAGGATGATCCTGCTGCCCAAGGGACGTTCCCATGGGTGCCAAGTCAGGAACTGCAATGGGGAGTGGGGCCAGAGTGGACAGGGCAAACAGGGATGGGCTGTTTGAAGGGAGGGGACAGGGGTGGAAGAAGAAGTAATCTAGATCAGGAAAGGGGAAAGAAAGCACAGGTGAAGCCAAGGAAATGCTCAGGGCAGTTTGGGGGTGGCTGCCAGGCAGCCCTGGCTCTGAGAAACAGCATCTGCAGTGAGACAGGAAACTCCCAGCTGATGGGAACAAACTTTCTGGCTGACTGCAGAGGCCAGGACAAAGCTGAGTGGTTTCCCTGGTGTCCCCCAGCCCTTGTTGGCCCCAGGGGCTGATGGCATTTGTGCTCCCTCAGGTTCATGTCCCCACACCAACAGCATGGGGGTGCTCCCCCTGCTCTGTGCAATGCAAACAGGGGCTGCTGAGCCAGTGCTGCCGTGTCTGTGCCTGCAAGGATGGGGCACCTGTGTGAGCTGGGGCAGAGGCCAGGGCTGCAGAGGAGGGATGTTGTTGGCAGCTCCATGAGGATGCTCTGGGACACTGCCCTGGGCTGTGCAGCGCACTGGGGATGGATCAGCCCCTGCTCTGCTGCTCCTTCCCGTCTGCCCCAGGGCCCTTGCAGAGCCCCAGCCATGCTGTTTGCCCCCAGCCTGCCCTCGGCCAGCCTGGGGCTGCTCACAGGGCTTTTCTGTGCTGGGCTTTGGCTTGGGCGTGTTCTTGAGAGAGCCTGGGCAAGGAGCCTGGAGCCCCCAGACCCTGGGCTGAGGCGTCAGCGCTGCCCCAGCAGTGCCCATGGCCTGTCCCTGCTGCAGCCCCGGCACTGCCACCCCCAGGGCTGTGCCCGGCCCCGAGAGCACTCGGGCCCTGCAGCAACACCAGGGCCACCAGGGCAGCGGGGCAGGGCCACGGCAGCAGCACTGGCAACACCAAGTGCTGATGCTGCTGGGCACAGCTGCTGTGCCAGCCCTGATCTGCCCCAGCTCTGCACACAGACATTGCTGCCGCAGTTCCAGAGAAGGCAACGAAAGGGACATCTCTGGTGAAAATTCTGGTGAGAGATCCTTTATTTCATTTAAAGCCACTGAGAGCACAGCTCATGTTGACACAGTCTGGGGGCACAGGGAAGGTGGAGAGAAAGAAAATTAGAAATGCTAGAAACAATGGCCTTGGTTTAGCAAGAATATTAAAAAATTTAAAAAGAAGGGGAAAATAACCAATCCAACAAAAACTTTTAAATCTCACTTTTATTACAAGAGATATGCAGAAACTGGCAATCAGTTTAATGTTTTCTAAATTTTCCAGTCATCAGTCTCCACACTGCAGCCTTGAGCTCCTGGTTCCTAAGGCTGTAGATGAGGGGGTTCAGAGCTGGTGGCACCACCGAGTACAGAACTGACAAGGCCAGATCCAGGGATGGGGAGGAGATGGAGGGTGGCTTCAGTTAGGCAAATGTGCCAGTGCTGAGGAACAGGGAGACCACGGCCAGGTGAGGCAGGCAGGTGGAAAAGGCTTTGTGCCGTCCCTGCTCAGAGGGGATCCTCAGCACAGCCCTGAAGATCTGCACATAGGAGAAAACCATGAATACAAAACAACCAAAACCTAAAGAGGCAACAAACAATGAAATCCAAATTTTTCTGAAGGTGGAGTGTGAGCAGGAGAGCTTGAGGATCTGGGGAACCTCACAGAAGAACTGGCCCAGGGCATTGCCGTAGCACAGGGGCAGGGAAAATGTATTGGCTGTGTGCAGCAGAGCAGTGAGAAAGGCACTGGCCCAGGCAGCTGCTGCCGTGTGGGCACAAGCTCTGCTGCCCAGGAGGGTCCCGTAGTGCAGGGGTTTGCAGATGGACACGTAGCGGTCGTAGCACATGACGGTCAGGAGGGAAAGCTCTGCTGAGATGAAGAACAGAAAGAAAAAGAGCTGTGCAGCACATCCTTTGTAGGAGATGTCCCTGGTGTCCCAGAGGGAATTGTGCATGGCTTTGGGGACAGTGGTGCAGATGGAGTCCATGTCGCTGAGGGCCAGGTTGAGCAGGAAGAAGAACATGGGCGTGTGCAGGTGGTGGCCGCAGGCTACGGCGCTGATGATGAGGCCGTTGCCCAGGAGGGCAGCCAGGGAGATGCCCAGCAAGAAGCAGAAGTGCAGGAGCTGCAGCTTCCGCATGTCTGCCAATGCCAGCAGGAGGAAGTGCCTGATGGAGCTGCAGTTGGACATTTGCTGTGTCTGCACATTTCAATGTACAGAAGGAGGAAAGACAGGGCAATGGAGGGGAAATTTTTCACAGAAAAATCAAAACTCTTTGTCGTAGCCTCTTTCTTTCCACTAAGCACCTCCCACTTGTGTATGTCTAGGAGATCTTCCTTCACCATTGTTGCTGGAGCTCTGATTGCTGCTGGCCAATTCTGTGTGAGGAGCTGGACCTTGGCCTGCAGGACACCTGGATGTCAGCCCTGACCCCCAGTCAGTTCAGGGGAACAGTTAGAGCAGGGCCCAGTCCTGGTGTTCAGGCTTGGATAAAGAATCTTCCTGTAAGGCTGCAGAACTGCCTGGGTGAAGGGATGGGGATAACAGAAGGCAGAACGAGGGATTCTGCTGAACCTGGGGAGAACAGAGAGTCCAGGGAGGCAGGAGGGTTGTCTGAGGCTTAGTGCAGACTGAGGGGAGCTGCTCTGTCCCTCTCCTGTTCCAGCTGCCCTGCACTTGCACCTTTCTGAAAACCACTCCCGTGTTACCCTGGACAGCCAGGAGACACAGCTGAGAGCAGAGGATCCCTGGCACACAAAGTGGCTCCTGCCTTTCCCAGAGTCAGCAGAGTGGGCTCAATGCCAGCCCCCCAGGCTGCCCTGCCCAGAGCTGCCCGGGCACAGGGAGCTGGGACACCCCATTGCTGTGCTCAGCCTGCACAGGAGGAGCCCAAGGGCTGGGCCTGGCCCTGCAGCTGGAACTGCCATTGCAGAGAGCCCCTCAGCAATGCCAGCAGCACCTGGGCAAGGCAAGGAGAGAGAGAGAGCCGGGCCTGAGGAAAAGCCTTTCCCTGGCCAGCCCTGCCCAGCCCCTGCCAGGCAGCAGCAGGACAGGACAGTGGCCCTCAGGCCCTGCTCAGCAGGGAATGGGCACGTGGCCGGAGAGATGCCCTTCATCTCTGGGGCTGCTCTGCCGGCCCAGGAGGGACTGAGGGCCCCGAGCTGAGGGCTGAGGGCTGTGCTGGCTGCGAGGGGACACAAGAGCTGTGCTGCTCAGGGCAGCGTGTGCCCTGCAGAGCAGGCCCGGCAGGTGCCACATCTGCCCTGCAGCAGGGCTTCCCTCAGCACTGCCTCCCTCCCTGCCTGCCCACGGCTCTGCTGCTGGAGCTGTCCCAGCCCCAGCTGCTCCTGTGGCCCCGGGCTCCTTCCCTTCCAGAGCTGCCAGAGCCCAGACCAGCCCCTGAGCCAGCCCTGCCCTGCAGCTGCTGGGCCTTGCAGGGATTAAAGAAGAGCTCCCCCAGCCTGGGCTCCATGGAAAGGTGATGCTGCATGGATCTGGAGACTGGGAAGGTACAGGCACTTGCTGAGGTGCCCATGAATCCTCAGGGTGATGGTTTAAGTGTCTCAGCCCCTGATCTACCCTGCACAGTTAATTTTCTATTGCCACCAAGCTGAGCCTGGGAAAAGTGGGAGCACAGATTCAGGAAATCAGAGACACAAGCAGGAAACTCCTGCCCTGAATGAGCTCATGAAAAGTCACCCTGGGCATGAGCTGGGGCTCTGGGCAGCCCTGGCTGCAGCTCCAGCTTCACCCCCTGCAGCCGTCCCTGGCAGCAGGAGCCGTCCTGCCCTGTCCCTCTGACCGTGCCCAGGGCAGCCCCGCTCTGCAGCACATCCTCCCCCAAAGCAGAAAGAGCAGCAGAGCATCCTTACAGTCACATCAGTCCTGTCCTGGGTCAGCTTCAGGAGATCCCTCCAGGAGCACAGGGGACATTGCCCTGCACCCACACACTCACCATGCACAGAGCTGTGAAGATCTTTCCCCAAGTGAAGTCTCAGCTCAATGTCTTCCCAATGCTGAATTGCCTTCAGCCTGTCTCTGCCTGGCTCCTGTCCCCTCAGTGCCTGTAGGCAGAGCCCTCAGCCCTGCTGGGCTGGGAGAGGAGCTGGTCTTGGGAAGAGCTGTTCCTTTAAAGCTCAGCAGCACAGAGACAGCATAAGGAGTTTAATGAGCCTCTTGGGGATTTGGGATTGTTTACATCAGACTCAGTCCCTGAGAGAGTCTTCAAAAAACTTCTCAAGAACTCAAAATTAAATATAAACTCTGAAGTTTCTTGAAGTTTAAATGGGTCCCACTGAGAAAGTGTTCCCAGGTTCCAGTTAGAGCAGAACACTGGAGGCAGTGATGACAGCAGGGGAAAAACAAGGCCAAGGTGTGTCTGGTGCTGAGCAAAGCTGGATGTGTTTGAGGAATGCCAAGGGCCAAGGCCTGAGCCCCAGCCCCTGGCCAGGCAGATGCTGTCCCTCCCTCCTTGCTCAGGGCTCTTGCCGGGATGGGCGCTGGCATGTGGGGATGTGCAATGGCAAGGGCAGGAGCATGGGGCGGCCCCTGCCAGGCTGCTGAGCAGGGACAAGGAGGCAATGAGGCCCCAGGCCTGCCAGGGTCACTTGTCTCCTGCTCCTGCCTCAGGCCCAGGCCCAGCAGCCATGGCCAAAGTGCTGCCCAAGTTGGCTCTGGCAGGGCTGTCTTGCAGCTGCTGCACATGCCTGTTCCCAGGCTATCCTGCTTTGTCCCTGCCCTGTGCCTGTTTTACATGAGAAGCTTGACTAGGCCAATATTCAATTCATTTTTGAATATGGTAAATATGAGCAATCCAGCACTGGGTACAATGGGGGAAGTTTTCCCTCTACCTGCACACAAATATTTGAGCCTTACAGGTATTTATAGGGGTACTCATCAGCTTTCTCAGCAGTTTCTATTCCAACTTTTACTCATCAGCGGTTTTTATTCCCAAATTTTTTGTCGCAATTCTATACACTATTGTGATTTATTTTTTCTCGGGATGTATGCCAAAAAGGAGTATCCCCATATGGTGGTGGTCCAGTTTCCAAAAGAAGAAAGACAGATCCCATCTAGTGGAGTCCAGCTCCCCAGATGTGGATCCACCTTTTGATTGCAGAGACTATAAATCTCATAACAATGATGTCCAGCTTCCCTTGGTCAAAAATGTAAATCCTCGAGTTGATGTTCATCTTCCCTTCTTAAGCTGCTTTTCTCTTTTTTGTTAAGGTGAGAGATAAGCATGTTTCCTTTATATATATTCCAAAACTATGGTTTCAAGTATAGAAGCAATATTCTAAAATTACACTTCAAAAGGTTATTATTGCATAACTCTTCAAGGATTAACTACAAGGAAGGAGCAACATCCTTAACACTTTAATTCAAATGCTCCTCAATCAACCAAGGTTAATTGCAAACAAAAGATAGGTTCAGAGGCCTTCTTCCATGCTTTACTTTCCTCAGTTATTATTAGAATTCGCAACTGTCCCATTGTTGGTCTCCATATTGCAATCACAAATACACACATTGCCTGTATGTACCTGACACGATACACAGCATTGTATTTCACAGTCCCCTCTCGCTTGTATAAATTTTCATTTATCTTACTCATTCATGTCTGGGCTTCAAGTCTGGCCAAAACTTTGGAAGCTTTTCCCTTTTTGTCTTCTGTCTTTAATCTCATTATTTTGGATATCTTAGCTGTTTTCTCAAATTGTCCAGCCTCTCCTGTAGCCAATTCCAGGTCTACCACAGCAATCCGCATGCTTTGAATGACTGAGTGGATTAGTCAGATAAAATATTGAATAAGGCAAGGTAGAAACAATAACCCAGCTAATGAACACAATATCATGAACCCTATTTTCTTCCATCAAGCTCCTCCTCCAAGCATCTGGTCCCACCATGAGGCTTGAAGGATGGAATTCCATTTTTGGACTGGGACATGAGCCAGCCTTTTGATCTCTGCTGCTAAACCTCTGATGATTTCTCCATAATCATTAATCTCAATGCAGCACTCGGACTCATTGAATTTTCCACACACTCCTCCTTCTTCGGCCAGCAAATAGTCCAATGCTATTCTGTTCTGATACACAAAAGCCTGCACCTGAGTGTGCTGCCAGCTTAACAAGTCCAGGGCCTCTGAGGAGTTATTTGAGACTATTTCTACCACTGTCTGTAGTCTAATCAATCGGTTCAATAGGTAAATCAAGGTCATATATTGCCAGCTTCCATCTTGAGCCCAAGTGGCTGGCCCATAATAATCTATTACTCTTTCTGCTAGCCACACTTCTTCTCCCCGTTTTTGGTCCCCTCCTGCCCTTGGAAACTCAAGTTTCAACTCTCTTTTTTCCCTGTTAAGGTTTTCATATAAGGGTGCTCCTAACAGGTTACTCTTGGACTTGGTAGTACAAAGAAGGAGGGTTGTATAAGCTTTTTGCCCACAAATCCAATATATACCATTTGGGGCTTTCTATGGTCATTTACAGCCTCAGGTTTTTCCCAGTAAATTCTTAGGGTCTCCAGGGATTGGTAAGGTTAGCTCCAGGACTTTTATGCCAGCATGTTGGAAAAGAAATGAAATTTAGCAAAATATTTAATTATAGTGAGTTGTGTGTGAACTGGTTTGTTAAAAAGCAGTTTTGTAGCCGTTGAAAAGTGTGTTGAGTTTTGTGTGTAACCTAGCAGGTAGTCTTAGGGATTTAATAAATAATTAAACTAGTGCAAGAAAGTAAGAATGCTAACCTGTCTAGAGGCAGCATACAATGCTCTTAGAATAAGATAAGCAGAGGATTAATGATCTTGTTTGTGAACCAAGGAATGTATCACAAGGGGTCTGTGACCAGGCAAGGGGAACGGGGAACTGTTCCTTGGAGGCTAGGCAAGGGGAACGGGGAAACTGTTCCTTGGAGACTTTGTTGTGAATCGCATGTATAAGAGGGAAGCACCCATACGTGAATTTGGGGGCTCGGACTTTAGGGACGTGAGTCCCCCAGTTCCCCGGGCCCTTAATAAAGCACCCACAAAACTTATCCGAGTTTTGTGTCATTTATCAATCGGGCAACAGTTTTCTGGCGACCGCGGCAGGACTCCGAGGGCTGCTGGGGCGGTTCGCGTCCTGATCCACTCCAAGCCGGCACCGAGCACTTCTCGGGGAGTCATCGGTCGTGCCCGACCCCCCGCGCCTGTCGGACAAACTGCATTAAGGTAAGCCCGAAGGTGCTTTATATTGGAAAAAGGTGATAATTGGATTTGGATTTGGTGGTTGGTAAAAAGCCTAGGCTCCGGCCATAAGACGTCTAAGGACGCAGGACCGGAACTCGCCTCCTGTTTGTTTTAGGGAAGGACGGCGAGAAGGTATATTGGTTTAAGGTATATTGGTTTATTGGGATTAATAGTGGAATTAAAGGTTGTAATATGATGTCTTTTAAAACTTTTAAAACCTTAGTGCAAGCCAATGGTAAAATACCTGGAAATACACCATTAGGTTGTATATTGAAATGGTGAAAAAGTGAGGGGTATTATCAAGAATTGGATAAAAGCAAAATGATAGATTATTGTAATCATTGGTGGCCTGAATATGAGATTGGGGAAGCGGGATGGCCGGTGAATGGTACACTGGAATTGGGGATAATGAAATCTTTGATGCAATTTTTAAGGAGAAATGAGAAATGGGATGAAATACCATATTTGGATTTGTTTTTCGTTTTATATCGGAAAGAGGAATGGCAAAAGGAATGCGGTATTTTTGTTTTAGAAGTGAATGATGAAAGGGAGTGTGTGGGATGTAAAGAAAGAAAGGAGCGTAATTTGTATCCTTCAGTCGAGGAAGATTTGTCTTATTGTATAGCACCTCCGAGGGTTCCGGTTGCTTCTAATGTGCCCCGTGCTCCCCCTGCAGATATAGCTATAAAAACGGGATCTAGTGAGAGTGATAGTGATGGTGGTGATGGTGAAAAGAAGGTATACAACAACAGGGAAAAAGAAACTGCAAAAAGACAACAAGCTAGTATTCTGGCTGTAATGCAACAGGCGGGGGCAGGAGGAAGACCCATTAGGGGTCGAGGAGGAGCTAATCACGGACAGAGGGGGTTGCCAAGAGGTCGGGGAGGATTTGGGTTTGCACCTAACATGGGGAGGTTGGATCCAAACCAGTGTGCGTTTGCCAACAATTGGGACACTGGAAAAATGAATGCCCGGTTAGAGCAGGTATGGGCATGGGAAACATGGGATTAAGGACAGCCCCAGTGGGAAATGCCCCTGTGGGAGGATTCACGGGAGGACCAGCAGAAGTCGCTCAAGCACTAGTTTTGGGAAACTATCAGAATCAAAGCTGACTAGAAAAGGATTTAAGGGTAGTTTTAGAAATAGATGGAAAAGATCAAGAATTTATGGTAGACACTGGAGCTACTTATTCTGTACTCAATAGACGATTGGGACCTTTGAGTGACACAACGGTACAGGTGGTGGGGGCAACAGGGAAACTAGAGGAACAACCATTTTTACAACCTTTAAATCTTAGGTTTGGGGGGAAGGAATTAGATCACCAATTTTTGTATATGCCAAACTGCCCCACACCCCTTCGTGGCAGAGATCTGTTGTCCCGACTTAATGTGAAAATAATATTTGAAGGGGGAAGGGTGAAATTGGAAATACCTGAGGAACAAATAGCAGGCATTTTTGTGATCAAGGAAGTGGATGCCTCTCCTATTCCAGAAGAAATTGAGCAGGCTGTAGTACCCTGGGTATGGGAGTCAGGGGTCCCCGGAAAATCTAAAGCTGCGCAGCCAGTAAAGGTGGAACTAAAGGAAGGGGCCCGACCAGTGAGGATAAGGCAATACCCCTTGAAGCTTGAGGCAAGGAGGGGAGTAGCCCCGTTAATTAAACAATTTTTGGCTCAAGGAATATTACAGGAATGTGAATCGGAGTATAATACTCCAATTTTTCCAGTAAAGAAACCTAATGGTAAGTACCGTTTGGTACAGGACTTAAGGGCTATTAATGAAATAGTGAAAGACATACATCCAGTTGTTGCTAATCCTTATACTTTGTTAACATCTGTATCAGAGGAGTTTAAATGGTTCTCAGTGATTGACCTTAAAGATGCCTTCTTCTGCATCCCACTGGCAGTAGAGAGTAGGAAATATTTTGCCTTCGAGTGGGAGAGTCCTGATTTTGGGAGAAAGAAGCAGTTCATGTGGACGAGACTCCCACAGGGATTTAAATGCTCCCCTACTATTTTTGGAAACCAACTGGCCAAGGAGCTGGAGGAATGGAAGATAACCCAGGTAACAATATCCCCATCCTTGTATGTAGTCCTGCAGTACGTGGACGACATTTTTCTGGCTACTAAGGAAAGGGAAATGTGCGTGGAATTAACAATTAAATTACTCAACATGCTTGGCCAAGCAGGGTATCGGGTTTCTAAGGAAAAAGCTCAATTGGTCAAAAATAGCGTTATTTACCTCGGTTGTGAGATCACACAAGGGCAGAGACGTTTGGGAGTAAACCGAATAGAGGCAATATGTGCTATTCCTTTGCCTCGTAACCATCAGGAATTGAGATCTTTTCTAGGAATAGTGGGATGGTGTCGACTGTGGATCATGAATTTCGGTCTCCTAGCCAAGCCACTTTATGAGGCCTTGAAGCAGCATCGGTTGGAGTGGACAACACAGCAAAAGAAGGCCTTCCAGGAATTGAAGCAGGCACTAAAGGAGGCCCCAGCCCTAGGACTCCCTGACGCGACCAAGGAATTCCAGTTGTACGTGAATGAGAGGCAAAAACTGGCATTGGGGGTCCTCACCCAGAAGGTGGGATCCTGGAAGAGGCCAGTGGGATACTTCTCTAAACAACTGGATTCGGTAAGTTCCGGGTGGCCCTCGTGTTTACGAGCCGTGGCGGCAACAATAATTCTTATTCAAGAGGCCCGGAAATTGACTTTGGGGGCAAAAATGAAAGTGTTTGTTCCCCATATGGTCATGGCCGTTCTGGAGCAAAAGGGGGGTCACTGGCTATCATCCAGTCGAATGTTGCAATACCAGGCCATCCTGAGAGAACAGGATGATATTGAAATAAGGACTACTAATCATGTTAATCCAGCAGAGTTTTTACGCAGTTACCAGGAAGCTGGGGGACTGGTGCGTGATTGCGTAGAGGTAATTGAACAAGTATATGCCAGCAGACCCGACCTAAAGGATGAACCATTGGAAGAACCTGAATGGGAACTATACACTGATGGATCCAGTTTTGTCGAGAATGGGACTCGCTATGCCGGGTATGCAGTGGTAACATTGGATCGGGTAATAGAGGCAAAGGCTTTGTTACCTGGAACTTCGGCCCAGAAGGCAGAGGTGATTGGACTCACCAGAGCCCTGTATTTGAGCAAGGACAAAAGGGTTAATATCTGGACAGATTCTAAATATGCCTTTGGTGTGGTTCATGTACATGGGGCGTTATGGAAGGAAAGGGGGCTTTTGAATTCACAGGGAACCAACATCAAGCACCGGGAAGAAGTGCTACAGCTACTGGATGCGGTACACAGTCCCAAAGCAGTTGCAGTAATGCATGTTAGAGGACATCAGACTGCGGAAGGAGATGTTTACAGAGGAAATCGATTTGCTGATGTTACAGCTCGGCAAGTGGCACGGGAAGTATGGACTCAAATGGCATTGGTACCGGTAAGAACAAATCCGGCTACCCCATACCTGAATCAGGAGCCCAAATATTCAATAGAAGATGGAAAACTAATAAACTTGCTAGGGGCACAGAAGAATCAACTTGGGTGGTACGTTACACCAATGGGACAAATAGTGGTACCTACCCGCATAATGAAATTTATTTTGGAATCAGAACATAATAAATGTCATTGGGGGGCAGAAGTATTGGTAAAATTTTTGAAGAATGAGATAATCTCTAATCAGATGTTAACAATGGCAAAGAGAGTTAATGCAATGTGCCCAGTATGTTTGAAAAATAATCCAGTAGTTAGGAGACAAATACAAATGGGAAAGTTGCAAGTCGGGCCACAACCAGGAGATTACTGGCAAGTTGATTTTTCTGAATTGCCTAGGGCACAGGGATACAGATACTTGTTAGTGTACGTATGTACGTTCTCAGGGTGGCCGGAAGCTTTTCCATGTAGAACTAATCAGGCTAAGGAGGTGGTAAAAACCTTGTTAAAAGAAATAATACCAAGATTTGGAGTACCTTTAGGATTGTCATCAGATAGGGGTCCACATTTTATAGCCGGGGTAGTGCAGGAATTAGCACGAATGTTAGATATAACCTGGAATTTGCATACCCCCTGGAGACCTCAGTCTAGTGGGCAGGTGGAAAGGATGAATCAAACCCTGAAAGGACAAATCAAAAGAATTGCCAGGAAGCTAAACTGCACTGGCCTCAAGCTTTGCCTTTGGCCCTACTCAGGATTCGAATTAAACCAAGGGAAAAGGTAGGCGTAAGTCCATATGAGATATTATATGGCAAACCATATCATGCAACTGTATTAAAAGGGGAGGTACATGTGAGTGGGGACCAGGCGATTGCAGAGTATGTTATGTCACTTAATAAGATCTTGAATTCTTTAAGAAATACGTTACAGTGGAATAGACCGCTCACGCTGGAGAATTCTGTCCACAACATCCAGCCTGGGGACCAGGTGTACGTCAAGAAGTGGATCACGGATCCGCTACGGGAATCATGGAGCGGACCCCACCAGGTGATGATGACAACCTACACGGCGGTGAAGGTCCAGGGGATGGATGCTTGGATCCATTACACCAGGGTAAAGAAGGCACCGTTCCAGTGGGAAACCCAGATAGTGTCTCCAACCCGGATGATCTTCCGCGCAAAGCCGCCTTCTTAATTATATTACTGCTAGTGATCATGAGACTATTACCCGTTCAAGGGTCTACTCTAGTACAGGTTGAAGAAACAAAGGTTACAGTCATGGAAGGGATGGATGTTCAATTAACTTGTGTTATCTTTGACAGCCAGAAAGTTGAGGCCGGTGAAGTTATTGCAATATGGCAACGGGGGGCTGAAAGAAGCCGAGGCAAGATAGGAGTCGGTTGGGATAAGGATAAACAACAAGGAAACACGGTACTGAATCTTACCAAGGTAACCACAAACGATACGGGAGAATATACATGTTTGGTCAAAATACGGGATAGTTTTGATTACAAAAGAGTGAGTATGAGGGTTTTGCCATGGACAGGGGATCGTGCTGAAAACATAAAGGTTAATCCAGTATCAATGGCAGTGGACATGTGGGATGGGCCACCTCTCAGAATAAATTGTTCCTTCCTAGTAAGATCAAGATATCAAAGGAACCTTTGGGTCAAATGGTGGAAGCAAAATAGGGAACTGACCTGGGACAGAATAGAGGACTGGACCAATTGGTGGGGAAAGGAAGGCAAAGGTTGTGGGTGGTCGAGTGTCACTAATCCTAGAATAGGAAATGCATGGTGGAGGCATGACAGAATGATGTTATCCTTACAGAGACACGGTAGGAGTAGACGGGAGGTTAATGATACAATAGAACGAAATACTGAGCAGGAAAATTTAGTGGTAGGATTAATCAGAGATTTTGGGATCATGCAGAATGTGACTAAAATAACAGCTTGCCTGCCATTGCCACAGGCTGCAGGTGAACCAATTCCCTGGGGAATAATACCAGTAACCAAAATGCCTGAAACATTCAAGAATGTTTCATGGTCCTGCCAGTCAGTTCCCAAACCAGTAGATGTATGGAGGGATTTGTGTATGACCACTCGGGCTATGACTAGAGAGGAATGTGAAAAGAAATCCAATCATTATGGTTGGATTCAAAATACCAGGAGGTGTTTAATTGCAACCCCAATAGATGAGCCATGCAATACAGTACGACTAAGAACGAAATCCCAACAAAACGAGATGAGTTGTCAGAATGTCACACAGAATTTTGACACCTGGAATAGTTGGAAGACATTATGGGGACCTAGTGTTTTGGAACACTATAATTACCTTGGGGAAGTACAATGGTGCATCCAATGGTCAGGAGTAAAGAATCAGTCACATTATAGGGCCCTTATCACGTCTACATCTTCCCGAGAGTTCAGACCGCAGAAAGAGGATTGGAATTGTACTGAGGTTTTTACATGTGATACACCAGAAGACCGAATCGGATTGGTACCGGTGAAAATGGCATTAAAGTGGGGATGCGAGTGTAGGGGGTATGATCACACGGTTAGCAGAGAGTCCATGGATGGGCCTATAGATTGCAGATATACTACTGTGCATAGCCCTGGAAATCTAGTCTGGGTGTTGGGACACGGACAGTGGACCACACATTTACCTCTAGATGGATCAGTAACACAAATCACCCTAGGGGTTCCCACATTGTGTCCATACTGGAAACAGAACAGGTTGATCCAAAGGAAAGGACTCAGAAAGAGGGAAGAATCCCTAGAGGAGCAGTGGCATGAACCTGGCTCAGGAGTGCAATTTGGATGGATATTGGAGTCATTATTCCCTCCGGTAGCGACATATCGAAACAGGGAAATGCTCAACAATTTGTTAGGACAGACAGAAAGGTTGGCAGCAGCTACTAAGAAGGGATTTAAGGATCTAAATTTGCAATTGCAAGCTACATCAAGAATGACCCTACAAAACAGAATGGCATTGGATTTGCTACTGTTAAAGGAACATGGAGTTTGTGGTTACCTGAGTAGGAGAATAGATCATTGCTGTGTACACATTCCAAATGTTACACTTGAAGTTGAGAAAGATATTTCTCAACTGGCAGAAGTGGAAACAAAAACCAAGGAAATTGAAAGGGAAGCACAGCATAATTGGATAGGAGCAGTATTTGATTCTTTGGGGCTTCACCTGTCTGGCTGGATTACGTCTGCTATACAGTATGTACTAATGTTTTTAGTATTTCTAGTGACTATATGGATTGTATATAGATGCCTCTTAGGTGTGATCGAAAAGGAAAAGAGGCGATCTCTCCGGTTGCTGAAGGCGATGACCCGTGGGCGGCAGAATGAAGAACATTCCCCACCTCGTTATGAAGATGTTACTGTCAATACTGTTGATTGAGCATCCTTGCAGCAGGACTGAAGGATGCTCAAAAGGGGGGAAATGTTGGAAAAGAAATGAAATTTAGCAAAATATTTAATTATAGTGAGTTGTGTGTGAACTGGTTTGTTAAAAAGCAGTTTTGTAGCCGTTGAAAAGTGTGTTGAATTTTGTGTGTAACCTAGCAGGTAGTCTTAGGGATTTAATAAATAATTAAACTAGTGCAAGAAAGTAAGAATGCTAACCTGTCTAGAGGCAGCATACAATGCTCTTAGAATAAGATAAGCAGAGGATTAATGATCTTGTTTGTGAACCAAGGAATGTATCACAAGGGGTCTGTGACCAGGCAAGGGGAACGGGGAACTGTTCCTTGGAGGCTAGGCAAGGGGAACGGGGAAACTGTTCCTTGGAGACTTTGTTGTGAATCGCATGTATAAGAGGGAAGCACCCATACGTGAATTTGGGGGCTCGGACTTTAGGGACGTGAGTCCCCCAGTTCCCCGGGCCCTTAATAAAGCACCCACAAAACTTATCCGAGTTTTGTGTCATTTATCAATCGGGCAACAAGCACAACTTTATCTGGTTGTTCCATTTGCAATTTTTCTCCTTAATTAGGCTCCAGTATCCAGCAGGAGGTGTTGGCTGAAAAGTTCTAGTGTTATTGTTTGAATTTACTGCTAAAGTAGATTTGCAGGGAGTATACCCTACCATTTCAGTATATTTTCTCCCCTCTCTGCTGATGCAAACTGTTCCAATTATTCGATGATTTAAAATGCATCCTTCAGGCTGTTTCAATCTTTTGGAAATTTGAGTATGGTTCTATTTTAGAAATTGCTCTGGAGCTAGACTCTCACCTCTCCATGGCCATTTTTTCAGCTGATTTCTATCCCCCACAAATCCAACAATAGGCTAACTCTAATTCTGTGGCAATTTCTTGCATTAGATCTACAAAAAGGTTCCTATTTGAAGTCAGAAAACCCCAATCACTATACTGCTGTTCTAACTGTTTGTATTGTTCACTAAATTTATTTAGCTTTTCTTGTTCTACTCTTTACATTTTTGCTTCTGATTCTTGCTTTTGTAGTTTTTGAGTAATTTGTTTCATTCTGCTCTCTGGGTCTCTTCCTTCTCTGTCCTTTGCTAAACAAAAGAATTTGGCGTATCGCAGACAAATTCGTTCATCATCATCTTTGAGAAGGTTGATTAATACAGGCCAATCCTTGGGAGAAACCTTCAGTCTGTGTTTTAAATTTTCTCCAACCCAGTATATTTTGCCACCCATAGTGCACATCTTTAATTGGTTATGGTCATAGCACACTTCACGAACATGGGAATGTGCCATGAACATTGATTCCATTTTTCCCCTGATCCAGACAGTATGATTGCATTTGTCACAGACAGCCGGAGCAATAGGCTCTGATCCTGCAGCTTATGGATTATGTGGAGTTCAGGAGTGAAGCTATTAAGGCCCATTGCCTGGGATGCAATGATCAATGCAGTGAAAATAATCCTCAGAGGGTCTAACTCTCTACCTCTCTCAAGGCCTCTTGGGTTGCATCCAA
This sequence comes from Melospiza melodia melodia, assembly GCF_035770615.1. Lineage (NCBI taxonomy): Eukaryota > Metazoa > Chordata > Aves > Passeriformes > Passerellidae > Melospiza > Melospiza melodia. The sequence goes on along the minus strand of NW_026948804.1, from coordinate 1,402,271 downwards.
GGGCCGAGATGTAGATCTTCTCTGTAGCAGAGTTTATACCTTGGGATTTATCACTGATATCTTTTGTTTCATTTTTGCCTTTTGCCTCATGAGCCTTCAGATCTCTATTTATTGTGGTTGTGGCCTGATTCTTTTTAATTTAGGCCAATTGGCCCCTAAGTTCGGGGGATGTGTGACTACAATAGGGTTGGTGTATGTGCCTCCCTTTCTTCCAGCAATACTTGGCTTTCTGCCACTCTTTTGCTTTAATTTGATATTCATCATGTATACAATTGCCCTTGTCACACTCTGTTTCTTCTAATTTGGCCTTTGGTACTTCCTGCAAATCAATTCCTACTCTTGTTCCATGTACCCAAGTTCTCCACCAATCTTTATCACCTGTTTTAATATATCCTTTCCTTACCACAGCCCACGACGTTCTATCAGTTTCTTTTTCTATTTCTTTCGTACAATTAAAGCAGAGAGCATTAGGGATCTGTCCCCTTGGTAGGTTTGTATACCAATATTCTTCACACCCTATACACTTATAACAACCTCATGGATAACACAGTCTGGAGTAGTACATTCTACCTCTCGTGAGTGCAACTGGTTTTGCAGCTTAAGGTAGTAGCATTTTCCTGACATACATCAGTCCCTTTTTAACTTCATTTTCAGTTCTCTGGGGGTAGATGCAATTCTCCACTGGGATTCCGTCTCTGTCAGTGGTTCTGCTGGTCGTTTGACCCGCGACACGTGGGTCCAGCCTTTTTCTGCAGTTCGGACAGCTGTATCAGTGGTCAGCAGAGTTAAATAGGGACCTTCCCACCTAGGAGACAAACTATCTTCTTTCCAGCTTTTAATCAGCACCCAGTCACCCGATTTTATTTGATGCATGCTAAATCTGAGAGGGGCTGATTGAGCAATTACCCCTTTCTCCCTTAGTTCTAGACATGTTTTCCCATCTTCTGGATGTATTTTTGAATAGTCATATCAGCTACGACTACTGATGTTTGGGGTACTTCCTGGGAATAGGGCATTCCATAAAGCATCTCATATGCAGAAAGTCCCGTATATGCATTTGGAAGCGTCCTTATATTAAGTAATCCTAAAGGTAAACATTTTGTCCATGACATTTGGGTCTCAATCATCAATTTTTTAATTGCTGTTTTATAGTTTGGTTCATTCTTTCCACCCTCCCAGAGCTATGGGGGTGCCAAGGGGTGTGATATTCCCAGGAAATACCCATGGCTTGTGTTACTCCTTTTATGATGCTGGAAGTAAAGTTGGAGCCCTGATCAGAATCAATGGCCCTGATAACCCCAAATCGGGGAATAATTTTTTCCAACAAATTTTAACTATAAACTTCGCCGTGGGTCGGGCAGCTGAGTAGGCCTCCACCCAATGAGTTAGTTGATCTACTAATACTAAAAAGTATTTCCATCTGCCCACCCTTGGTAATTCAGTATAATCCACCTGAACCCTTTCCAATGGTCGGTAGGCTATTTTTCTACCGCCAGTTGAAGCTTGTCTCATTACCCTTTTGTTAACTTTTTGACAAGTCAAACACCCCTGTGTTATTTGTTTTGCTATCTCAAAAATTCCAATACATCCATAATATTTTAACAAATGATCACATAAGGGTCTTGTTCCCCAATGAGTACATTGGTGTAACTGGCTTAGAATCCTTCTAGCGTAAGCTGTAGGTAAAATCTCTCTCCCATCTGGTAGTACTCATTTTCCCAGCTCTTTCTTAGCTTTTAATCTTTTTAGAGATTCCTCCTCTTGAGTACTATAGCCTTTTGGCAGCTCCTCTTGAATTTCCACTATAGTGTTCAGCTGGATAATTTATTTTAATTTACAAGCTGCCTCATTTGCAGCTTGTTCAGCTGTGTTGTTTCCTCTCACTAAGCAGCTTGACCCTCGTTGATGACCTCTTACATGTACTACAGCTCTTCTCTTAGGTCTTTTCAAGGCTTCAAGCACTCTGATTATTAACTCCTGATGGATCAGTTTCTTCCCTTGAGTGTTTATCAAACCTCTTTCCTTTCAGATTTTTCCAAATGTGCGTACAATTCTAAAAGCATATTTTGAGTCTGTGTAAATAGTCCCCACCTCATCTTTTAAAAGTTCTAAAGCTCAGTATAAAGCAAACAATTCACAAGCTTGAGCTGACCAGCTAGAACTTATTTTTCCTCTTTCTTTGCAGACGTATTTTCTCCTTCAACAATAGCGTATCCTGACTTTCTTTTCCCTTCTATCACACATGACGAGCCATCGATAAAATACTTTTTCTCACTAGATAGCTCCATCTCACTTAAATCTGGTCTCACTTTTGTTTGTAATTCCACACAAGCTCTTCAGCTGGCTCCCCATAGAGAAATTGAGCAGGGTTCTGAGCCGGAGTGACTTTAAGTTCCAGTTCAGGGGAATGTATCAACATAGCTTCATACTTTAAAACCCGGCTATCAGTGAGCCCCTTCTCTGCTTTTTGATGCAACATGCTTCTAACATTGTGGGGGTATATATATTACTAAAGGAGCTCCAAATGTAACTTTCTTTGCTTCTTCTACCAGAAGAGCTGTTGCTACTATAGCTTGTAAACATATTGGCCATCTTTGACTAACAGGGTCCAGTAACTTGAATAATACCCCACCGGCTTTTTGTCTCCTCCCCAGTCCTGGGTGAGCACTCCATAGGCAGTTTGCTCAGCAGTATTTACAAATAATTGAAAAGGTTTCTCGAAGTTAGGTAGGCTGAGTACTGGGGCTTGAATTAGAGCATCTTTCAAACTCTTACATTGTTTTTCATCCTCCTGGTTCCATTTCACTGTATTGACTGTTAGTTTTTCATACAAAAATTTCACCTTTTGACTTTATCTATCCATTGTCTACAGTATCCCAATAACCCTAAGAGGTGTGGTACTTCCTTTTTGGTATTAGGGGAAGGCAGACTCAGTATTCCTGATATTCTCTCAGGATCTAATTTCTTTGTTCTTTTACTCAACCAGTGCGTAGATATTTCACTTCCTCTTCAGCAAATTGTAACTTAGCCCTCAAAACCTTTAGGCCTTTCTTTCCCAAGAAATTCAACAGACTGATTGTTGCTTCTCTCACTTGCTCCTGATTCTCTCCTGCAATTAACAGATCATCTACATATTGTACTAGTTCAGTTCCTTCTGGTCTTTCAAAATCTTGTAAAATTCTTTCTAAAGCCTGGCTGAAATACTGTGGGATTCTGTAAAGCCCTGTGGAAGTACCACCCACCTTAATTGTTGTTTTCTCCCTGTATCTGGATCTTGCTGCTCAAAGGCAAAATAGTCCCTGCATCCCTCCTCTAAAGGACGGGACCAAAAGGCATCTTTCAAATCCACTAACTATACCAGGTATAGTCAGAGGAAATCTGACTTAGTAATATATACGGGTTAGCTACTACAGGAAACCTTGTGGCTGTTCGTTGACTGACAGCCCTTAGGTCCTGGACTAGACGGTAGCTGCCGTCACTTTTCTTCACAGAGATTATGGGGGTGTTGTGGGGTGACATGCATTCTTCTAACTTGCCCTGCCCTAAGAGTTCTTCAATTACTGGCTTCAGCCCTTGTCTGCCATCTAGTGGAATAGGGTATTTTGTCACCCTTACAGGAAACTCAGGATTTACAATGGTGATTTTTAAGGGCTCTATATCCAATTTACCGATCTCCCCAGGAGTGGACCAGACATAAGGACATATTTTGCTCTCGTCCGGATCTGTCAGTTTGTACAGCTGTACCATTAGTTGATCATTTTGGGGTTGAATACAAATTCTTAATGAAAGAATCAGGTCTCTCCCCAAAAGATTGCATTCTGCTTCTGAGACTAGTAATAGATCTCTAATATCCACTTTTCCCTTTGATTCAATTAGTACTTCTTCAATAATGGGAACGTTAAATTCCTCCCCTTTTGCTCCAATTACTTGAGCTGTTTTCCCGCTGATTTTGCATCCTTTTGGTAATCTTTGCACTGTTGATCTTTCAGCACCCGTATCTACTAAAAAGGTGTATTCTTCACCTTGGGGACCTGCTTTTAATTTTATCAAGGGCTCTTGTGATGGCCTGGTCCCTAATAAATAGAGCCCCTGACACTGCTAATCTTCTACAAACAGTTTTTGATCTGCCTCCCGCTTCTTGCAAACCCTTTTAACATCTCCTTTCATACCACAGTAAAAGCAGGTTGGTCTTTTAGAACCCTCACCTGTTTTTTTTCTTGTGGTTTTAGCATTCCCTGAAGATGCACCAGTGTTCTGAACCTCTTTTACTGCAGCCACAAAAACATTAGCTTTACCTTTTGCCTTTTCTTCATCTCTGCGGACATAAACTCTCTGTGGTTCCCTTAACAATTCTTGCAAACCTCTCTCCTGCCAGCTGTCTAACTTTTCAAGTTTCCTTCTAATATCCTCCCATGATTTTGCCACAAACTGAGTTTTGATTAATGCTTCCCCCACTGCTGTATCAGGATCTGATCCCGAATACATTTGTATACTCTTCCTTATTCTTTCTAACCAATCTATGCGTGACTGATCTTTCCCCTGACATTCATCCAGGGCCTTGCTAATATTTTGCCCTCTGGGGACTGCTTCTCGAATCCCCTGAATATTCCTGAGATCCATCATATTCTGGCTATCCTGATCATTGTTATGGTCCCATTTAGGGGTTGCCAGGGGCCATTTCATTTCTCCTAAAGGTCCCTGCTGGTGGTCCCTATCCCAAATTCTCATGCCAGCCTGTCTTATCAGCTGTCTCTCCTCTGCTGTAAATAAAGTACTTAAAATTGACTGAATCTCTGTCCAGGTGTAAATACTGGGTCCTAGAAACTGATCTAACCTTTCAGACACCCCCAGAGGATCTTCAAGTAACCTTCCCATTTCTTTTTTAAAAGCCCTTACATCCCTGGTGTTCAGGGGTGCTGACACATACCCAATGACTGGTCTCCCTTGAGTTCCTACTAATGGTACTTCCCTCAAGGGGTACAGCTGCCCCCCCTTCCCTTCTTTATTGCTATCCCCACTGCTTTCTGCTTGTGCCCTTTCCTGGCTTCACTTTCTGTGTGCTGGTGGTGAATCATGTACCGGGAGCGGAGCCACCGGGGCTTGTGGTGCAAGGGGTCCTGGTTTAGGTGCGAGGGGTGCTGGATTGGGTGTGCGGGGTGCTGGATTGGGTTCAAAGGGTGCTGGATTAGGTGCTAGGGGGGCTGGATTAGGTGCTAGGGGGGCTGGATTAGGTGTGAAGGGTGCTGGAATGGGTGCAAAGGTGCTGGATGAGGCACCTCTGGTAGATAAGGGGTGGGGGAAGTGTGGTAGCTAGGGAAGAGGCGCTGCGGAAGATTTCACGATGTCACGGAAAGCTAGGACCCTCGGTTCCCCATAGATAAGACCCTCAGGTACTCATAGATAAGAAATTAACATAGGAATGTGGTCCCACTAACAATAGGAATGTTGCCCCACTGAAGCCAGTAACTTTCCATCCCTTACCCAGGACTTTTCCATTCCCTACTAACCATAGGAAAGAAGGACAAACCCCTTTTTGACGTAGAGACCCCTAAGATTATAAGACCCCATGAGAAGAAGTAATAAACGCCTTTTGACCGTCCACCACATTGGTGTCTGCGTATGTCATTGGCCCGAACGGCCCTAGAGAGAGGGCTGTCAAGCTGTACCTCAGAACCAGGTCGCCTGCCTTGGCATAGAAGGCAACATTCTGGTGCCGGCACCCGGTACAGCGGCTTGCGCCCGGGGAACGGGGATGCTCCTGGACAGAGGACAGCGGCTGTGGCAGCGGGACTGACCGCAGCGGGGGGGGACGCCTCCCAGACCAGCTTGGACCATGGAATCCACAGCGAAGGTCGTAAGTCAGGCTCATGAGCAATGGGGAATTAAAGGTGAGCTCAGGAACTCTACTCTTGCTATTGCAAGGCTCCTAGAGCTGGGGATGATCGAACGTCCGGTAAATATATTATATTGGGAAGCGCGGGAGAAGTGCACTGCCGCCTCAGCAGAGGACTCAAAGTCCGCAGGCAGTGGTAAAAACCTCAAAGCATGGGGGAAAGTAGAAGAGGCCCCACGCAAGACGTTAGAAGAACAGGAGACGCGGGAAGCCGCGCGTACATGTTTATTAGCTACACCAAAGCCGGGGGTGGGGGCCGCGACGCAGACCGCCTCTGAGAGCGATCGGATTGAAGGCGGGAATACGCGGGGGCCGGGCGCGTTCCACCCCTTCCTGAGCCCGAGCCCAGACCCCTCGGAGCCCCCAGGAGACCCCCCGGAGCCCCCAGGGGACCCCCTGACCTTCCTGCGGAGCCCGCCGGGTCCTGGCCCCCCTGCGGAACCGTCCGAAAAAGCCGCAGTTTCTCTATCCGTCTCTTCCCCGCCAGCCGCCGGTCCGGCGCAAGAAGCAGAGCAGTGCGCGCGACACTTCTGGCAGGGACTCGTGGAGGAGGCGCGGAACGAGGCCGGATTGTCGGACCCCGCCGGGATCAGTAAAAATTCGCCCCCGCCATGTGCGTTTAAAAATGGCGCCGAACCACATGGCGAGGGCGGAAGGGAGGAGGCGGGGGGCGGAAACAGAGTCAGCCTGCTTAACAACGCATGCGCGGGCGAGCGGGGAGACGGGGCGGCCCCCGCGGTAGAGTGCAAAACCAACCAGAGCTCTCTATTCAAATTAGGTCCTTATGGGGCAAGGACCTCCCCCGGCAGGTGGCGGGGGGACCCCAGGGGGAGGGAGCGTCACCACCCCCAAAGGGAGGAGCGAGGTCGAAGCCGCACAAAACGGCACGGAGCACCGGAAGTGTACCGGCAGTCAGCTTCCGGCTCAGAGCCAAGTAACAGCTGCTCAGACAACTCGGGAGAACCGACCGAGCCCGGCTGGGACTCGGAAACCGAGAGAGCAGAATTAATGCGGTTTTGAGCGAAACCGAATAAAGCTTTAAACAATATCGGGAAACAATCGCAACAGAAACTCATCGATTAGGGAAAAATAAAAGCAGCCCGTGGGGACCGGGCACCGGCAGCCTCCATGCACGCTTTCCCGGGTGGGGTTGCCGGAGCACGGGGGAACCAACAAAGGGCATATACCCCAGTTAACCCAAAAGAAGCCAAAGCGATTTCAGAAATAGGGATGAACTCAGCCGTAGTACCCACTCTTGAGGACGACCTTTCTAGCAATAACAATCTGCTCACTTTTGATATTACGCAAATAAGCCGCATGCTTTTTGATGGGGCGGGGCGGACTGTATTTAAGCAGGAATGGCAGGACGTCCGCGTTAGCCCGGGCTTCCGAGGAAGGGCAACAACTCAGCGAGCTGTCCCCAGCCGGCACAGCTTTCCCTGGCAGCACCCTCACTCCTATCATCCCGGCCCCAGGGAAACGGGACATCCTTTCCATGCTCGGATTTCGGATTACAAATTTATCATGAGGGCCACTGCTGTGCACCCCCCGCTGCCAATCAAATTGACTTGGAAGTCATCAGACCCTGTATGGGTTGAGCAGTGGCCCCTGACAGAGCCTCGAATGGCAGCCTTGCAGGAACTGGTCGACCGCGAACTGCAAAGGGGTGAAATAGAACCCTCCACCAGCCCATGGAACACCCCTGTATTCGTGATCCCCAAGAGGTCTGGACAAGGCTATCGACTCGTCCACGACCTGAGAGAAGTGAACAAGACGATCCGACCCCTGGGTCCAGTCCAGACACTGCTACCCGCGAATTCAGCCATCCCCGAAGGGCAGCCGTGCACAGTACTGGACATCAAGGACTGTTTCTTTTCAATACCCCTGCACCCTGAAGACAGAGAACGATTCGCCTTCTCCGTGGCGTTTCGGAACGGCGAGCAGCCCAACCTTCGCTTCCAATGGAGAGTGCTTCCACAAGGCCTGGTCGACAGCCCGACCATATGCCAAATCACCGTGGACAAAGCACTGACGCCAGTCAGACACTCCAATCCCACCGCAACCATCATTCAATACATGGACGACATCCTGGTCACAGCACCATCGACAAGCCAAGTAGATCACCTGGTGTCCACAATCACAGAGACCCTTCAGGCCAACGGCTTCGAGATCGCGAGCGCAAAGATCAAGAGAGGACCCTGCGTGACCTTCCTGGGAGTAGGAATCACAAGCTCCTACATGACACCCCCCGAGATGAAGATCAACCGAGAAGTCGAGATGCTCCACGACGTGCAACGCCTGGTGGGATCACTGCAGTGGCTTCGCAACATCGTCCTGATTCCTCCCGAGGTCATGGACCCTCTATATGACCTCCTGAAAGGGAAGCACAGCTGGGAACCCAAGGAACTGACGCCGCAGGCAACGAGCTCCCCCGACCTCATCGAAAACCAGATGTCCACTGGCACGCTTGCCAGGTGGAACCCAGCCATGCCGCTGGACCTGTACGTCCACTTTACACTGAAGGGGGGAGTGGGAGCACTGGCCCAAGGACTCGCTGAAAAGGCCCGACCAATCCAATGGGTGGTCCTTGGAAGACCCGTTCGTGCATTTTCCCCGGGAATCGAATGCATCGCCAGTCCCATCATGAAAGGCAGGAGACTTGCCTTGAAACACCTAGGAACAGAGCCGACAAGCATCCACCTTCCATTTCGCAAGCAGCACCCCTCGGAGTCAGCCACAATATCAAAGTACCTGGCCCTTGCTCTTTCCAGCTTCGGGGGAGAAATCTCCTACTCCTCCAAGCCACCCTGGACAAAGCTGCTGACCGTGGTCAACATGGACATGCCACCGAAGGTCAAGGACAGACTACAGCCAGGACCAACGGTCTTCACAGACGCTTCCTCCACGACTTCAACTGCAGCAGCAGTGTGGCAGGCAGGAGAGCAATGGCACTGCGTCAAAGCGTGTGACCCCACACTGTCAGTGAAACAGCTGGAGGCAGCAGCAGTGGTTTTGGCGTGTGGACTCTTCCAAGAAGAGGACCTCAACATCGCAACGGACTCTATATTCGTGGCAAGGCTCTGCCTGTCCATGGCAGGGCCAGGAGTGTCAACATCAGCAGCAGCCGTAATGCTGGAAGAAGCGCTCTCCTTGCGACAGGGCACCGTGTCAGTCATCCACATCAACAGCCATGACCCAGTCAAAGGTTACTTCCAGATCGGCAACGACAAAGCGGACGCCGCAGCAAAAGGCGTTTGGACCTTGCAAAGAGCTCGTCAACTGCACGATTCACTCCACATCGAAGCCAAAGCACTGGCGAAGAGATGCGGAATCTCGACAGCGGACGCAAAACATGTGGTAGCCACCTGCCCTCACTGCCAGAAGTCACCCCTTTGGACCTGCGGGGTCAACCCGAGAGGTCTCAAGCCCCCAGAAATCTGGCAGTCGGACTTCACCTGGTGCGAACTGATGAAGCCCCGAGCATGGCTTGCAGTGACAGTGGACACTTATAGCGGAATGATCATAGCCACACAGCACCCCAAAACTAATTCCAAAAGCACAATTCAGCACTGGCTGACAGCCATGGCTTGGCTTGGTATCCCCAAGCAGATCAAAACGGACAACGGCTCCAATTTCACCTCCAAACCAGTACAGGAATTCGCCTCGAAATGGGGCATCACATTAGTGGAAGTCATCCCATATAACAGTACCGGGCAGGCCATAGTTGAGAGAGCAAACCAGACCCTGAAAACCAAGCTAGAAGTGTTGGCAAAAGCAGAGGGCTTTGCCAATGCCATTCCCCCAGGAGATCAGGCACGTATGCTGGCAACCGCTTTGCTGGCACTGAATCAATTCCCTAGGGGAGATGAAACAAACAGTCCCGTCCAAAAACACTGGGCCACTCGAGCGCTAGAGGAGGGCCCACAGGTGATAATTAGAAATGAGCTAGGCGAGTGGGAACGGGGTTGGAGGTTGATGCTCGCGGGGCGAGGGTACGCAGCTGTCAAAAAGGACGGCAAAATCAGGTGGTGTCCACTTAAGTCGATTAAACCGGACCTTCATAGCGAGCAGAATGAGACTGACGAGAATTGCGAGTCTTTGTTTACAGGACCTGCTCGTGGGACGTCCTCGTGACGCGTACATCCCAGTTCCAGACGAAAGTGACAGACCACCAAGCTGTCAGGCAGCACCCGAGAGACCCGCACGGGTGAGACCCAAGCACCAAGGGTGTTTCTGTGTGATTTTGCTGTTGGGGCATGTCGCCAAAGGCCAGCCAGCCCAGATCACTACCCCTATCAGCCCTTCAGGTGGGTCATGCGACACCTTAGTAGTGGCAAAGCACTCAGAGAAATCACCACACCAAACACCCCATCTTTCGTGCTCCGCATCACCCACCTGTTTCCGGGACATCCAAGGGTAAACCCTTATTCCCCAAACGTCACACACTCGTACCTATCCTACTGGTGCCCAACTTCAAACCCTGGGAAAAGCTACTGCAATCACCCAGGGTGGGGATATTGTGGGCACTGGGGCTGCGAAACCATAGTTACAGATGCCAGACCGTTGGGGCCTGGGTGGGATCCACAAGAGCCAGACAAATTCTTACAGTTCACCTGGGCGAATTCTTACAGTTCATCGGTTGCAAAACACCCTTCTTCTTTCACGAAAACTTCCATCGAAACCAACATAAAATCCCTAGATTTCGGGCATGCACTGATTACAACATGACGGTCTTGCAGCCAGATGACCCTAGCTGGGCCACAGGCAGGACGTGGACAGTATTCCTTCAAGGGTCAAAAGAGAGGCCGAACGTGCAAATTATCAGGCTCCAGCCGTCAGCACTCCGAGCGGTCGGACCAAACAAAGCGATTAAAAGCGTGCCGAAAGGGAGAAACATAACCTACCCCAAAACCTTACCCACAGGTGTCAGCAATGTCCCGACTGGTCAAGCGGAAACCTTTCAGATGAGTCGCTTAACCGGATAAGACGCAGACCCAATCCTTCGTATGTTAGAAGCTACCTTTGTATCCCTGAACGAATCCAACACTAACCTAACCGAATCCTGCTGGCTTTGTTATGATGTCAAACTCCCCTTTTACGAAGGAGTCACTTTAAACACTCCCTTCAGTTATTCCACAGCCGACGCCCCTCACCAGTGCAGATGGGATACCCCTCGCAAAGGAATCACCCTGAGTCAAGTCACAGGCCAGGGCAGATTCTTTGGCAATGCAGCCCTAGCTAAGCGGGGAGGCAACATCTGCACCAAAATAGTCAGGCCTAACAGGAAAAACAATAAGTGGGCAGTCCCATCCGCATCGGGGATGTGGGTTTGCCAGCGATCCGGAGTGAGTCCTTGTGTGTTTCTTCCCAAATTCAATGACTCTAACGACTTCTGTGTCCAAGTTCTGATTGTTCCCATGGGTTTTGTAACACTCAGATGAAGAAATGTACCATCTTCTTGAGGGACCCAGCTGGATCCACAAAAGAGAAATAATGACAGGTATAACTATCACAATGCTGCTCGGCCTGGGAGCAGCCGGAAGGGCCACGGGTGTCTCAGCCCTAGCGACCCTGCACCAAGGACTGTTCCAGCTGCAACAGACCATTGATGAGGACCTGCAAAGGATCGAGAAATCCATCACCTTTCTAGAGAAGTCAGTCTCCTCACTCGCAGAAGTGATCTTGCAGAACAGGCGAGGCCTGGACCTCCTGTTCATGCAGCAAGGGGGCCTGTGTGCCGCCTTGAAAGAGGAGTGTTGTTTCTATGCAGATCACATGGGAGTAGTGAGAGACTCCATGGCAGAACTCCGGAACCGACTGGCTCAGAGACAGAAAGACAGGGAAGCCCAATAGGGTTGGTACGAGTCCTGGTTCAATCAATCACCTTGGCTAACCACTCTGATTCTTCCCTGATAGGTCCATTGGCAATGCTGCTTCTAACAGTTACCTTCGGACCATGCCTGCTGAACAAGCTGGTCTCGTTCGTTCGGAGCCGCCTGGAATGGACCAACATCCAGTTCTTAGGCCGACGACAATTGCTGTGAATTCAACCAGAGAACACTGCCAGTCACAAGATTTTCCGAACTTGTCTGGCAAAAGCTTACTCAGGTTTTCCAAAACCCCTTTCCCTTGTCAAGTTACAACCTTATACCTCATTTTAGTACCTATGTATATGACTACCTCATTCATTTGTGCAAAAGGGGGGGGAGATGTGGTAGATAGGGATTGGCGCTCCGGAAGATTACGCGATGTTACGAAAAGGCAGGACCCCCTATTCCCCTAAGATAAGAGATTACCCTAGGAGTGTGGCCCCACTAACAGTAGTGCTAGTAACTTTCCATTCCTTACCCAGTAATTTTCCATTCCTTACTAACTATAGATAATAAGGACAGACCCCCTTTTGACATAGAGAACCCCTTAGACTATAAAACCCCATGAGAAGAAGTAATAAATGCCTTTGACCGTCCACCACATTGGTGTCCGCGTGTTTAATTGGCCCGAGCGACCCTGGGGAATTTTGGGTCGCCGTGCTGATCCTCAGAACCAGGTCGCCTTGCCTTGCACCAGAAGGCAACAGGGTCCATATTTGGTTGTCCTGGAAACAGGTCAGTAATGCGGAGCACGAAGGATGGGGTGTTCGGTGTGGTGTTTCTTTGAGCACCTTGTCACTACTAAGTTGTCGCATGACCCACCTGAATGGCCGATGGGGGTAGTGGTGTGGGCTGACTTGCCCTCTGGCAACAAGCCCCAACAGCAAAATCACACAGAAACACCCTTGGTGCTTGGGTCTCACCCGTGCGGGTCTCTTGGTCGCTGCCTGGCGGCTTGGTGGTCTGTTACTTTCCTCAGGAATGGGGATGTACGCGTCACGAGGACGTCCCACGAGCATGTCCTGTAAACAGAAACTGGCAATTCTTGTCAGTCTCATTCTGCTCGTTGTGAAGGTCGGGCTTGATCGACTTAAGTGGACACCACCTGATTTTGCCGTCCTTTTTGACAGCTGCGTACCCTCGCCCCGTGAGCATCAGCCTCCAGCCCCATTCCCACTCACCTAGCTCGTTTCTAATTACAACCTCCGGGCCCTCCTCTAGCGCTCGGGTGGCCCAGTGTTTTTGAACGGGACTGTTTGTTTCATTTCTCCTAGGGAATTGGTTCAGTGCTAGCAAAGTGGGCGCCTGATCTTCTGGGGAATGGAATTGGCAAAGCCCTCTGCTTTCGCCAATACTTCTATCTTGGATTTCAGGGTCTGATTTACTCTCTCAACTATGGCCTGCCCGGTACTGTTATACGGCATGCCTTGCACTAATGTGATGCCCCATTTCGAGGTGAATTCCTGTACTGGTTTGGAGGTGAAATTGGAGCCGTTGTCTGTTTTGATCTGCTTGGGGATACCAAGCCAAGCCATGGCTGTCAGCCAGTGCTGAATTGTGCTTTTGGAGTTAGTTTTGGGGTGCTGTGTGGCTATGATCGTTCTGCTATAAGTGTCTACTGTCACTGCAAGCCATGCTCGGGGCTTCATCAGTTCGTGCCAGGTGAAGTCCGACTGCCAGATTTCTGGGGGCTTGAGACCTCTCGGGTTGACCCCGCAGGTCCAAAGGGGTGACTTCTGGCAGTGAGGGCAGGTGGCTACCACATGTCTTGCGTCCGCCGTCGAGATTCCGCATCTCTTCGCCAGTGCTTTAGCTCCGATGTGGAGCGAGTCGTGCAGCTGATGAGCTTCCTGCAATGTCCATACGCCTTTCACTGCCGCGTCCGCTTTGTTGTTGCTGATCTGGAGGTAACCTTTGACTGGGTCATGGCTGTTGATGTGAATGACTGACACGGTGCCCTGTCGTGAGGAGAGTGCTTCTTCCAGCATTAGGGCTGCTGCAGATGTTGACACACTAGTCCTGCCATGGCTAGGCAGAGCCTTGCCATGAATATAGAGTCCGTTACAATGTTGAGGTGTTCATCTTGGAAGAGTCCACAAGCCAAGACCACTGCTGCTGCCTGCAATTGTTGCACTGACAGTTTGGGGTCACGTGCTTTGACGCAATGCCATTGTTCTCCTGCCTGCCACACTGCTGCTGTCGTTGATGTCCTGGAGAAAGCGTCTGTGAAGTCTGTTGGTCCCGGCTGCGGTTTGTCCTTGACATTTGGCGGCATGTCCATGTCGACTACGGTCAGCAGCTGAGTCCAGGGTGGTCTGGCGGAGTAGGAGATTTCTCCTCTGAAACCGGTGAGAGCAAGGGCTAGGTACTCTGATATTGTGGCTGACTCCGTGGTCGGCTGCTTGCGAAACGCAAGGTGGATGCTTGTCGACTCGGTTCCTAGGTGTTTCAAGGTGAGTTTCCTGCCTTTCATGCTGAGGTTAGCGATGCATTCGATTCCTGGGGAAAATGCACGAGCGGGTCTTCCGAGGACCACCCACTGGATTGGTCAGGACTTTTCAGAAGGTTCTTGGGCCAGTGCTCCCACTCCCCCCTTCGGTGTGGACGTATAGGTCCAGCGGCACGGCTGGGTTCCACCTGGCAAGTGTGCCAGTGGACATCTGGCTTTTGATGAAGTCTAGGGAGCTCGCTGCTTGCGGTGTCAGCTCCTTGGGTTCCCAGGGGTGGTTTCCTTTCAGGAGGTCATATAGAGGGTCCATGACCTCGGGAGGAATTAGGACGATGTTGCGAAGCCACTGCAGCGATCCCACCAGGCGTTGTACATCGTGGAGCGTCTTGATGTCTCGACGGACCTTCACCTTGGGGGGGGTCATGTAGGAGCTTGTGATCCCCACTCCCAGGAAGGTCACGCAGGGTCCTCTCTTGATCTTTGCGCTCGTGATCTCGAAGCCATTGGCCTGAAGGGTTTCCGTGATTGTGGACACCAGGTGATCTACTTGGCTTGCCGATGGCGCAGCGACTAGGATGTCGTCCATGTATTGAATGATGGTTGCAGTGGGGTAGGAGTGTCGGACTGGAGTCAGTGCTTTGTCCACGGTGATTTGGCATATGGTCGGGCTGTCTACCAAACCTTGTGGTAATATTCTCCATTGGAAGCGGAGGTTGGGCTGCTCGCCGTTTCGAAATACCACAGAAAAGGCAAATCGTTCTCTGTCCTCAGGGTGCAGGGGTATTGAAAAGAAACAGTCTTTGACGTCCAGCACTGCGCACGGCTGCCAGCACTGTGGGGATGGCTGAGTTTGTGAGTAGCACTGTCTGAACTGGGCCCATGGGTCGGATCGTCTTGTTCACTTCTCTCAGGTCGTGGATGAGGCGATAACCTTCTCCAGACCTTTTGGGGATCACGAATACAGGGGTGTTATATAGGCTGATGGAGGGTTCTATGTGACCCTTTCGCAGTTCGCAGTCGACCAGTTCCAGCAAGGCTGCCGCTCAAGGCTCTGTCAGGGGCCACTACTCGACCCATACAGGGTCTGATGATTTCCAAGTCAATTTGATTGGCAGCGGAGGGTGTACGGCCGTGGCCCTCATGATAAATTTGTGATCCTGACTCCTAACGTAGCAAGGACATCCCTTCCTATCGGCGGAGAGAATTTTGCAAAATGTAGGGGTAGATTGCTACTGTCTGTTCTGGTCCCTTTTTCATGTGAAGTGTTATAGCCACCAGCCGGGTGCTTTTCCACGCCCGGGACTGCCTTCCCATTCCGTTCACTGGAGGGACTTCTTTGAATTGCCAATGTCCGGGCCAATGCACTTGGGGAAAAATCGTGCAGTCTGATCCCGTGTCTGCCCAAAACTGAAACCCTATGACGTGGGGATCCTGACTGCCATAAAGGCGGCATGTCCCCCACACCATCAGGGGCTCCTTCCCTATTTTCATGGCCGGGGCCACCCAGGGGTCCTGCTCTGGGGCATCCCCTGCTGGCCCTTTGGCACCGGCGTGGCTTGTGGCGGTGGAGGATGCAAAAACACTGCTAGCGGTGCTGCGCAACTCTGCCATTGTGCTGCTGGCGGGGTGCGAAATTGACTGCTCCCTGTGGGGGCACGGGGTATGAGGGTCCCCTGCCCCACTGGGGGTTGCTGTAGCTGGGCCGCTGCATGTTCCAGGTGGGAGGAGGTTGGATACGGCCCGGCTGCCCCCTCCCTCTCACGTTTCCCTGAGGTCTGGATCTGCATTCCTTAGCTAAGTGCCCCTTCCTTTCATATGCCCAGCGTGGTCACTTAAGTCTCCCCTGGCATGGTGGAGCAGCTGCTGGTGGGCGTTTTGGCTGGAGGCAGTTCACTGCCAAGTGGCCTGCCTGGCCACACTTAAGGCATGCCATCACACTGGTTATTGCAGTGTGAACTGCTGCTTGGATGGGAGCTAGGTGTTCTTCCTTTGCAACATGTCTGATCATGGCAGCAACATTGGACCCAGGTGGCAGTGATCTTAAAATGTCCTTGGTGGCTGAGTTGCATTGCTGGCGAGGGCAGTCTGCTAGCACAGGACCCTTCGCCTCTGAGGGTAATGCAGAGGAATCTAATGCTGCCTGAAGGCAGTCCACAAACTGAGTGAAGCTCTCACTCTCACTCTGTTTTATAGTAGACCATGGGGAGGGTTTGGCTATTACTTTGGAAGCAACACAGATGGCTTCTCGGGCAGCACAGGTTGTTGTCATAACCTCATGGGCCCGCAAGCCCTCAGCCTGTGCCTGGGGGGTGATCATAGTGGGGTCTGTGCCACTTAGCCTCTGTATGCTGGAGCTGTGCAGTGGATGGTCAGGTCCCGTTACCAAAGCTAGCTGCTTTATACAGTTGACCTCCCTGTTTAAAAACGATCATCCCTGCCCATCGAAAATCATCCTGCAAGTCTGCTTAATATCAAAAGGTAGGATGTCACCCCTCCAAAAACACTGTCAGTGAGTTTGGAAACCATGGCAGAATTAATTTGCTGTCTGCAATCGCTTTAATAATTGCCTGCACGTCTTTCGGGTTTACCAGGGAGTAGGTTCTTTGATTTCCGCCTGCTCCACCCACCCGGACCGGACACATCAGTGTCGCTGACGGAGCCCATTCTGCACACGCTATTTTTATTTTCCGCCAGTCTGTAAGCGGGGTTCAATCTTATCTGACAACCCCTTCACCCACGCAGGAACGCTGTGACAAGTGACCTTACATGCCGCTGCTCTCTTTCTGTTAAAACTAGAATCCGAGTCGGAACCCCCCGATCCCCTCTCGAGCTCGGAGCTCAAGTCAGAGTCCGAGCCAGAAGTCGACTGGCCGGACGTTTCCGGGCTGCTCTGCTGTTTTCTCGGGCTCCGACCCCGCCCCTTCTTGTTGGGGTCGTTCCCTCCCCCTGGGCTCTCCCTGCCTCCTGCTGGGAGAGGTCCTTGCCCTATAAGGACCTAATGTGAACTGAGCGCTCTGATCGGTCTTACGCTCCTCCGCGGGGGCTGCCCCTCCTCCCTGCTCCCCCGCGCATGCGTTGTTAAGCATGCTGACTGCATTTCCGCACTCCGCGTCTTCCTTTTCGCCCTGAGCACGCGGTTCGATGCCATTTTCAAACACATAGGGTGGGGGGTCGTTTTTATCGATCCCTACAGGGTCCAACAATCCAGCCGCTTCCCACGCCTCCTCCGCGAGCCCCTGCCAAAATGCCCGCGCATGTTCCCCCCCCTCTGATGGTATGTCGGTCTGCTCGGGGGAATCCAGCGTTTGCGGTTCCGCGCCGCCGATCTGATCAAAATCCTCTGCGGTCTGCATTGCCGCGCCCACCCCCAGCTGCGGCGTGGCTAATAAAAAAGTTCGTGCGGCTTTCCAGGTTTCTTGCTCTTGTCGAGCTTTTTGCAGAGCCTGGATAACTCTGCCCCACGATTTCAGGGCTTTCCCTGAGCCTGAGCACATGGTTTCCTCGGCCAGAGCCTTTGTACAATATCCCAAACCCCTGAATGGAGGATTTCTATTGGGCTTTCTATGGCCCCAAGCTTAATCAGGCTCGGTAATGCAAGACATAGATCTTTAAGCTTACACTCAATGCCCCATTGCGCATGCATCTGAGTTACGATCCTCACTATGGCTTCCATGGTCTACGTGGGTCCAGGGGCGTTCCCCCCCCTGCTGCACTAGGCCAGCTGTGCAGCTGCCGGTCCTCTGTCCAGGCGAATCCCATTACCGAGCTCCGTCATGGGTGTCGGCACCAGTTGTTGCCTTCTGATATAAGGCAAAGCGACCTGGTTTTGAGGAGCAGCACGGCGACCCAAACTCACGAGGGTCGCTCGGGCCAAAGAGCACGCAGATACCAATGTGGCAGACGCTCAAAGGCCTTTATTGTCTCATCTTGTGGGGTTTTATAGTCTAAGGGGCTTCTCTACGTCAGAGGGGGTCTGCAGTACTTTCTGTGGTTAGTAAGGAGTGGAAAGTTACCAGCATTACTATCGTTAGGGGAGCTACATTCCTAGTTACATTCCTAGGGTGATCTCTTATCTCACGGGATTAGGGGAAAAGGAATCCTGCTGCTTTCAGTCACATCGCGTGATCTTCCGATTACCTGTCCCTATCTACCACAGGAGGTACTCTTTGGGAGGGATGGAC
This sequence comes from Melospiza melodia melodia, assembly GCF_035770615.1. Classification (NCBI taxonomy): domain Eukaryota; kingdom Metazoa; phylum Chordata; class Aves; order Passeriformes; family Passerellidae; genus Melospiza; species Melospiza melodia. The sequence goes on along the minus strand of NW_026948804.1, from coordinate 1,383,878 downwards.
AGCATGATAATGACCCAGACAAGGTCAGGTGCACAGGGCAAATGCTGCGGAGTCTGAAAAATCTGGGGCCATCCCAATACACCACCTTCATTGCAACGATTACTGCTGATACCAAGCAAGAGACAGTGGGTTCTCTCACCAACAGGCTTAGAAATTGTGAGAGTGTGATCAATGGCCCAATGCAGGCTCGTGTCTCTGCTGTGATTAAGAGCCTACAAAGAAGAGATGAGGGTGGAGGGAGGAAGAACAGTTCCCATATGGCATCAGTGCAAGTCACAGGCCCCAAAGTCAGAGCCCAATGTCCCTCAGCTAGAGAGAGAGGGTACGTACACCCCACGAGCTGACCTGTGGTTCTTCTTGCAGACCATGGGGAAGACATGGGAAGGTGGGGTTGGAAACCCACTTCTGTCCTGGCAGCATGGGTGCATCAACTCAAGGAGGCAAACACTAACTGAGGGAGTTCCTCTAAAGTGAAAGTAGCCCCAAACTCCCGTGACCAAGCTGCCAGGTGTGATCTGTCAGATCCCCTTGAAGGAACCTCTACCATGTATGCCCAGGAAAGAAATAATAACAAGGGCTAGGGATGTCCTTCCTCTAGCTGTGGAAGAGGCTAACAGCAGGCCTGTTAGCTAAAGGAGCAAGAAGAAGCTGAGAAGTAAGAAGAAGCTGATAAGGAGCTCTCTCCAAGGCTGTAACCAAGGAGACCAAGAGAAGTGAGGAACTGAAGAAAGATAAGAGAACTTTGCAACTGGACAAAGTGTTTTTAGAAAGTTAGTTGAAATCACTGTAACTTTTCACCAATAGTGTTATGTTGACTTATTGTGGCCAATAGTTAGGATAGAAGAAGCATAAACAATTGGAAAATGTATAAAAGGTCAGCCCTGTTCAATAATGAAGAGTTGCCACCTGAGACTCCTTGTGGTCTCTGCTTTGTGTCATGACTGCCTCGGCAGGGACATCTAGTCAGGAAGAGGCACAGGAGAACCGGATTTTCTGGATGGTGTGGATCCAATGGCCTGGCACATCAGAGCCACAAAATCACAACACCTTTGTTGATACAGGTGTGCAGTGTACCCTGATACCATCGGGACATGTGGGGGCAGAACCTGTTTCCGTTGCTGGGGTGATGGGGGATCACAGCAATTGACCCTGTTGGGAGCTGAGGGGAGCCTGACTGGGAAGGAGTGGCAGAAACATCCTATTGTGACTGGCCCAGAGGCCTCGTGGATTCTGGGCATAGACTTCCTCTGGAACAGCTTTACAAAGACCCAGAGGGACTCAGGTGGGCGTTTGGAATAGCTGTTGTAGAGGCAGAGAACATAAAGTGGTTGAACACCTTGCCTGGACTGTCAGAAAGCCCATCTGCAGTACGACTCTTGAGGGTGGAAGAGCAATGAGTGCCAATTGCCACCTTGACTGTGCACCACCAGTAGTATTGAACAAATTGAGATGCCATGATCCCCATCCACAGAATGATCCATGAGCTGGAGAGCCAAGGGATGGTCAGCAAAACCCACTCAACATTCAACAGCCCCATCTGGCCTGTGCACAAATCTGACAGAGAATGGAGATTGACTGTGGGCTATCGTGCATTGAATGAAGTGACTCCACAGCTGAGTACTGCTGTGCTGGACATACTGGAACTCCAGTACAAGCTGGAGTCCAAGGCAGCAACATGATTTGCCACTGTTGACATAGCCAACGTGTTTTTCTCCATTCCTCTGGCAGCAGAATGCAGGCCTCAGTTTGCCTTCACCTGGAGGGCTGTGCAGTCCACGTGGAACCGACTGCCCCAGGGGTGGAAGCACAGCCCCACCATCTGCCATGGACTGACCCAGGCTGCACTGGAAAAGGGTGAGGCTCCAGAACACCTGCAGTGCATTGAGGACATCATTGTGTGAGGGAACACAGCAATGGAAGTGTTTGAGAAAGGAGAGAAAATCATCCAGATTCTACTGGAAACCAGCTTCACCATCAAGAAGAGCAAAATCAAACGACCTTCCTGAAAGATCCAGTTCCTGGGTGTAAAGTGGCAAGACAAATAGCATCATATTCCCACTGAGGTCATCAACATGAACACCGCAAAGTCTCCACCAACAAACAAGAAGGAAACACAAGTTTTCCTGCGTGCCATAGGTTTTTGGAGAATGCACATTCCCAAGCACAGCCAGATTGTGAGCCCTCTCCACCTGCAAGAAGAACAGTTTCCACTGTTGTTGGCGCCCTGAGCAGCAACAAGCCTTGGCCCAGATCAAGCAGGAGATCACTTATGCAGTAGCCCTTGGTCCAGTCAGAGGACCAAGAGGTGAAGAATGTGTTCTACTCTGCAGCCGGGAGCCATGGTCTGTCCTGGAGCCTTTGGCAGAAGGTGGCTGGGGATGCTCAAGGCCAACTACTGGGATTCTACAGAGGATCCGAAGCCAACTACACTCCCACAGAGAAGGAAGTCTTGGCTGCCTATGAAGGAGTCCAAGGGGCCTCAGAAGTGATGTGCACAGAAGCACAACTCCTCCTGGCACCGCAACTGCTGGTGCTGGGGCAGATGTTTGAAGGAAAGGTTCCCACCACCCACCACGCCACTGACCCCACATGGAGCAAATGGATTGCTCTGATCACACAGCGCACCTGTATTGGAAAGCTGAATCACCCTGGAATTTTGGAGATAATTACAAACTGGCTGGAAGGTGAAAACTTTGGTCTCACTGATGAAGAGAACCAGGAGTAAGTGACAGGCTAAAGAAGCTCCACCATACAATTAGCTATCAGCAGAGGAAGCACACCATGCTCTTTTCACTGATGGTTCCTGTCGCATCGTAGGGATGAACTGGAGGTGGAAAGCAGCCATATGGAGCCCCAAATGACAGGTTGCACAAGCTACTGAAGGAGAAGGTGGATCAAGTCAACTTGAGGAACTCAAGGCTGTTCAGCTGTCCCTGGACATTGCTGAAAGAGAGAAGTGGCCAAAGCTCTACCTTTACACTGATTTCTGGATGGTTGTCAATGCTCTGTCAGGTTGGCTGGAAAGGTGGAAAGAGGCCAACTGGCAGCGCAGAGAAAAATCAATCTGGGCTGCTGGTGAGCGGAAAGACATTGCCTCTTGGGTAGAAAATCTATCTGTGATTGTCTGCCATGTAGATGCCCATGTCCCCAAGAGTCAGGTGTAGTAGATAGGGTCAGGCGCTCGGAAAATCTCGCGATGTCACGGAAAGCAGCAGGATTCCTCTCCCCGTAACGCCTAGTGATAAAGGATCACCCAAAAATGTAGTCCCCCCTAACATTAGTAACTTTCGACTCCTTACTAACCAATTACAGTAAGGTAAGACCTCCCCCACATAGAGAAAAACTTTCCCAGTATAAAACCCAAAGAGACGGGACAATAAAGGTCTTGAACCGTCCACCATACTGGTGTCTGTGTGTGTTCTTGGCCCGAGTGACCCTGGAGAGTTTGGGTCGCCGTGCCGTTTCCTCAGAACCAGGTCGCCTCGCCTTGCATCAGAAGGCAACAAGTGGTGCCAGAACCCAGGATCGAACCAGTGCCTGGGGAACGGGGATCACCTGGACAGAGGACGGCGGCTGTAGCGGCAGGTCCGACTACAGCGGACGGGATGCCCTCGAATCATGGAAATTTTGGCAAAGGTCATAAGTCAGGCTCATGAGCAATGGGGAATTAAAGGTGAGCTCAGGAATTCTGATCTTGCTATTGCAAGGCTCCTAGAGCTCGGGACGATCGGACGTCCGGTAAATATATTATATTGGGAAGCGTGGGAGAAGTGCACTGCCGCCTCAGCGGAGGACTCTAAGTCCTTAGGCAGTGGTAAAAACCTCAAAGCGTGGGGGAAAGTAGAAGAGGCCCTACGCAAGACGTTAGAAGAACAGGAGACGAGGAAAGCCGCATGTACACGTTTATTAGCTACACCAAAGCTGGGGGTGGGGACCGCGACACAAACCGCCTCTGAGAGCGATCGGATTGAAGGCGGGAACATGCGGGGGCCGGGCGCATTCCACCCCTCCCCGAGCCCGAGCCCAGACCCACCTGAGCCCCCAGGGGACCCCCCGGATCACCCAGGGGACCCCCCAACCCTCCCACGGAGCCCGCTGGGTCCTGGCCCCCCCGCGGAGCCATCCGAAAAATCCGCGGTTTCTCTATCCGTCTCTTCCCCGCCGGTCGCCGATCCGGTGCAGGAGGCAGAGCAGCGCGCGCGATGCTTCTGGCAGGGGCTCACGGAGAAGGTGCGGAACGCGACCAGATTGTTGGACCCCGCCGGGATCGGTAAAAATTTGCCCCCGCCATGTGCGCTTAATGGCGCCTAACCGCATGGCGAGGGCGGAAGAGAAGAGGGGGAAAAGGGCGGAAATGCAGTCAGCCTGCTTAACATCGCATGCGCAGGCGAGCGGGGAGGGGGGGCGGCCCTCGCGGTGGAGCGTAAGACAAATTAGAGCACTCTATTCAAATTAGGTCCTTATAGGGCAAGGACCTCCCCCAGCAGGAGGTGGGGGGAGCCCAGGGGGAGGGAGCAGCACCACCCCCGAAGGGAGGAGCGGGGTCGAAGCCGAACAAAACGGCACGGAGCGCCGGAAGTGTACCGGCAGTCAGCTTCCGCCTCAGAGCCAAGTAACACCTGCTCAGACAGCTCGGAAGAGCCTACCGAGTCCGGCTGGGACTCGGAAACCGAGAGAGCAGAATTAATGCGGTTTCGAGCGAAACTGAAGAAAGCTTTAAACAATATCGGGAAACAATCGCAACACAAACTCACCGATTAGGGAAAAATAAAAGCAGCTTGTGGGGACCGGGCACCGGCAGCCTCCATGCACGCTTTCCCGGTGGGGGTTGCCAGAGCGCGGGGGAACCAACAAAGGGCATATACCCCAGTTAACCCAAAAGAAGCCAAAGCGATTTCAGAAATAGGGATCAGCTGTAGTACCCACTCTTGAGGATGACCTTTCTAGCAATAACGATCTGCTCACTTTTGATATTACGCAAATAAGCCGCATGCTTTTTGATGGGGCGGGGCGGATTGTATCTAAGCAGGAGTGGCAGGATGACCGCGTTAGCCCGGGCTTCTATGGAAGGGCAGCAACTCAGCGAGCTGTCCCCAGCCGGCACAGCTTTCCCTGGCAGCACCCTCACTCCAAGCACGCCCGAGAGGGATCTGTAGGAGCTGCGGGAAGACACCTCGCTAGGGACTGTAGATCCCGGTCCCGGGGAAACGGGAGAGGGAGGGGGGCGCGGGCCACACTCAGCCTCCTCCCGCTGCAAATGCGAGACGGCCCATCTACGCCAACCCCCAGTGGGGCAGGGGACCCTCATACCCCATGCCCCCACAGGGAGCAGTCAATTTCGCATCCCCGCCAGCAGCACAATGGCAGAGTTATGCAGCACCATCAGTACCCTCGCACCCCCCACCGCCACAAGCCGCGCCGGTGTCACAGGGCCAGCAGGAGGCGCCCCAGAGCAGGATCCCTGGGTGGCCTTGGCCATGAGAATAGGGAAGGAGCCCCTGATGGTGTGGGGGACATGCCGCCTTTATGGCAGTCAGGATCCCCACGTCATAGGGCTCCAGTTTTGGGTGGACACGGGATCAGACTGCACGATTTTTCCCCAAGCACATTGGCCTGGACATTGGCAATTCAAAGAAGTCCCTCCAGTGAACGGAGTGGGAGGGCAGTCCCGGGTGTGGAAAAGCACCCAGCTGGTGGCTTTAACACTTCACACAAAAAAGGGACCAGGAGTGTCAACATCAGTAGCAGCCCTAATGCTGCAAGAAGCACTCTCCTCACGACAGGGCACCGTGTCAGTCAATCACATCAACAGCCACGACCCAGTCAAAGGCCACTTCCAGATTGGCAACAACAAAGCGGACGCCGCAGCGAAAGGCGTCTGGACATTGCAGGAAGTCCTGAAAAAGGCCCAGATCGAGGAGCAGAGAAAGGCAGAGCTGGAGGATGAGAGGGACCACGGGAGAGACGTGGATGAGGAGCTGCAGAAGGGGAAGCAGAAGCTGCAGCAGCGAGCGACAAGGATCAAGCTGGACAAGGAGGAAGATGTGGGGGAACTGAACGCGCTGTTCCTCAGTGCCAAGTGCAACATGATCTGGGACAAGCAAGTCCTGGAGAAGCAGATGATCCTCGAGGAACTGGCAGAGGAAGAGAAGCACCTGAACAAGATGATGGAAATAGAGCGGGAGAAGGGCATGGAGGTCCAGGAGGAGCTGGAGCACCAGAGGAAGCAGGAGCTGATGAGAGCCTGACAGGGCACTGTGAAACAGATGGAGCAGAATGTAGAGGAGCGGGCATTGAGGGCTGAGGAGCTGTACCAGGAGGGCCAGAGGCAGCTGGAGCCACTGGAGCAGATGAAAAAGGGAGGATCAGAAGGCCTGGGAGCAGAAACAGGAGCGGAGGGCCCACAGGTGGTAATTAGAAACAAGCTAGGCGAATGGGAACGGGGCTGGAGGTTGATGCTCACGGGGCGAGGGTACGCAGCTGTCAAAAAGGACGGCAAATTAGGTGGTGTCCACTTAAGTCAATTAAGCCGGACCTCCATAGCAAGCAGAATGAGACTGATGAGAGTTGTGAGTTTCTGTTTACAGGACATGCTCGTGGGGCGTCCTCGTGATGCGTACATCCCCATCCAGAGGTAAACGACAGACCACCAAGCCGTCAGGCAGCGCCCGAGAGACCCGCACGGGTGGAACCCAAGCGTCAACGGTGTTTCTGTGTGATTTTGCTGTTGGGGCTTGTTGCCAGAGGGCAAGCCAGCCCAGACCACTACCCCCATCGGCCATTCAGGTGGGTCATGCAACAACTTAGTAGTGACAAGGTGCTCAAAGAAATCACCACACCGAACGCCCCATCCTTCGTGCTCCGCATCACCGATCTGTTTCCAGGATGACCAAAGGTAGACCCCCATTCCCCACACGCCACACACATGTACCTATCCTACTGGTGCCCAGCTTCAAACCCTGGGAAAATCTACTGCAATCACCCGGGGTGGGGACATTGTGGGCACTGGGGCTGCGAAACCATTCTCACAGATGCCAGACCGTCGGGGCCTGGGTGGGATCCACAAGAGCCCGACAAAATCCTAAAGTTCACCTGGGCACCCACTGGTTGCAAAACAGCCTTCTTCCTCCACGGAAACTTTTATCAAAACCACCATAAAATCCCCAAATTTCGAAAATGTACAGGCTACAACATGACAGTTTTGCAGCCAGATCACCCTAGCTGGGCAATAGGCAGAGCGTGGACAGTAGTCCTTCAAGGGTCAAAAGAGAGAGTGAATGTGCGAATTATTAGGCTCCAACCATCAGCACCCCGAGTGGTCAGACCCAACAAAGTGATTAAAAGCGTGCCGAAAGGGAGAAACGCGACCCACCCCAAAGCCTTGCCCACAAGGGTCGCTGATATCCCGACCGGCCATGTAGAAGCCTTTCAGATAGACCGTTCAGCCAGGTCAGATTTAGATCCAATCCTTCGTATGTTAGAAGCTACCTTCCTATCCCTGAACGAAACTAACCCTAACCTAACCGAATCCTGTTGGCTTTGTTACGTCGAACCTCTCTTTTACAAAGGAGTCGCTTTAAACACTCCCTTCAGTTACTTCACAGCAGATGCACCCAACCAATGTAGATGGGACACCCCCCGCAAAGGAATCACCCTGAGTCAAGTCACAGGCCAGGGCAGATGCTTTGGCAATGCAACCCTAGCTAGGCGGAAAGGCAACGTCTGCACCGAAGTTGTCAAACTCGACAGGAAAAACAATAAGTGGGTAGTCCCATCCGCATCTGGGATGTGGGTTTGCCAGCGATCTGGAGTGAGTCCCTGTGTGTTCCTTGCCAAATTCGATGACTCTAACGACTGTTGTGTCCAAGTTCTGATTGTTCCTAGGGTCCTGTACCACGCAGATGAAGAAGTGTATCGCCATTTTGAGGAACCCTGTCGGCTCCACAAAAGAGAAATATTAACAGGTATAACTATCGCGATGCTGCTGGGCCTAGGAGCAGCCGGAATGGCTACAGGAGTCTCAGCCTTGGCGACCCAGCACCAAGGACTGTCACAGCTGCAGGCAACGATTGACGAGGAACTGCGGAAGATCGAGAAATCCATCTCCTTTCTAGAGAAGTCAGTGTCCTCACTCTCCGAAGTAGTCTTGCAGAACAGGCGAGGACTGGACCTCCTGTTCATGCAGCAAGGAGGCCTGTGTGCCGCCTTGAAAGAGGAGTGCTGCTTCTACGCAGACCACATGGGAGTCGTTAGAGACTCCATGGCAGAACTCCAAAACAGACTGGCTCAGAAAGACAGGGAAGCCCAACGGGGTTGGTTCGAGTCCTGGTTCAATTGATCACCATGGCTAACCACCCTGATTTCTACCCTAATAGGTCCATTGGCATTGCTGCTTTTAGCTGTCACCTTTGGACCATGCCTGCTGAACAAGCTAGTCTCATTCATTCAGACCTGCCTAGAACGGGACAACATCCTGTTCATAGGCCGGCAATTTACTGCTGTGAATTCGACCAGGGAACACTGCCAGTCACAAGATTTTCTACCCAGGTTCACCAAACCCCTTTCTTTGTCAACAACCCCATGCCTCATCTCAGTACCTATGTATATGACTACTTCGTTCATTTGTAAAAAAGGGGGGGGATGTGTAGTAGATAGGGTTAGGCGCTCGGAAAATCTCGCGATGTCACAGAAAGCAGCAGGATTCCATTCCCCCTAAAGCCTAGTGATAAAGGATCACCCAAAAATGTAGTCCCCCCTAACATTAGTAACTTTCGACTCCTTACTAACCAATTACAGTAAGGTAAGACCCCCCCACGTAGAGAAAAAACTTTCCCAGTATAAAACCCGAAGAGACGGGACAATAAAGGTCTTGAACCGTCCACCATACTGGTGTCTGTGTGTGTTCTTGGCCCGAGTGACCCTGGAGAGTTCGGGTCGCTGTGTCGTTTCCTCAGAACCAGGTCGCCTCGCCTTGCATCAGAAGGCAACAGTCAGGCTAATGCAGAACACTGAAACAATGAGCAGGTAGGTCAGGCTGCAAAGATAGAGGTGCCAAAGATAAACCTAGACTGGGAACATAAAGGAGAGTTATTCCTAGCTCGATGGGCCTGTGATGCCTCAGGCCACCAGGGCAGAGATGCCACCTATAAATGGGCACGAGACCAAGGGGTGAGTCTAACCATGGACAGTATTTCTCAGGTTATCCATGACTGTGAGACGTGTGCTGCAATCAAGCAGGCCAAGCGAGTGAAGCCCCTCTGGTATGGTGGGTGGTGGTCCAAGTACCAGTATGGGGAGGCCTGGCATCTTGACTCCATCACACTGCCCCAGACACGCCAGGGCAAGCGCTATGTGCTGACCATGGTGGAAGCCACCACTGGATGTTTGGAAACCTACCCTGTGTCTCATGCTACGGACCGAAACACCATCCTGGGCATTGAAAAGCAAGTCCTGTGGAGACATGGTGTGGGAGGATCTTTGTTCATTTGTCCAGGTGTCCATGGGGTTGGGTTTCTTACCTACGTACAGGCAGTCATTTGGTGACAGGGGGACTCCCACCTAGAATGTTAAGAGCGTATCGTCTATGCTTTCCATAGCCATGCAAAGATTGTCTGGTTTTAATGACTTTGCCAAAGTGACCCAGATGTTTTGTTTTGGCTGAGGGATGATCCAGCTGGTGGTCACTTGGATACAGATGAGGGTGCTGATAAAGACGATGGCAATGATGGCACTGGTACTGCTGCGGGGTGCCCTGGAGGGTATCACAGGAAGAATCATACTTCTTCTTTCCCACTGGGTAGTTTTCACTTGTGGATGGTAAAACCACACATTAGTTGACTTATTTTAAGACATTCTTAAATATTCTTAAGTTCTCCCTATAGCTCTTACCAGCTCCTCCCAATCACTCCCTTCTCTTTTTTAAGGGAAGTTTGAGGCAGGGAAAAAAGAGTAGTTTCAAGAGGGGAAAGAGGGAGGGGTAGGGATAAAGGGTCACTGGTAGAGGGATGGAAAAGGGAGGGGTGTGTCTGCATTTGAGGTTGACATGGACATTATCAGTGGGATATATCTACGTGTGATGAGTGTCCTTGCCACAATGTTTGGATATGTGAATTTCTTTTTTCTTCATCTCCAAGAGAAAGCTGCTTCTGTGGCATGGTGGGAGAGGGAGCTGACTTTGTGTTCATTCAAGGTGTCGTCTTCAGATCTGTGGTCTACATAGGGACTGATAAATCTCCTGGGAATCCACCGGGGTCCTGTATCTGTAGAAACACAAGCATATTCTGTCACCCACATAATGAGAGGCTATGGCCCTTCAACAATTTCAGATTCATGATTCTGGTCAAGTACTGGAGGTCTTTCTTTGAGGTGTGGGTACATGTTGTTATGAAAGTGCCTTAAGACAGGGGGTTTGGTTCTTTTTGAGAGCAATTCGTGAAAGTTATATCACATTAGAATTAATGAAATTCAAATAACGTAAAGTACTTTGCACAGTCTCTCCTGTATAGAGAGAGCCAGGGGCTATGTACAAATCACAAACAGGAAAGGCACTGCTGTGGAACATGCCTTGAGCTGTTTTATTTTTCAGCATCAGTCTCATTACATGGTTGTGACAATGCAAAGATGTCAGCAGCTCACATCCCAAGCAGCTGACCAAGAACTTAATAGTACAACTTAATTTATAATTTTTTTAACCAATCCCACAAAGCAAAAGCATATTGACAGCAGTTCTATCCAACCACTATAAGCACATGTACCTTTGGTAAAACCAACGCTTGCTTATTTTGAATACAATACCTGCTTGTAAGCTTTAAAACACAATGCACAGAGCTCCATTATTAAGCTTCAAACTTCCTAATATCTTGCCAGAAAAACTTTTCTGTATCTTAGGGAGTTATTCTAGACAAGCGTTAAGACACAGACCATTGTTCTATTTCTCCTTGCTTTTCTACTTTTTAAATAATTTTTCTGCTGACCTATCTCATGGCTACTGCTTAGCTCTAATCACAGTTCTGCTGTCTCTGAGGCCCGCCTTTTGCAGCTTCCCCAAAACCCTCTGATTTTGTGGATTCCCACACTGAACACAAGTTCAGCTATTTTAAATCAAATGCTCACTGATTTAGATAATATTAGACATGGCACACTGCAAAATAGAGCTGCTATAGATTTTTTGCTGTTAGCACATGGGCACAGGTGTGAAAATTTTGAAGGAATGTGTTTTATGAACCTACTCTCTTCGATTCACAGGAAACTCAAACAACTAGAAGACAATATGAAGAAATTGACTGTGAATGAATTGGGCTTGGATGAATTGTCTGAAGGATGGGGAATAACTGGATGATTGAAAGATACCTTAAAGTGAGCTTTGTTATTACTAGTAGCTATTATTATATTGCTTTGTATTATTCCACACATAGTGAAATTGGTGACCCAGTTGGTAGAAAATACTGTAAAAAGGGTTTGGCTGGTGCAAGAAGAAGAAGAAGGGGGAATTGCAGCAATGTATCTGAACAACTTGGGCCACACTGTGCACCAGCCATACCACTTGTAGTCATTCTTATCGGAGCCCTCTGGAATTCATCAAGGTTACTAAGACATAAACTGTGCTAAATGAAGAAAGAAAAGGCTGAGAAACAGAATACCAACACCACAAGAACTCGATAATAGAGGGCCGTGAACCACCTGAACAGAAACCAGTCACATACTCCGAGAAGTGCGTGCAGAACACAAGGACAAGAGAGAGGCTCCAATGAAGAAGAGAGTGATCAGTGTATGCAGTAGGGTTAGAATGTATAAATAGGTGCATAATGTAAAAAATAAATGGCTTCTGCCTAATCACACTGGTTAGTAGTATGGGAGCCTTGTTTGCCTGGGAAGGAGGGAGGATTCTTTTCCATAAAAAGGAAAGCACTGAGGCAGGAGCAGGAGACAAGTGACCCTTGCAGGCCTGGGGCTTCATTGCCTCCTTGTCCCTGCTCAGCAGCCTGGCAGGGGCCGCCCGACGCTCCTTCCCTTGCCATTGCACATCCCCACATGCCAGTGCCCATCCCGGCAAGAGCCCTGAGCAAGGAGGGAGGGACAGCATCTGCCTGGCCAGGGGCTGGGGCTCAGGCCTTGGCCCTTTGCATTCCTCAAACACATCCAGCTTTGCTCAGCACCACAGACACCTTGGCCTTGTTTGTCCCCAGCTGTCATCACTGCCTCCAGTGTTCTGCTCTAACTGGAAACTGGGGACACATTCTCAGAGAGACTTATTAAACTTTTAGAAACTTTGGAGTTTCAATTTAACTTGGAGTTCTTGAGAAGTTTTTTGAACACTCGCTCAGGGACTGAGTCTGATGTAAACAACACCAAATCCCCTAGAGGCTCATTAAAGTCCTTGTGCTGTGTCTGTGCTGCTGAGCTTTAAAGGAACAGCTCTTGCCAGGGCCAGCTCCTCTCCCAGCCCAACAGGGCTGAGGGCTCTGCCTACAGGCACTGAGGGGACAGGAGCCAGGCAGAGACAGGCTGAAGGCAATCAGGATTGGGAAGACATTGAGCTGAGACTTCACTTGGGGAAAGATCTTCATAGCCCTGTGCATGGTGAGTGTGTGGGTGCAGGGCAATGTCCCCTGTGCTCCTGGAGGGATCTCCTGAAGCCAGAAAACCCCACAGCCTGGGGGATGTGTCAGGAGGACTCTCCCAGTTTCTCTGTGGCACAGGAGCAGGAAGAGGAGGATGTGCTGCAGAGCGGGGCTGCCCGGGGCACCGTCAGAGGGACAGGGCAGGACGGCTCCTGCTGCCAGGGACGGCTGCAGGGGGTGAAGCTGGGGCTGCAGCCAGGGCTGCCCAGGGCTGTCCTGCAGAGCAGCTCCTGCAGCCCTCAGGGCTCTTGGCCAGCCCAGGGCATGGGCCACCTGCCAGGGGCAGCTCTCAGCCTGCCTGGCAGATCCCATGGACGCTGCAAGGGAGAAGGTGGAAGTGGAAGGAGCCACGCCCATCAGGGCAGATTCCTCCTGCTGTGGAGATGGTGCTGCATGGCCAGGGCTGCTCTCAGCTTTCTCCTCAAGGGAAGGGAAAGGGGCTGTCAGCTGTGTCTGTGTCACTGAGACTCTGGCACTGTCACCCTGGGCGTCAGCAGATGGGCCTCAGCTCTGCCTCAGACAGTGCCTCCTCAGCCTCCTCTCCATACAGACAGCAGCAGTAGCACTTTGGCTTGAAGCACTTCTGTTTGTCTGGCCTGCCCTTAAGGCCCTGCTGCCAGGGAGATGCCCCTGGGCAGTGCCTTGTGCTGGGAGGGATCTGCAGGGCAGAGCTGAGTCCCCAGGGCTGGGCTGGGCTCTGGCAGCAATGGCAGGGACAAGGCTTGGGTAAAGAAAACCATCTCCCAATAGGCACAACTCCAGGCAGCAGAGAGCCAGACCAATCCTTTGCATCCCTCCATGTCCCGCTGCATAGGGAGAGAGAGTAGAGTTGGAGGGATTGATTTTGAAACTGGAGTCTTCAAAAAAACCATGTTATTTTTAAGTGCAGTTTTAAATCGGTACATCCTGTACTAGAGCGAGGGGAAATGAGCAAAGGGCACCTGTGTTGGCCCAGCAGGTCTGAGTGCACTGGGGCACAGGGAGCCCTGTTTTCCATCTGGCCTCCCCAGTGTTCAGCCTGACAGCAATGCTAAGAACAGGACTTTTGTCCCTTCTAAAAAGCACACAGTTACTTTGTAGCCCAAAGCTACACTGAAAAGAAAAAGGTAAATGAAATTTCTCCAGAGAAAGAGAAGCAATTTTGAGTGCCTGTGCAAGAAAATAGCATAGGATGTACTCAAGGCACTTTGTCCAAATTGTCAATGTTGTCTTTGAACAGCTCAAAATGTCCAGAATGAAGGAATGTCCAACAGCAGCTCCATCCAGCACTTCCTCCTGCTGGCATTGGCAGACACGCGGCAGCTGCAGCTCCTGCACTTCTGCCTCTTGCTGGGCATCTCCCTGGCTGCCCTCCTGGGCAACGGCCTCATCATCAGCGCCGTAGCCTGCGGCCACCACCTGCACACGCCCATGTTCTTCTTCCTGCTCAACCTGGCCCTCAGCGACCTGGGCTCCATCTGCACCACTGTCCCCAAAGCCATGCACAATTCCCTCTGGGACACCAGGTACATCTCCTACTCAGGATGTGCTGCTCAGGTGTTTTTCTTTGCCTTTTTCATGTCAGCAGAATTTTCCCTCCTGACCATCATGTGCTACGACCGCTACGTGTCCATCTGCAAACCCCTGCACTACAGGACCCTCCTGGGCAGCAGAGCGTGTGCCCACATGGCAGCAGCTGCCTGGGCCAGTGCCTTTCTCTATTCACTGCTGCACACAGCCAATACATTTTCCCTGCCCCTGTGCCATGGCAATGCCCTGGGCCACATCTTCTGTGAGGTGCCCCAGATCCTCAAGCTCTCCTGCTCCAAATCCTACCTCAGGGAACTTGGGCTCATTGTGCTAAGTGCTGTTCTATTTTTTGCTTGCTTTGTGTTCATTGTTTTCTCTTATGTGCAGATCTTCAGGGCTGTGCTGAGGATCCCCTCTGAGCAGGGACGGCACAAAGCCTTTTCCACCTGCCTCCCTCACCTGGCCGTGCTCTCCCTGTTCCTCAGCACTGGCACATTTGCCTACCTGAAGCCCCCCTCCATCTCCTCCCCATCCCTGGATCTGGCCTTGTCAGTTCTGTACTCGGTGGTGCCTCCAGCCCTGAACCCCCTCATCTACAGCCTGAGGAACCGCGAGCTCAAGGATGCCTTGGGAAAACTGGTGACTGCAACTTCAGAAGCAATAAATTCTCTTTTCTGCTACAGAGCCTTTAGAATATAACTCTTTACCATATCACCTTTTTTTCCCCTGTTTGTCTATTCTTTGCTATGTTATCTTTTTCTGTTGTTGTAGTGTTTCTATCAAAATACTGTAGTATTACTCTTAGGTTTTTACATGAATATCTACATTTCTTTTGAAATAAAAATACTTGCAAGTGGTTTGTTCCCTTCGTGTTTAAATAAAAACAAGTGCCTGCCTGACTTGTCTGTCCAAGGCATTTCCTCAGCCCTTCCCTGTCTCTGCAGGGGCAGTGCCTGTGAGCAGAGGTGGCAGGAAGAGACTCCCAGCACAGCAGCACAGCCAGGGACAATGGCCCTGCCTCTTCCCCCATCTGCTCTGCCCAACTCCACCCTGTCCTTGCCAGCCCTGCTGTGGCTGTAAGGCCGGAGTGCTCTGGCAGCTTGGTCACTGTCCTGCTGCGTGTCCCTGCTGTGGCCACAGGCAGGGCCAGGCCATGGGCACTGCTGGGACACAGCTGGGCTCCAGCACAGCAGCTCCAGCAGCAAAGGGCATCTCCTGAGGGCAGGGCAGGGAGGCTTTGCTCCCCTCCAGAGCTGCTGTCAGCAATGTGCTCCAGGAATGCCCTGGCACAGCAAAGCCCAGGGCCTGGGGCAGGGGGGGAGTGTGCAGGGGGGGCTCACAGCAGTGTCCTGGCACAGCCAGAGCTCCTGGCATGGACCTGAGGCTGCAGCAGAGCAGGGCCTGGGCTGTGTCTCTGTTCTGGGACAGCCTGGGAAGGTGCCCCAGGGCAATTGTCCCACACCAGCCCCTGCAACCACCATTGCCAGCACTGGCCTCTCCCCACCTGCAGGAGGTTGTTTGTCCCTGCACGGAGGGACACCAAGTGACCAGGCCAGCAGGCCATGTTTGCTCTGTGCTGAGGAGATCTCAGCAGTGCATTGTGTGTGTGGGTGGGGAGATGAACCCCAGTGAGCACAAACACCATCAGCAGCAACTGGGGATGGCACAATTCCAGTGGAACAAACAGGGCCTTGAGGCCACTTCACTCTGAGAGTAATGTCCTCTGGGAAAACACCTGAATTCTTTGCTGGGTTGTGGTTAGGACTGCATAGAGAGAAATATCCCAGGCAGGGAGGCTCCAGGGAAAAATGCTCAGGGCAGCCATGGACTGCACAGAGAGACATTGGATAGAGTGAGGGTCTGTGGGGAGAAATCAGAGCTGCCTCCCTTCTGAACCACCCCGAGGACCTGGACAGGGCTGTGCTGTTTTCTGGTCACTGACCTGGAACTGAGGGATGTGGAAAAGGCCTTTGGTGTCAGGGCTGTTGAGAAGGCTGGGCAGTGTCACTGTGGGACCTCTCTCAAACCACTTGGAAAGGCCAGAGCCATCCCAGAGGGTCCTGGGCACCTGGGAAGGGCAGACATGGAACCAGTCTGCACACAGGGCAGGGAGGGGCAGTGGGAGAGTCACAGCCTGCTCAGGCTCAGCAGGGAAGGGGATGTGGCAAATCCTCCTGCAGCCATTCCAGGCACTGGCAGGAGAGGGCAGGAACAGCAGAACCCACGTGGGAGGGAAAAGAAGGGGATGTTGTGTGCCCAGAGTTCAGCCAGGCCTGGGACAGGGTCTGCTGTGGTCTCCTCAACACCAGACTGGAGAGAGCTGGGCTGAAGGAGTGGAACATGGGCTGGGTGGGAATTTGGCTGAACAATGAGGGTCAAATGTCATCCATGGTACAGAGTCCTCTTGGCAGCCATGCCCTGGTAGCATCCCTCAGTGACCAGCCCTTGGCCACCACTGTGGAATATTTCTATTGTCTCTACAATGCCAATTGAAATATACTTTCAATTCCTTTGTGGATGCTGCCAAATTGCAGGGACTGAACTGATTTGTGACTGACGCTCAACTCATCTAGTTAAGGGTGACTGCAAAACGTAATTGGGCAAGATGACTGAGTTGGGTAAATTTATCTTGCCATCAGGCGCCAAGCAAGCCACAAGAAAAGGCAGAAAAAACTCATGCATCAGAGCAAAGTCAGTTCAATAGGGAAAAACCCAAACCCAACCCAAACCTAAAAACCCCAAACCTAATCAAAAAACCCAAAGCAAGATCCACCCACAACAACACAAAAACCCCAGAAACAAACCAGCCACAAAAAGAAAAAGGCCGCAAAGAGAAGAAAAGCAAATTCACAGGAAATCTCCTATCAGCAGAAAATATTTAACCACCTTGTGGCAGGAGAGGATTCTGCATGTCTAGGTGCTGTTTTGAAAGAAATATGTCTGAAAAAAGAAATTGATCCCCTACCCCCCTTGGCCCCCCACTTCTCTCATTTGATTGCTGATCATGGTGTGACATGGAGTGGAACATCCCTTGGGTCAGTCCAGCCCAGCTGTCCCAGCCCTGTTCCCCAGGAACACTTGCCCACCCCAGGCCCATAGGCTGGGGGGTCGCAGACGCCTCATGCGGGGCGAGCACTGAGAAAGGGACAGGAGAACAGAACAACACAGCCTTGGAGAAACTGATTGAGGATGTACCTATCGCAAACAGAAGTCACACAAAATGCAAGCAGGATGCCAGCTCTGCTCTGCAAGGCTGACAAAGCAGAAGTTATGCAGAACAATAATATTGCCCTTACTCAAAAGGAGGGTTCAAGGAACAGCCACCTAAAAAGGGCACTGGATGTTGAAGACAAAACCAAAGAACCATAAAAGGATTTGTGATAAGGTGTGCAACTGTGTCAAATAAACTCAAAGGAAGTGGGGATAGCTAATGGATACATAATCAGTGTGTGTGATAAAAACTCTGTTCATTCAGTGCTTAATGCACTCCAATGGAGGGAGGATGGCCCAAGTGACCACCATGCTGTAATGAAGAATGCCTGCTTTCAAATACTCCAAACTCTTTTCAAAAGTTTCTATCCAGTGGGTTTCACTATCAGTGGTGTCCTTGACTCCCTATGCCCCACAGTTTCACAATGGCCCCTTGGCTCCATGAGGCCCTGCTGTAGAACAATGGACCCTTGGTTCCATTGGGTTCCGTACTGTCAAAATGGCCTCCTTAGTTCTGCACTGCCACAATGCTCTCCTTGGTTCCATGAGGCTTTGGTGTGTCACAACAGCCCCTTGGTTCCATCAACTGTCAGAGTGTCACCCTGGTCTCTTGCATCTGTAGTGTCACAATGGACAATTGGTGACAAGCAGCCCTGCTGTGACACCATGAATATTTGGTTCCATGGAGTCTCACAGTGTCACAATGGCCCCTTGGCTCCACGAGGTTCCACAGCATCACCATGATCTCCTTGGATCCGCAGTATCTCCATGGATCATTGGTTCCATGTGGCCCTGCTGTGTCACAGTGGTTCCTTGGTTCCATGAAGCCCCACTGCATAACAATGGAATCTTGTTCCCGTCAGGTTCTGTACTGTCACCATGGTCTCCTTGGTTCTGGACTGTAACAATTGACCCTTGGTTCCATGAGGTTCCATGATGTCACAATGGTCTCCTTGGTTCCACAAGGACTTGCTTTGTCACAATGGACCCATCTTTCCAGGAGCTTCCATGGTGTCACCATAGTCTCCTCAGATCCACATTGTCACAATGGACAACTGGCTCCATGGGCCCTCCTGTGTCACAATAAACCTTCAGTGCCATGAAGTTCTGTGGTGTCACAATGGTCTGCCTGGTTCAACGAGGCCCTGGAGTGTCACAATGGCTGCTTGGTTCCATGAGCTTCCATAGCATCAACAATGGTCTCCTTGTTTCTGTAGTGTCACAATGGATCCTGGTTCCATGAGGTCCCTAAATGTCACTGGTCTCCTGGGTTGATGTGACCCTGCTGTGTCACCACGGCCCCTTGGTTCCATGAGTTTCTGTACTCTCAGCAATGGTTCCTTGGTTCCAATGAGGCCCTGCTGTGTCACAATGGACCCTGGGTTCCATCAAGTTCTTCAGTGTCACAATGCCCCCTTGGATCCATGACGTCCCACAGTGTCACCATGGTGTCCTTGGATCCATGCCGCCTTAATGGACCATTGCTGCAGCCAGAATAGCTACTAATACAGTCCAGGGTAGGGAAACAAAAAGGGCCTTTGCTTGGTATCCACAGATGTTTAATTCAGCCATGTGGTGAGATGTTCAGGGTCACAAGGCAGGACTCCTGAGGGGAGTCCAGGTTTATGTATCTCCAGAGGAAGGGGCTGATTAGTGCCATGGGGGCAGTACAAAGATGGGGCCAATGGGGGAATGGGGAGGGAGGGGCTGAGGGACACAGAACAAAGGGAAGGAGCCAATGGGGTTGAACAGCTTTTGAGGGAAGCTTCTTGTGTCTCCCTAACCCAGGGAATGCCTCTCAGGGTCTCCACAGCTGCAGAGTGTCAAAACGGCCCCTTGGCTCTTTTGGGCTCCTCAGGATCCCCGTGGGCCCTTGGCTGCATGAGGCCCAGCTGTGTCACACTGGCCTCCTGCTTCCACTGGGTCCCACAGCATCACAATTGTCCCCCCTTAGATCCATGAGGCCCCGCAATGTCACAATGGACCTTTGGTTCCATGAGTCCCACACTGTTCCAAGAATCCTTAGTTCCATGGGGCCCTGTAGTGTCGCAATGGTCCCTTGGTTTCGTGGTGCCACACAGTGCCACATCTGCCCTTTGGCCCAACAGGGCCTCATGGTGTCACAATGGACTCCTTGGTTCTATAGGGACACAAAGCGCCACAATGGCTCTTTGGTTTCACAAGGCTTCAAAGTGTACAAATGGCCTCCATGGTTTTATGCAGCCAAACTGTGTCAAAATGGACTTTTGTTTCCATGATGCACCACAGTGTCACAGTAGTCAGCTTGCTTGTGCACTGTAAGAATGCCCCATTGGTCACTCAGAGCCCCACAGTGTCACTATTGTGCCCTTGGTTCCATGAGGGCTTGCTGTGTCACAATGCCCTTTGGTTCCATGAGGTCCCATGTGTCACAATGATCTCCATGGTTCCATGAGGCTTCGCTGTGGCTCAATGGCCCCCTTGGTTCCATGATGTCCCATAGCAGAGCAATGGTCACCTTGGTTCCATGGGGTCAAAATGGCCCCTTTGTCCCATGGAGCCCCACAGTGTCACTGTGATCCCCTTGATTCCATGAGGCCCTGCAGTGTCATGGTGGCTCCTTGGCTCCATGAGGCAAAGGAGAATCAGAATGGCCCCTTTGTCCCATGGAGCCCCACAGTGTCACTGTGATCCCCTTGATTCCATGAGGCACTGTAGTGTCGTGGAGGCCTCTTGGTTCCATGAGGCAAAGCAGAATCAGAATGGCCCCTTGGTTCCATGGAGCACCACAGTCCTGTTGGTTCCACAGGGCCCTGCAGTGTAACAAGGGACCTTTGGCTCCATGAGGTTCCTCAGTGTCTCAGTGGCCCCTTGCCTCCAGGTGGCCCTGCTGTGTCACAGTGCCAGGTGGTTCCATGAGGTCCCACAGTGTCCAAGTGGTCTCCTTGGCTCTGGGAAGCCCCACAGAGCCACAATGGACCCTTGGTTCCAGGAGGCCTTGCTGTGTCACAATGGACTTTTGGTTCCATGGGGTTCCACTGCATAACATGATCCCCTTGATTCCAGAAGGTTCTGCAGTGTCACAATGGACCATTGGTAACATGCAGCCCCACACTGTCACAATGACCCCATGGCTCCATGAACTTCCACACTGTCATCAATGGTCTCCTTGGTTCCACAAGACCTTGCTCTTATACAATGGACATTTGGTTCCATGGGGCTCCACTGCATCACAATGGACCCTTTGTTCCATGGGGTTCCACAGTGTCACAGCGAGGCCCTTGGATCTGTCAGCCTCTGCTGTCACCAAGTGTCCAAAATATCAGAATAGGGCTCCTTAACACTAATTTGCTATTTCAGAGGGTATCATTTATTCAGGCCTGAGGTCCAGCACGGGATAACTCCTAACCTTACATGGATATGGAATTCTACCAGTGTGTTACCTATATAAAGTCCCTAAATGTGACTTACAATTTACCCACTTCCATAAAACCCACCCCAAGTTCCCCGATTCACTCCTTGATTTCTCCACTCCTGCCCTCTTGAGGCAGATGTCTTCTGGTTCTCTTCCACCATCCTTGCTGGGAAAGCAGCCCCTGCATGCCTTGTTCCTGTGCTGAAAGTTCACAGGCAGGGTGAGCATGGAATGAACCCTTTTGGTATCAGCCCCAGGCTTTGTGTGGGCAGGCAGAGGCAGGCAGGAGGCAGAGCCAAAGGAAGGGGCCAGCCAGGTGGAGCAGCCGGGGGATGCCGACAGCCTGCAGGGACAGAGGCGCAGGGCAGGGACATCATGGGACAGCCTGGGCTGCACAGGGCACAGGCATGGGCAGCAGCTGTCAGACAGCCCTGCCAGAGCCAACTTGGGCAGCACTTTGGCCATGGCTGCTGGGCCTGGGCCTGAGGCAGGAGCAGGAGACAAGTGACCCTTGCAGGCCTGGGGCCTCATTGCCTCCTTGTCCCTGCTCAGCAGCCTGGCAGGGGCCGCCCCATGCTCCTGCCCTTGCCATTGCACATCCCCACATGCCAGTGCCCATCCCAGGAAGAGCCCTGAGCAAGGAGGGAGGGACAGGATCTGCCTGGCCAGGGGCTGGGGCTCAGGCCTTGGCCCTTTGCATTCCTCAAACACATCCAGCTTTGCTCAGCACCAGAGACACCTTGGCCTTGTTTGTCCCCAGCTGTCATCACTGCCTCCAGTGTTCTGCTCTAACTGGAACCTGGGGACACTTTCTCAGTCCTGTCCCTCAGCGGGACCCATTAAAACTTTAAGAAAATTTGGAGTCTAAATTTTAATTTGAGTTGTTGAGACGTTTTTTGGAGACACTCTCAGGGACTGAGTCTGATATAAACAACACAAAAGTCCTGAGAGGGTTATTAAAGTTTTCCTACTCCACTTATGGAGAAAGATTTCAAAGAACTTGTAAAAAATACACATTCCTATTTTAAAGGATGTATTTTATTTTATTTCTCTTTACATCAGAGGTGATTGCAGCATTCTGTGATTGATATTGGCCCAGGGTCTCTCCTCAGCAGCTCTGGCCTGCTCACAGAAGCTGTGCCTGGAGCTCTGACCCAGTGTGGACAACCTTACTCCACATTGCCCAGCCCCATCCTGTCTGTCCTCACTCCCCTGGGACCTGCTGTGCTTGCAGAGCTGGCTGCACTCAGCCTAAGAGGGGTTTTCACTTTTGGGGGCTTTTTGAAGCAATCTGAACCTCCCGACTTTCCCCACTGCAAACAGACACACTGCTTAGGTGTGTGCCAGCCCCAGCTGCCACCAAAGCCACTGCAGAGCTGCCCTGGGCCAGCTGTGAGGGTGGATCATCAGCCCAAGCTGCACGGGGCCACTGCAAGGGGCTGTGGCCATGGGCACTGCACTGACCCCACTGCTGGGTTTGGCTGCCACGGCCACCGAGAGAAATTAAACTGTCCTTGGAAACACTGGGGAGGACTGGGACATACTGGGGAACACTGGGAACGCTGTGGGAGACACTGGAACATACTGGGAGTGACACTGGGGGATACTGGGAGAACCTGGGGACACTGGGGCAATTGCAGAGATGACTGGGGACACTGGGGTACCTGTGGATGTTACTGTGAGGAACTGTGAACGACTGGGAATGAACTCGGGTGTATTGGGACGAACTGGGCTGTACTGGGAGGGATTGGAGGGGTACTGGAATGTAATGGGTTCTACTGGGGACTAATTGGGCTTTACTGATGTTATACTGGTCTGTACTGGGGATGAACTGGGTTTTACTGGGAGGGACTGCAGGAGGGTGAATTGGCTGTTCCCACTTCCACTGCATCCCATTTGCCGAAGCTCCCGCCCATCTCCAGCCACAGCCAATCAGCACCAGGGATCTGGGCCTGGGGGCGGTGCTTACACAGGCAGCAAATTTTCTTTTTGCCTACAACTCCCATCATGCCCCACGGCCTGACTGAGCCTCATTGCAGCCGGGAGAATAACTGCCGTCATGCCCCGCGCTCCACAGAACTCCGGGATCCGTCCCCATCTGTCCCATAATTGTCCCCCAAACACTCCAGGGTCCCTCATTGTCCCCTCAGCGCACATTCGGGACTCCCGAAAACACCCCCGGACCCCTGAGTGCTCGCACCCCCACAGATGGCCGGTACAGCCACTTCTGGGAATTCATCTGCTCTCGTCCCCCGTGGCCCCAGAGCCCCTCAGAACACAGTCCTGCGCCTAAAACTCCGGCCGCGACCCGTGCCCTGAAGAGCCCGGCTGGAGATCTCCGAGCTCCTCCCAAGGGCTCCCGTGGCATTTACGTTTCACCAGAGGATCTCAAGTCGGGGCTCGGACGCAAAGGTGTCCCCCAAGAGCCATCCCGGACTCCCAAACATTTCATTCCAACCACTTTCGGGACTACAGCTCCCGTCATGCCCCGTGCCCCATCGAGAGCCATTGCAGCTGCGCCCAGAACTCCCGTGATGCTCCGCGGCCCCGTTAAACCATGTGATACCTGCGCCTACAACTCCCATCACCCCCCGCGCCCCAGAGAGCCTCGTTCGAGTCCCTCCAAGTGCCCGCCCGGACCCCGAAGGGCCCCAGATTCCTCTCGATCACCTCCAAGGGCCCTCTTGGATCCCCAAGTGCTGCCCCGAACCCTGAACTGTCCCTCAAAATCCCTGAGTGCCCCTCCAAGTGCCCACCCGGCTTCCCCAAGTGTCCTCCAGACCCTCAAGTTCCCTCTGAATTCCCTCCCCAGACTCAAAACTGCCCCAAATGTGCCCCAGAAATGTCTCCAGGGACCCCGAAGTGCACTCCCCCCCAACCCTGTCTGAGAAAAAGATGATAAAAAAGATGGCAAAAAGACTACAAATATAACTAATTAACATAAAGAGAAAGAAATAAATAGCCAATAGAAATTATTTAATTAATTCATGAAAGAATTTTGTTACTTAGAACCAATTATGAATAAATTTCTTGGTTGCTAGAAATGTATCCAATTTTAATATAAATATACAAATTAGGTAATAAAAATATTGTCTAAGACTATCCTAAATTAAAATAATACAATTATAATTTTGTTATTAATAAATTTTATTTATAAGGAAAAATGCTAAAATTTTTCTTCTTTTTTGGAATGTCAGTCCCAGGTGGGCATTGTCAGACATGGTGAGGCTGGGGGTGAGGAGCCGCTTGTCCAAACAGGCTCAGCCTGCAAGGGGCTGATTCTTATCCATGCCAAGACCTCCTAAGGAGACATTCAGCATCCAGATCACTTGGGGAATGCTTCTATCCCCTCTTCTCATAACTAAAAACTAGAAAGATACTGATGTAATTAAAAAACAAAAATCATGAGGAGCATTTTGACATCTTCCTCCTGAAGACAACTCCAAACTGACTCCAATCACTGCACAAGCCCTGGAGACTCAAAGACAATGGAAGGGAGACAAAGAGCTCCTGAGGGCTTTCTGTATTTTAATCAGCCCCACGCTGGATTTGGGGCTGGGTCCAGGAGCCTCAGGCATGCAGAGAAGGATGAAGAAACTGCTCAAGGAGTCAGCAGCAAAACTCCAAGTGCCTTAGAGCATGGCTGGGCCCCAGTGAGGGCAGGGAGTGCCCAAGGCTGCCCAGGGCCTGGTGAGAGCAGATCCTTGAGGGCAGGATTGCAGGGAGCCCAAGGCTCTGAGCAGGGAACTGCAATGCTGAGCAAGGCCTGGCTTGGCTGCAGGAAGCAGAAAGGCCAAGCCCTGAGCCCAGCCTGGGCCAGCAGGGCCTGTCCCTCACGGCTGCCTCGGGGCTCTTGTTGGGCCAGGGCGATGTGAGGGGCAGCAAGGACAAATGGCATCAACCTGCAGCCTCTGCCAGCCTCGCCAGGGAGGCTGAGGGAGAAGCAAAGTGCAGCCCCTGCCAGGAAAGTTCCTCCTGTGGGGCCTCCAGAGACGTTGCCCGAGCCCAGGGCACAAAGGCCTGAGTGCCTGTGGCCCTGCCAGCCCTGCCCAGCCCTTGGCCATCTGTCCTGCAGGCTGTGCCCCCTGGGCGTGCTGCTCCTCTGCCCTGGCCGGCTGCACTCGCCCATCTCGCTGTGCCCCAGCATTTCTCACCCAGCGTTGCTGTGCCCTCCCTGGGCTCCCTGCACCCAGCGCTGCCGGCTCCTGGCACACAGAGCCTGGCCATGGCCCAGTCTCACGCTGCCACACCTCCAGCACCAACATTCTGCCCTGCGAGGGACATTGCCTTCTCTTCAGCTCCAGCCTGAACCTTCCAAGGTGCACCTGGGGGAGGTTTCCTGCAATTCCCACTGCCAAAGAAAGCTCTGTCTCCTGCTGGTCACAAACAGAGAAGGGCTGGTGGCAGATCAGAGGTGGTCAGAGGCTGTTTGGGGCACAGCGACCATTGTAGCCATGATATTTTCTGAAAAATCCCTTTGCTAGGATTTAGCTCCTGAGAAGCTGAGGCCTCAGTTACAAAGTATAAACAATAATTATCTGCTGCTGTGGAATGCAACAGGTGGATCTGTGATTGGCTTCATGTCGTTGTTTCTAATTAATGGCCAATCACAGTCCAGCTGTGTCTCTCTCTGGTCAGACACAGGATTTTGTTATCATTCCATTCTTTCTCCTTTGCTTGCAAGCCTTCTGATGAAATCCCTTCTTCTATTCTTTTTGTATAATTTTATTATAATATCAATCATAAAATAATAAATTAGTCTTCTGAAACATGGAGTCAGATCCTTTTCTCTTCCCTCTTCTGGGACCTCTGTGAACACCACTACTGACCATGAAATTATTAAGTTTTTTAGTATTCTCTGAAAGAACAAGGGGCATCAACTAAACACCAACAACTGTCTGGAGGCCCAGTTGAGTGGCGGTGAATGTTACACCAGAGAGTGGTGGTGAATGCTGCTACATCCAGCTGGCAAGCAGCCACCTGTGGTGTCCCTCAGGGGTCTCTGCTGGAGCCAGTTCTGTTCAATATTGTTACTGACAACATGGACGACAGTGTTGAGACTTTCAGTAGTAAATCTGCAGACAAAACTAAGCTGGGAGCGTGTGTCCCTCTGCTGGAAGGTAGGAGGCCTCTGCAGAGAGACCGGGAACAGTTGGATGGATGGGCAGAGTCCAATAAGATGAAGTTTAATAAGTCGAAGTCCTGCACTTTGGCCACAACAACCCCTGCAGTGCTACAGGCTGGGGACAGAGTGGCTGGACAGCGGCCAGGCAGAAAGGGACCTGGGGCACTGATGGACAACAGGCTGGACATGAGCCAGCAGTGTGCCCAGGTGGGCAAGAAGGCCAATGGCTGCTGGCCTGGATCAGGAATGGTGTGGCCAGCAGGAGCAGGGCAGTGATTCTTCCCCTGCACTCGGCACTGGTGAGGCCACACCTCGAGTGCTGTGTCCACTTCTGGGCCCCCAATTTCGGAAGGCCATGGAGGGGCTGGAGTGTGTCCAGAGAAGGACAACAAGGCTGGTGAGGGGTCTGGAGCACAAGTTCTATCAGAGTGGCTGAGGGAGCTGGGGTGGTTCATCTTGGAGAAGAGGAGGCTCAGGGAGACAAGGCAGTGTCAGGGAAGAGGTTGGAATTGATGGTCTCCAAGGCCTTTTCCAACCTGGATGATTCTGTGACTCTCTGGAACCACCATTGCAGCAGTTGCAGGAGGAGCCCTGGGCCTCCTCTTCAGCAGCTCCAGCAGCCCAGGTCCCTCAGCTTCTCCTGCCAGCCCCAAAGCCCATCCTGTCAGTCCTGCAGAGCCTCTGCAGCCCCTACTCAGTGCCCAGAATAGGGAGCCCCAGAGCCAGACACAGCAGCCCAGATGTGCCCCCCTGGCCTGGGGTGCCTCTGGCAAGGGAGCAGAACCAGGCACTGCAGGAGCCTGCAGACAATTCCTGCAGCACTTGTAGGATGATCCTGCTGCCCAAGGGATGTTCCCATGGGTGCCAAGTAAGGAACTGCAATGGGGAGTGGGGCCAGAGTGGACACGGCAAACAGGGATGGGCTGTTTGAAGGGAGGGGACAGGGGTGGAAAAAGAAGTGATCTAGATCAGGAAAGGGGAAAGAAAGCACAGGTGAAGCCAAGGAAATGCTCAGGGCAGTTTGGGGGTGGCTGCCAGGCAGCCCTGGTTCATAGAAACAGCATCTGCAGTGAGACAGGAAACTCCCAGCTGATGGGAACAAACTTTCTGGCTGACTGCAGAGGCCACGACAAAGCTGAGTGGTTTCCCTGGTGTCCCCCAGCCCTTGCTGGCCCCAGGGGATGATGGCATTTGTGCTCCCTCAGGTTCATGTCCCCACACCAACAGCATGGGGGTGCTCCCCCTGCTCTGTGCAATGCAAACAGCGGCTGCTGAGCCAGTGCTGCCGTGTCTGTGCCTGCAAGGATGGGGCACATGTGTGAGCTGGGGGAGAGGCCAGGGCTGCAGAGGAGGGATGTTGTTGGCAGCTCCATGAGGATGCTCTGGGACGCTGCCCTGGGCTGTGCAGCGCACTGGGGATGGATCAGCCCCTGCTCTGCTGCTCCTTCCCGTCTGCCCCAGGGCCCTTGCAGAGCCCCAGCCATGCTGTTTGCCCCCAGCCTGCCCACGGCCAGCCTGGGGCTGCTCACAGGGCTTTTCTGTGCTGAGCATTGGCTTGGTCGTGTTCTTGAGAGAGCCTGGGCAAGGAGCCTGGAGCCCCCAGGCCCTGGGCTGAGGCGTCAGCGCTGCCCCAGCAGTGCCCATGGCCTGTCCCTGCTGCAGCCCCGGCACTGCCACCCCCAGGGCTGTGCCCGGCCCCGAGAGCACTCAGGCCCTGCAGCAACACCAGGGCCACCAGGGCAGCGGGGCAGGGCCACGGCAGCAGCACTGGCAACACCAAGTGCTGCTGCTGCTGCTGGGCACAGCTGCTGTGCCAGCCCTGATCTGCCCCAGCTCTGCACACAGACATTGCTGCTGCAGTTCCAGAGAAGGCAACGAAAGGGGCATCTCTGGTGAAAATTCTGCTGAGAGATCCTTTATTTCATTTAAAGCCACTGAGAGCACAGCTCAAGTTGACACAGTCTGGGGGCACAGGGAAGGTGGAGAGAAAGAAAATTAGAAATGGTAGAAACAATGGCCTTGGTTTAGCAAGAATATTAAAAAATTTAAAAAGAAGGGGAAAATAACCAATCCAACAAAAAGTACCAAATCTCACTTTTATTACAAGAGATATGCAGAAATTGGCAATCAGTTTAATGTTTTCTAAATTTTCCAGTCATCCGTCTCCAAACCGCAGCCTTGAGCTCCTGGTTCCTCCGGCTGTAGATGAGGGGGTTCAGAGCTGGTGGCACCACCGAGTACAGAACTGACAAGGCCAGATCCAGGGATGGGGAGGAGATGGAGGGTGGCTTCAGTAGGCAAATGTGCCAGTGCTGAGGAACAGGGAGACCACGGCCACGTGAGGCAGGCAGGTGGAAAAGGCTTTGTGCCGTCCCTGCTCAGAGGGGATCCTGAGCACAGCCCTGAAGATCTGCACATAGGAGAAAACCATGAACACAAAACAGCCAAAAGCTAAAGAGGCAGCAACCAATGAAATCCAAATTTTTCTGAAGGTGGAGTGTGAGCAGGAGAGCTTGAGGATCTGGGGAACCTCACAGAAGAACTGGCCCAGGGCATTGCCATGGCACAGGGGCAGGGAAAATGTATTGGCTGTATACAGCAGAGCATCGAGAAAGCCACTGGCCCAGGCAGCTGCTGCCATGTGGGCACAAGCTCTGCTGCCCAGGAGGGTCCCGTAGTGCAGGGGCTTGCAGATGGACACGTAGCGGTCGTAGCACATGACGGTCAGGAGGGAAAGCTCTGCTGAGATGAAGAACAGAAAGAAAAAGAGCTGTGCAGCACATCCTTTGTAGGAGATGCCCCTGGTGTCCCAGAGGGAATTGTGCATGGCTTTGGGGACAGTGGTGCAGATGGAGCCCATGTCGCTGAGGGCCAGGTTGAGCAGGAAGAAGAACATGGGCGTGTGCAGGTGGTGGCCGCAGACTATGGCGCTGATGATGAGGCCGTTGCCCAGGAGGGCAGCCAGGGAGATGCCCAGCAAGAGGCAGAAGTGCAGGAGCTGCCGCGTGTCTGCCAGTGCCAGCAGGAGGAAGTGCCTGATGGAGCTGCAGTTGGACATTTGCTGTGTCTGCACATTTCAACGTACAGAAGGAGGAAAGACAGGGCAATGGAGGGGAAAGTTCTCACAGAGAAATCAAAACTCTTTGTCGTAGCCTCTTTCTTTCCACTAAGCACCTCCCCCCTGTGTATGTCTAGGAGATCTTCCTTCACCATTGTTGCTGGAGCCCTGATTGCTGCTGGCCAATGCTGTGTGAGGAGCTGGACCTTGGCCTGCAGGACACCTGGATGTCAGCCCTGACCCCCAGTCAGTTCAGGGGAACAGAGAGAGTAGGGCCCAGTCCTGGTGTTCAGGCTTGGATAAAGGATCTTCCTGTAAGGCTGCAGAACTGCCTGGGTGAAGGGATGGGGATAACAGAAGGCAGAGCAAGGGATTCTGCTGCACCTGGGGAGAACAGAGAGTCCAGGGAGGCAGGAGGATTGTCTGAGGCTTAGTGCAGACTGAGGGGAGCTGCTCTGTCCCTCTCCTGTTCCAGCTGCTCTGCACTTGCACCTTTCTGAAAACCACTCCCGTGTTACCCTGGACAGCCAGGAGACACAGCTGAGAGCAGAGGATCCCTGGCACACAAAGTGGCTCCTGCCTTTCCCAGAGTCAGCAGCGTGGGCTCAATGCCAGCCTCCCAGGCTGCCCTGTGCAGAGCTGCCCGGGCACAGGGAGCTGGGACACCCCATTGCTGTGCTCAGCCTGCACAGGAGGAGCCCAAGGGCTGGGCCTGGCCCTGCAGCTGGAACTGCCAATGCAGAGAGCCCCTCAGCAATGCCAGCAGCACCTGGGCAAGGCAAGGAGAGAGAGAGAGAGCCGGGCCTGAGGAAAAGCCTTTCCCTGGCCAGCCCTGCCCAGCCCCTGCCAGGCAGCAGCAGGGCAGGACAGTGGCCCTCAGGCCCTGGTCAGCAGGGAATGGGCACACGGCCGCAGAGATGCCCTTCATCTCTGGGGCTGCTCTGCCAGCCCTGGAGGGACTGAGGGCCCCGAGCCCCCGGGCTGAGGGCTGTGCTTGCTGTGAGGGGACACAAGAGCTGTGCTGCTCAGGGCAGTGTGTGCCCTGCAGGGCAGGCCCGGCAGGTGCCACATCTGCCCTGCAGCAGGGCTTCCCTCAGCACTGCCGCCCTCCCTGCCTGCCCACGGCTCTGCTGCTGGAGCTGTCCCAGCCACAGCTGCTCCTGTGGCCCCAGGATCCTTCCCTGCCAGAGCTGCCCGAGCCCAGCCCAGCCCCTGGGCCAGCCCTGCCCTGCAGCTGCTGGGCCCTGCAGGGATTAAAGAACAGCTCCCCCAGCCTGGGCTCCATGGAAAGTTGATGCTGCATGGATCTGGGGGCTGGGCAGGTGCAGGCACTTGCTGAGGTTCCCAGGAATCCTCAGGGTGATGGTTTACAAGACTCAGCCCCTGCTCTGCCCTGCGCAGTTAATTTTCTATTGCCACCAAGCTGAGCCAGCCACAGATTCAGGAAAGCAGAGACCCGAGCAAGAAACTCCTGCCCTGAATGAGCTCATGAAAAGTTACCTTGGGTATGAGCTGGAGCTCTGGGCAGCCCTGGCTGCAGCCCCAGCTTCACCCCCTGCAGCCATCCCTGGCAGCCGGAGCCATCCTGCCCTGTCCCTCTGACCGTGCCCAGGGCAGCCCCGCTCTGCAGCACATCCTCCCCCAAAGCAGAAAGAGCAGCAGAGCATCCTTACAGTCACATCAGACCTGTCCTGGGTCAGCTTCTGGAGATCCCTCCAGGAGCACAGGGAACATTGCCCTGCACCCACACACTCACCATGCACAGGGCTGTGAAGATCTTTCCCCAAGTGAAGTCTCGGCTCAATGTCTTCGCAATCCTGATTGCCTTCAGCCTGTCTCTGCCTGGCTCCTGTCCGCTCAGTGCCTGCAGGCAGAGCCCTCAGCCCTGCTGGGCTGGGACAGGAGCTGGTCCTGGGAAGAGCTGTTCCTTTAAAGCTCAGCAGCACAGAAACAGCACAAGGAATTTAATGAGCCTCTAGGGGATTTGGTGTTGTTTACATCAGACTCAGTCCCTGAGAGAGTGTTCAAAAAACTTCTCAAGAACTCAAATTTAAAACGAAACTCTGAACTTTCTTGAAGTTTAAATGAGTCCCACAGATGGACACAACTAAGAAAGTGTCCCCAGGTTCCAGTTAGAGCAGAACACTGGAGGCAGTGATGACAGCTGGGGACAAACAAGGCCAAGGTGTCTCTGGGGCTGAGCAAAGCTGGATGTGTTTGAGGCATGCCAAGGGCCAAGGCCTGAGCCCCAGCCCCTGGCCAGGCAGATGCTGTCCCTCCCTGCTTGCTCAGGGCTCTTGCCGGGATGGGCACTGGCATGTGGGGATGTGCAATGGCAAGGGCAGGAGCATGGGGCGGCCCCTGCCAGGCTGCTGAGCAGGGACAAGGAGGCAATGAGGCCCCAGGCCTGCAAGGGTCACTTGTCTCCTGCTCCTGCCTCAGGCCCAGGCCCAGCAGCCATGGCCAAAGTGCTGCCCAAGGTGGCTCTGGCAGGGCTGTCTTGCAGCTGCTGCCCATCCCTGTGCCCTGTGCAGCCCAGGCTGTCCCACGGTGTCCCTGCCCTGTGCCTCTGTCCCTGCAGACTGTCGGCATCCCTGGCTGCCCCACCTGGCTGGGCCCTTCCTTTGCTGACAGCTCTGCCTCCTGCCTGCCTCTGCCTGCCCACACAAATCCTGGGGCTGGCCCAGGCTCCTTCTGGGGGATGCGTTGCACCACAGCCCTTCCCTGGGAGAGAAACTCCATTGTCTTTGTGAGACAGAGTAAAGATTTATTCTGAATTAGGTGAAGTGTCTGGAAGAGGTGAGGTGTCTGTGGAGCCAAAGCTGAAGGAAAAGCCGCATTTTAGAGACAACAAGGACACAGAGAAAGAAAAACAGAAATGACCACAAGATCAATCTGCCCCAGACATAGAAATTCTTTTGATAAAGAAGAACTGGTGCTAAATATCACACGGAATGAATATGTATGAACTTATTGTGAAACTGTATGCATATGCATTTGGAAGGGGGATAAAAGAAGACCCGAGGTCTTCAGAGGCACGCTTGCCTTTTTGGGGGCTTGTGTCCGGCGCGCGTCGTAACAAAAGCATACCGGGCTTTACAACTTTTACCAAGTTTTGAGGTTTCTTCTTTTCTCCACAAAACATTTGTTCTGAATCTGGGCCTCCCCAGGTGCCCTTGGCAATAATTTGGGCTTTTTCTGGCTTTTCTCTACTATGTCAAAAGGCCTCTCTGACACCACACTTCAGTCCCTCCCAGGATTCTCCTCTGCTGTCTTCAGTCCCCACCTGTTGGGAATTTCGCTGACTAGAGACTGGAAAAGCACAAGGCCGTGGCTAATTCCGAGTCCTGCACCTGCAAGGCAGCGTGTCCTTGGGCCTAGCTGGGTATGATAACGAGTGGACAGAGAGATGTGGGAAATAGAGAACGTAGGCCCAAAGGAATGCGGGAGAGTTGATGTTTAG
Organism: Melospiza melodia melodia; assembly: GCF_035770615.1. Classification (NCBI taxonomy): domain Eukaryota; kingdom Metazoa; phylum Chordata; class Aves; order Passeriformes; family Passerellidae; genus Melospiza; species Melospiza melodia. The sequence goes on along the minus strand of NW_026948804.1, from coordinate 1,351,499 downwards.
TTTAACCAATAGATCACTTGGCTCTGTGGTTGATGGGGAAAAGGCGCTGCGGAAGATCACGTGATGTCACGGAAAGCCAGGACCCTTTGTTCCTCTAAGATAAGAGATTACCCTAGGAATGTGGCCCCACTAACAGTAGGAATGTTGCCCCACTAACAGTAATGCCAGTAACTTTCCATCCTTTACTCATTCCCTACTAACCATAGATAAGAAAGACAAACCCCTTTTGACGTAGAGACCCCTAAGACTATAAGACTCCATGAGAAGAAGTAATAAAGGCCATTTGACTGTCCACCACATTGGTGTCTGCGTATGTCATTGGCCCGAACGGCCCTGGAGAGTGGGCTGTTGAGCTGTACCTCAGAACCAGGTCGCCTGCCTTGATCTAGAATGCAACATTTTGGTGCCGGAAACCCGGGAAAGCGGCTTGCGCCCGGCGAACGGGGATGCTCCTGGAAAGAGGACGGCGACTACGGCAGCAGGTCTGACCGCAGTGGGAGGGACACCTCCGGACCAGCTTGGACCATGGAAGCCATAGCGAAGGTCATAACAGAGATGCATGCACAATGGGGTATAGAATGTAAACTTAGGGATTTAACTCTTGCATTGTTGAGATTGCTTAAGCTTGGGGCTATTGAAAGCCCTGTGGACGTCCTACATTCGGACGTGTGGTATTATTGTACAAAAGCCCTGGCGGAGGACACTATGTCCTTGGGCTCAGGGAAAGCCCTAAAATCGTGGGGCAGAGTTGTCCAGGCTCTGCAAAAAGCTCGACAAGAGCAAGAAACCTGGAAAGCCGCTCGAAGTTGTTTATTAGCCGTGCCGCAGTTGGGGGTGGGCGCGGCGACACAAACCGCGGAGGTGCCTGACCCGGGCGGGCGCGCAGAGGCGCGAACGCCGGATCCCCCTCAGAGACCGGACTCATCATCCGAGGGGGGGGAGCACATGCGGGCGTTCTGGCAGGGGCTTGCAGAGGAGGCGCGGAACGCAGCCAGAATGTCGGACCTCATAGGGACCGATAGGAACGCCCCCCCACCATATGCGTTTGAAAATGGCGCCGGACCACATGGTCAGGGCGGAAAGGAGGAGGCGGGGGGTGGAAACGCAGTCAGCACGCTGAACAACGCATGCGCAGGCGAGCGGGGAGACGGGGCGGCCCCCGCGGAGGCGCATAAGACCAATCAGAGCGCTTTATTCAAATTAAGTCCTTGTAGGGCAAGGACCTCCCCCAGCAGGAGGCGGGGGGACCCCAGGGGGAGGGAACGGCCCGACCCCCGCAAGAAGGGGCGTGGTCAGAGCCCAAGCAAAAGGCAGAGCAGCCCGGAAGCGTTTCTTTACTCGACTTCCGTCTCGGACTCAGATTCGAGCTCGGAGCCCGAGACAGGGTCGGAGGATTCCGACTCAGATTTTAGCTCTAACAGAGAGAGAGCAGCGGCAAGTAAGGTCACTAGCCACAGCGCTCCTGCATGGGTGAAGGGGTTACCAGAGAAAAACCGAACCCCGCTTACAAACTGGCGGAAAATAAAAATGGCTTGCGCGGAATGGGCTCCGTCTGCCACTCTGGTGTTCCCGGTTCGTGTGGGGGGGGCAGGCGGAAACCAAAGGATTTATTCACCGGTTAATCCAAAAGATGTGCAGGCAATTGTTAAAGCGATTGCGGATAAGGGAATTAATTCTGCCATAGTTTGCACACTCATTGACGGCCTTTTTGGTGGGGACGATATGCTTCCCCTTGATATTAAGCAGACGTGTAGAATGATATTTGATGGTGCGGGAATGATCGTTTTTAAACAAGAATGGGAGGATAATTGCCTCAAACAGCTAGCCTTGGTAACGGGGGCAGACCACCCACTGCACGGCTCCAGCATACAGAGGCTAATGGGCACAGACCCCACTATGATCACCCCCCAGCAACAGGCTGAGGGTTTGCGTGCCCATGAGGTCATGACAACAACCCGTGCTGCCCGAGAAGCCATCCGTGACGCTTCGAAAGTGGTAGCTAAACCATCCTCGTGGTCTCTCATAAAACAGGGTGAGAGGGAGAGTTTCACTCAGTTTGTGGACAAACTTCAGGCCGCATTAGATTCCTCTGCGTTACCCTCAGAGGCGAAGGGTCCCGTGCTGGCAGACTGCCTACGCCAGCAATGTAACTCAGCCACCAAAGACATTTTAAGTTTACTGCCGCAGGGGTCCAATATAGCTGCCATGATCAGACACGATGCAAAGGAGGAACATCTAGTTCCCATCCAAGCAGCAGTTCACACCGCAATAACCAGTGCGATGACATGCCTTAAGTGCGGCCAGGCAGGCCACTTGGCAGTAAACTGCCCCCAGCCAAGGCGCCTATCAGCAGATGCTCCACCACGCCAAGGGGGAGGTAGGGGGCCGTGCTGGGTGTGCGGAAGGAAGGGGCATTTAGCTAAGGAATGCAGATCCAGGCCTCAGGGAAACGGGAGAGGGAGGGGGCAGCCGGGCCGTATCCAGCCCCCTCCCACCTGGAACATGCAGTGGCCCAGCTACAGCAACCCCCAGTGGGGCAGGGGATCCTCATACCCTATGGCCCCACAGGGAACAGTCAACTTTGCATCCCCTCCAGCAATACAATGGCAGAGTTGCGCAGCACCGCCCTCAATACCCTCGCACCCCCCACCGCCACAAGCAACGCCGGAGTCACAGGAACAGCAGGGGACACCCCAGAGCGGGATCCCTGGGGAGCCTTGGTCATGAAAATAGGGAAGGAACCCCTGATGGTGTGGGGGACATGCCGCCTTTACGGCAGTCAGGATCCCCACATCATAGGGCTCCAGTTTTGGGTGGACACGGGATCAGACTGCACGATTTTTCCCGAAGCACATTGGCCTGGACATTGGCAATTTAAAGAAGTCCCTCCAGTGAATGGAGTGGGGGGGCAGTCCCGGGCATGGAAAAGCACCCAGCTGGTGGCTATAACACTTTACACGAAAAAGGGACCAGAACAGACAGTAGCAATCTACCCCTACATTTTGAAAAATTCTCCACCCCTGTTGGGAAGGGATGTTCTCTCCTTGCTAGGATTTCGGATTACAAATTTATCCTGAGGGCCACTGCTGTGCACCCCCCGCTGCCAGTCAAACTGACTTGGAAATCATCAGACCCTGTATGGGTTGAGCAGTGGCCCCTGACAGAGCCTCGAATGGCAGCCTTGCTGGAACTGGTCGACCGCGAACTGCAAAAGGGTCATATAGAACCCTCCACCAGCCCATGGAACACCCCTGTATTTGTGATCCCCAAGAGGTCCGGACAAGGCTGTTGTCTCGTCCACGACCTGAGAGAGGTGAACAAGACGATCTGACCCCTGGGTCCGGTCCAGACGCTGCTACCCGCGAATTCAGCCATCCCCGAAGGGCAGCCGTGCGCACTACTGGACATCAAGGACTGTTTCTTTTCAATACCCCTGCACCCTGAGGACAGAGAACGATTCGCCTTTTCCGTGGCGTTTCGGAACGGCGAGCGGCCCAACCTTCGCTTCCAATGGAGAGTGCTTCCACAAGGCCTGGTCGACAGCCCGACCATATGCCAGATCAACGTGGACAAAGCACTGACGCCAGTCAGACACTCCAATCCCACCGCAACCATCATCCAGTACATGGACGACATCCTGGTCGCAGCACCATCGACAAGCCAAGTAGATCACCTGGTGACCACAATCACAGAGTCCCTTCAGGCCAACGGCTTCGAGATCGCGAGCGCAAAGATCAAGAGAGGACCCTGCGTGACCTTCCTGGGAGTAGGAATCACAAGCTCCTACGTGACACCCCCCAAGATGAAGATCAACCGAGAAGTCAAGACGCTCCACAACGTGCAACGCCTGGTGGTATCGCTGCAGTGGCTTCGCAACATTGTCCTGATTCCTCCCGAGGTCATGGACCCTCTGTACGACCTCCTGAAAGGAGAGCACCCCTGGGATCCCACGGAGCTGACGCCGCAGGCAATGACCTCCCTCGACTTCATCGAAAACCAGATGTCCACTGGCACGCTTGCCAGGTGGAACCCAGCCATGCCACTGGACCTGTACGTCCACTTTACACCGAAGGGGGGAGTGGGAGCACTGGCTCAAGGACTTGCTGAAAAGGCCCGACCGATCCAATGGGTGGTCCTTGGAAGACCCGCTCGTGCATTTTCCCCAGGAATCGAATGCATCGCCAGCCTCATCATGAAAGGCAGGAGACTCGCCTTGAAACACCTAGGGACAGAGCCGACAAGCATCCACCTTTCGTTTCGCAAGCAGCCGACCTCGGAGTCAGCCACAATATCAGAGTACCTGGCCCTTGCTCTCTCCGGCTTCGGAGGAGAAATTTCCTACTCCTCCAAGCAACCCTGGACAAAGCTGCTGACCGTAGTCGACATGGACGTGCCACCGAAGGTCAAGGACAGACCGCAGCCAGGACCAACGGTCTTCACAGATGCTTCCTCCACGACTTCAACCACAGCAGCAGCGTGGCAGGCAGGAGAACAATGGCATTGCGTCAAAGCGTGTGACCCCACACTGTCAGTGCAACAGCTGGAGGCAGCAGCAGTGGTCTTGGCGTCCGGACTCTTCCAAGACGAACACCTCAACATCGTAACGGACTCTATATTCGTGGCAAGGCTCTGCCTAGCCATGGCAGGACCAGGTGTGTCAACATCAGCAGCAGCCCTAATGCTGGAAGAAGCGCTCTCCTCGCGACAAGGCACTGTGTCAGTCATCCACATCAACAGCCATGACCCAGTCAAAGGCTACTTCCAGAGCAGCAACGACAAAGCGGACGCCGCAGCGAAAGGCATTTGGACCTTGCAAAGAGCTCGTCAACTGCACGAGTCGCTCCACATCGGAGTCAAAGCACTGGCAAAGAGATGCGGAATCCCGACGGCGGACGCGAAACATGTGGTAGCCACTTGCCCTTACTGCCAGAAGTCACCCCTTTGGACCTGCGGGGTCAACCCGAGAGGTCCCAAGCCCTCAGAAATCTGGCAGTCGGACTTCACCGGGTGCGAACTGATGAAGCCCCGAGCATGGCTTGCAGTGACAGTAGACACTTATAGCGGGACGATCATAGCCACACAGCACCCCAAAGCTAACTCCAAAAACACAATTCAGCACTGGCTGACAGCCATGGCTTGGCTTGGTATCCCCAAGCAGATCAAAACGGACAATGGCTCCAATTTCATCTCTAAACAAGTACAGGAATTCGCTGTGAAATGGGGCATCACGTTAGTGCAAGGCATCCCATACAACAGTACCGGGCAGGCCATAGTTGAGAGAGCAAACCAAAGCCTGAAAACCAAGCTAGAAGTGTTGGCAAAAGCAGAGGGCTTTGCCAATGCCATTCCCCCAGGAGATCAGGCATGTATGCTGGCAACTGCTTTGCTGGCATTGAACCAATTCCCTAGGGGAGATGAAACAAACAGTCCCGTCCGAAAATACTGGGCCACTCGAGCGCTAGAAGAGGGCCCACAGGTGGTAATTAGAAACGAGCTAGGCGAGTGGGAACGGGGTTGGAGGCTGATGCTCACGGGACGAGGGTACGCGGCTGTCAAAAAGGACGGCAAAATTAGGTGGTGTCCACTTAAGTCGATTAAACTGGACCTTCATAGCGAGCAGAATGAGACTGACGAGAATTGCGAGTCTCTGTTTACAGGACCTGCTCGTGGGACGTCCTTGTGACGCGTACATCCCGGTTCCAGATGAAAGTGACAGACCACCAAGCCGTCAGGCAGCACCCGAGAGACCCGCACGAGTGAGACCCAAGCACCAAGGGTGTTTCTGTGTGATTTTGCTGTTGGGGCTTGTCGCCAGAGGGCAAGCCAGCCCAGACCACTACCCCCATTGGCCATTCAGGTGGGTCATGCGACACCTTAGTAGTGGCAAAGCACTCAGAAAAATCACCACACCAAACACCCCATCCTTCGTGCTCCGCATCACCAACCTGTTTCCAGGACAGCCAAGGGCAAACCCCTATTCCCTACACGTCAAACACTCGTACCTATCCTACTGGTGCCCAGCTTCAAACCCTGGGAAAAGCTACTGCAGTCACCCAGGGTGGGGCTGCGAAACCATAATTACAGATGCCAGACTGTTGGGGCCTGGGTGGGACCCACAAGAGCCAGACAAATTCTTACAGTTCACCTGGGCACCCATCCGCTGCAGAGTACCCTTCTTCTTTCGCGAAAACCCCCATTGAAACCAAATTAAAATCCCTAACTTTCGGGCATGCACTGATTACAACATGACGGTCTTGCAGCCAGATCACCCTAGCTGGGCCACAGGCAGAACGTGGACAGTGGTCCTTCAAGGGTCAAAAGAGAGGGTGAACGTGCAAATTATCAGGCTCCAGCCGTCAGCACCCCGAGCAGTCGGACCCAACAAAGTGATTAAAAGCGTGCCGAAAGGGAGAAACATAACCTACCCCAAAACCTTACCCACAGGGGTCAGCAATGTCCCGACCGGTCAAGCGGAAACCTTTCAGATGAGCCGCTTAACCGAGTCAGACTCAGACCCAATCCTTCGTATGTTAGAGGCTACCTTTGTATCCCTGAACGAATCCAACCCTAACCTAACCGAATCCTGCTGGCTTTGTTATGATGTCAAACCCCCCTTTTATGAAGGAGTCGCTTTAAACACTCCCTTCAGTTATTCCTCAGCCGACGCCCCTCACCAGTGCAGATGGGACATCCCTCGCAAAGGAATCACCCTGAGTCAAGTCAAAGGCCGAGGCAGATGCTTTGGCAATGCAACCCTAGCTAAGCGGAAAGGCAACGTCTGCACCAAAATTGTCCAGCCTAACAGGAAAAACAATAAGTGGGCAGTCCCATCCGCATCTGGGATGTGGGTTTGCCAGCGATCCGGAGTGAGTCCTTGTTTGTTCCTTCCCAAATTCAATGACTCTAACGACTTCTGTGTCCAAGTTCTGATTGCTCCTAGGGTCTTGTACCACTCAGACGAGGAAATGTACCATCTTCTTGAGGGACCCAGCCGGATCCACAAAAGAGAAATAATAACAGGTATAACTATCGCATGCTGCTCGGCCTGGGAGCCGCAGGAACGGCCACGGGTGTCTCAGCCCGAGCGACACAGCACCAAGGACTGTCCCAACTGCAGGCAACGATTGACGAGGACCTGCAGAGGATCGAGAAATCCATCTCCTATCTAGAGAAGTCGGTCTCCTCACTCTCAGAAGTGGTCTTGCAGAAGAGGCGAGGCCTGGACCTCCTGTTCATGCAGCAAGGGGGCCTGTGTGCTGCCTTGAAAGAAGAGTGCTGTTTCTATGCAGACCACACGGGAGTCGTGAGAGACTCCATGACGGAACTCCGGAACAGACTGGCTCAGAGGCAGCAAGACAGGGAGGCCCAACAGAGCTGGTACGAGTCCTGGTTCAATCAGTCACCTTGGCTAACCACTCTGATTTCTGCCCCAATAGGTCCATTGGCGATGCTGTTTCTAACAGTCACCTTCGGACCATGCCTGCTGAACAAGCTGATCTCGTTCGTCCAGAGCCGTCTGGAACAGACCAACATCCTGTTCATAGGGCGACGACAGTTGCTGTGAATTCAACCAGGGAATTCAACCAAAGAACACTGCCAGTCACGAGATTTTCTAAACTTGTCTGGCAAAAGCTTACTCAGGTTTCCCAAAACCCCTTTCCCTTGTCAAGCTGCAACCTTATACCTCAATTCAGTACCTATGTACACGACTACCTCATTCATTTGTGAAAAGGCAGGGGGAGATGTGGTAGCTAGGGAAGAGGCGCTGCGGAAGATTTCGCGATGTCACGGAAAGCCAGGACCCTCTGTTTCCCGTAGATAAGACCCTCAGTTACTCATAGATAAGAAACTAACAATAGGAACGTGGCCCCACTAACAATAGGAGTGCTGCCCCACTAACTGTAAAGTCAGCAACTCTCTACTCCTTACTCAGTACTTTTCCATTCCCTACTAACCATAGATAAGGAAGACAAACCCCTTTTGACGTAGAGACCCCTAAGAGTATAAGACCCCATGAGAAGAAGTAATAAACGCCTTTCGACCGTCCAACACATTGGTGTCTGCGTATGTCATTGGCCCGAACGGCCCTAGAGAGGGGGCTGTCGAGCTGTACCTCCGAACCAGGTCGCCTGCCTTGGCATAGAAGGCAACAAGAGTTTAGGAGGAATTTGGGAGATTTTTGGTGTCCTGAGGGAGAATTTGGGAGACTTTGAGGGGATCTGGGTGTCTGAGGTGGGGGAAATTTGGGGCATTTTAGGGGAAATTGGGGGGTTTGGGGAGGGTTTTGGAGGATTTTGAGGGGATTTGGGGTGTCTTGAGGGGAGAATTTGGGGGATTTGGGGATTTTTGGAGGAATTTAGGGAATTTTGGGGGGGTTTGGGGTGTCCTGAGGGGGATTTTAAGACACTTTGAGGGGATTTTGGTGAATTTGGGTGTCTGGGGTGGGGGAAATTTGCAGCATTTTAGGGGAATCTGGGGGAGTTTGGGAGGAATTTTGGGGAGTTTGTGTGTTCTGAGGGGGAATTTGAGGGGATTTGGGAGAATTTGGGTGTCCTGAGAGGGATTTTGGGGATTTGAGAGGAATATGGGGGATTTTGGGTGTCCTGAGGGGAATTTTGTTCATTTTGGGGCAATCTGGGGGACCCTGAGGGGGGAATTTGGGAGATTTTGGAGAATTTTGGGGGGAATTTGGGGGATTTTGAGTGTCCTGAGGGAGAATTTGAGGAATTTTGGGGGCAATTAGGGGATTTTGTTTTCCTAAGGGGAAATTTGGGGAATTTGAGAGGACTTTGGGGGATTTTTGTTGTCCTGAGAGGGAATTTGGGTTATTTTGGAGAATTTTGGGGTAATTTCAGTGTCCTGAGGGGGGAATCGGGGAAATTTTGAGGAATTTTGGGGGAATTTGGAAGATTTTGGGTGTCCTGAGGGGGAATTTGGGGGATTTTGAGGGAATTTGAGTGATTTTAGGTGTTCTAAAAGGGGATTTTGGGGGAATTTGGGGAATTTTGTGGAGATTTTTGTGGATTTTGGGTGTCCTGAGGGGGAATTTGGGGGATTTTTTGTGAATTTGGGGAGAATCTGGTGAATTTTGGAGGATTTTTAATGTCCTGAGGGGGAATTTGGAGGAAATTTGGGGCATTTTTATGGATTTTGGGGGAATTTGGATGATTTTGGGCATCCTGAGGGGTAAATTTGGGGCATTTTTGGGGATTTTTGGTGTTCTGAGTGGGAATTTGGAGAATTTGGGGAAATTTGGAGGATTAAGGGGAAATCTGGGGCATTTTGGGAGGAATTTGTGGGATTTTGGGGATCCTGAGGTGGCAGTTTTGGGATTTTGGAGGAATTTTGGGGTGTCCTGAGGGAGGAATTTGGCGGGAAATTTCGGTGTCCCGAGGAGAGGAATCTGGGGGGAATTCTAATGATATTGGGGGGATTTTGGGGGAGTTTGCTTGTCCTGATGGGGGATTTGGGGTGGATTTCGGGTAATTTGTAGGATTTTGCTGTATTTTAGAGCATTTTGTGTAATTTTCCCCTCAGAAAGTGTCCCCGGCCGGGCTCCCCACACGCTCGGCCCTCCCCGCCCATTTCTCCCCCGATGACAAATTCTCGCGGCACCGCCTGGCCCTGAAACGGAGATTCGGGGTCCTGCTCACCCAGCGGGGCCAGGCCCTGCTCTGAGGGACCCCAAAAACCCAAAATGCCCCCAAAAACCCCCATGGAGCAGATTGATCTCAGTCAAACCTGCTGAGCTGTACGGCGTGGGAGGAAGGGGTTAAACAGGAGGAAATTGTGAATATTAAAGAATTTGGGAGCTCGGAGGTGTCTGAGTGTTGATGGTCAAATAAATTTGGGGTTTTTTCCTGCTTTTGGGGGGTTTTTGGGGTGTGGGAGGGAATTAATGGCGATCTGTGGGGCGCGGGGGGTGATGGGAGTTGCAGGCGTGGGTATAACAGGAGTCTATGGAGAGCGGGGGATGATGGGAGTTGTATGCGCGGGTATAATAGGGATCTATGGAGTGCCGATGTAACGGGAGTCTATGGAGCGCAGGGGATGGTGGGAGATATATGCCCTGGTATAACGGGGTTCTATGGAGAGCGGGGGAGGATGGGAGTTGGAGGCGCAAATATAATAGGGATCTATGGTGCGTGGGGGATGATGGGAGTCGTATGCACGGATGTAATAGGGATCTATGGGGCCCGGATATAACGGGACTCAATGTGGCACGAGGGATGATGGGAGTTGTATGCATGGATATAACGGGACTCAATGTGGCGCGGAGGATGATGGGCGATGTAGGCGTGGATATAATAGGGATCTATAGGGCGTGAGAGATGATGGGAGTTGGATGCGCGGGTATATTGGGGCTCTGTGGGGCGCAGGGCATGATGGGAGTTGTAGGCGCGGATATAATGGGGCTCAACGGGGCACGGGGGATGGTGGGAGTTGTATGGGCGCGTATAACAAGGGTCTATGAAGTGCCCGGGGTAGATGGGTGTTGCCTTCTGATATAAGGCAAAGCGACCTGGTTTCGAGGAGCAGCACGGCGACCCAAACTCACCAGGGCCGCTCGGGCTAAAGAGCACGCAGATACCAATGTGGTAGATGCTCAAAGGCATTTATTGTCTCATCTCGTGGGGTCTAAGGGGTCTCTCTTCGTCAGAGGGGGTCTGCAGTACCATCTATGGTTAGTAAGGAGTGGAAAGTTACCAGCATTACTATCGTTAGGGGGAATACATTCCTAGTCACATTCCTAGGGTGATCTCTTATCTCAGGGGATTAGGGGAAATGGAATCCTGCCGCTTTGCATCACATCGTGTGATCTTCCAATCGCCTGTCCCTATCCACCACATCTCCCCCCACCTATTCCACAAATGAATGAGGAAGTCATATACATAAGAAAAGGAAATGAGGTATAGGGTTGTAATTCGACAAGGGAAAGGGGTTTGGTAAACCTGAGTAAGTTTTTGCCAGGCAAGTTTAGGAAATCTTGTGACTGACAGTGTTCCCTGGTTGAACACACAGCATTTGTTGCTGGCCTATGAACAGGATGTTGTTCCGTTCTAGACGGGTTTGAACGAATGAGACTAGCTTGTTCAGCAGGCATGGTCCAAAGGTGACAGCTAAAAGTAGCATTGCCAATGGACCTATTAGGGTAGAAATCAGGGTGGTCAGCCATGGTGATTGATTGAACCAGGACTCGAACCAACCCTGTTGGGCCTCCCTGTCTTTCTGTCTCTGAGCCAGTCTGTTTCGGAGTTCCGCCATGGAGTCTCTAATGACTCCCGTGTGGTCCGCATAGAAGCAGCACTCCTCTTTCAAGGCGGCACACAGGCCCCCTTGCTGCATGAACAGGAGGTCTAGACCTCGTCTGTTCTGCAAGACCACTTCTGAGAGTGAGGAGACTGACTTCTCTAGAAAGGAAATTGATTTCTCGATCCTTTGCAGGTCCTCATCAATGGTCATTTGCACCTGGGACACTCCTTGGTGTTGGGTCGCTAGGGCTGAGACACCCGTTGCAGTTCCTGCTGCTCCTAGGCCCAGCAGCATTGCAATAGTTATACCTGTTACTATTTCTCTTTTGGGGAGCCGGCTGGGTTCCTCAAAAAAGTGGTACACTTCTTCGTCTGAGTGGTACAGGACCCTAGGAACAATCAGAACTTGGACACAAAAGTCGTTAGACTCATCGAATTTGGCAAGGAACACACAGGGACTCACTCCAGATCGCTGGCAAACCCACATCCCAGACGTGGATGGGACTACCCACTTATTGTTTTTCCTGTCGGGCTTGACAACTTTGGTGCAGACTTTGCCTTTCCGCCTAGCTAGGGTTGCATTGCCAAAGCATCTGCCCTGGCCTGTGACTTGACTCAGGGTGATTCCTTTGTCGGGGGTATCCCATCTGCACTGGTGAGGGGCATCGGCTGTGGAGTAACTGAAGGGAGTGTTTAAAGCGACTCCTTCGTAAAAGGGGGGTTTGACATCGTAACAAAGCCAACAGGATTTGGTTAGGTTAGGGTTGGATTCGTTCAGGGATAGGAAGGTAGCTTCTAGCATGCGAAGGATTGGGTCTGAGTCCAACCCGGCTGAATGGCCTGTCTGAAAGGCTTCCGCATGGCCGGTCGGGATACTGGTGACCTTTGTGGGCAAGGCTTTGGGGTAGGTCGTGTTTCTCCCTTTCTGCGCGCTTTTAATCACTTTGTTGGGTCCGACCACTCGGGGTGCCGACGGTTGGAGCCTGATAATTCGCACATTCACTCTCTCTTTCGACCCTTGAAGAACTACTGTCCACGTTCTGCCTATGGCCCAACTAGGGTGATCTGGCTGCAAAACCATCATGTTGTAGACAGTGCATTTCTGAAATTTTAGGGACTTTATGGCGGTTTCAATAGCAACTTCCCTGGAGGAAGACGGGCGTTTTGCAGCCTGTGGGTGCCCAGGTGAACTGTAAGAATTTGTCGGGCTCTTGTGGATCCCACCCAGGCCCCAACAGTCTGGCATCTGTAACTATGGTTTTGCAGCCCCAGTGCCCACAATATCCCCACCCTGGGTGATTGCAGTAACTTTTTCCTGGGTTTGAAGCTGGGCACCAGTAGGATAGGTACATGTGTGTGGCATGTGGGGAATAGGGGTCCACCTTTGATTGTCCTGGAAACAGGTCGGTAATGTGGAGCACGAAGGATTGGGTGTTCGGTGTGGTGATTTCTTTGAGCACCTTGTCACTACTAAGGTGTCGCATGACCCACCTGAATGGCCGATGGGGGCAGTGATCTGGGCTGGCTTGCCCTCTGGCAACAAGCCCCAACAGCAAAATCACACAGAAACACCCTTGGTGCTTGGGTCTCACACGTGCGGGTCACTCAGGCGCTGCCTGGCGGCTTGGTGGTCTGTCACTTTCCTCTGGAATGGGGATGTACGCGTCACGAGGCCATCCTACGAGCATGTCCTGTAAACAGAAACTCGCAATTCTCGTCAGACTCATTCTGCTCATTGTGAAGGTCGGGCTTGATTGACTTAAGTGGACACCACCTGATTTTGCCGTCCTTTTTGACAGCTGCGTACCCTCGCCCCATGAGCATCAGCCTCCAGCCCTGTTCCCATTCGCCTAGCTCATTTCTGATTACCACCTGCGGGCCCTCCTCTAGCACTCAGGTGGCCCAGTGTTTTTGAACGGGACTGTTTGTTTCATCTCCCCTAGGGAATTGGTTCAGTGTTAGCAAAGCGGTTGCCAGTATACGCGCCTGATCTCCTGGGGGAATGGAATTGGCAAAGCCCTCTGCTTTCGCCAATACTTCTGTCTTGGATTTCAGGATCTGATTTGCTCTCTCAACTATTGCCTGCCCGGTACTGTTGTATGGGATGCCTTGCACTAATGTGATGCCCCATTTTGAGGCGAATTCTTGCACTGGTTTGGAGGTGAAATTGGAACTGTTGTACGTTTTAATCTGCTTGGGGATACCAAGCCAAGCAATGGCTGTCAGCCAGTGCTGAATTGTGGCCTTGGAGTTAGTTTTGTGGTGCTGTGTGGCTATGATCGTTCTGCTATAAGTGTCTACTGACACTGCAAGCCATGCTCGGGGCTTCAGCAGTTGACACAAGGTGAAGTCCAACTGCCAGATTTCTGAAGGCTTGAGACCTCTCAGGCTGACCCTACAGGCCCATTGGGGTGACTTCTGGCAGTGTGGGCAGGTGGCTACCACGTGTTTTGTGTCCGCTGTCGGGATTTCGCATCTCTTCGCCAGTGCTTTGGCTCCGATGTGGAGTGACTCGTGCAGTTGATGAGCTTCCTGCAATGTCCATACGCCTTTTGCTGCGGCGTCCGCTTTGTCGTTGCCGATCTGGAAGTAACCTTTGACTGGGTTGTGGCTGTTGATGTGGATGACTGACACGGTGCCTTGTTGCAAGGAGAGTGTTTCTTCCAGCATTAGGGCTGCTGCAGATGTTGACACACTGGGTCCTGCCATGTCTAGGCAGAGCCTTGCCACGAATACATAGTCTGTTACAATGTTGAGGTGTTCATCTTGGAAGAGTCCAGACGCCAAGACCACTGCTGCTGCCTCCAGTTGTTGCACTGACAGTGTGGGGTTACACGCTTTGACGCAATGCCATTGTTCTCCTGCCTGCCACGCTGCTGCTGCGGTTGAAGTCGTGGAGGAAGCATCTGTGAAGACCGTTGGTCCTGGCTGCGGTCAGTCCTTGACCTTTGGCGGCATGTCCATGTCGACTACGGTCAGCAGCTGAGTCCAAGGTGGTCTGGAGGAGTAGGAGATTTCTCCTCCGAAGCCGGTGAGAGCAAGGGCTAGGTGCTCTGATATTGGGGCTAGCTCCGTGGTCAGCTGCTTGCGAAACGGAAGGTGGATGCTTGTCGGCTCGGTTCCTAGGTGTTTCAAGGCGAGTTTCCTGCCTTTCATGATGAGGTTCGTGATGCATTCGATTCCCGGGGAAAATGCACTAGCGGGTCTTCCAAGGACCACCCATTGGATTGGTCGGGACTTTTCGGAAGGTTCTTGGGCCAGTGCTCCCACTCCCCCCTTCGGTGTAAAGTGGACCTATAGGTCCAGTGGCACGGCTGGGTTCCACTTGGCAAATGTGCCTGTGGACATCTGGCTTTCGATGAAGTCGAGGGGGCTCATTGCTTACGGAGTCAGCTCCTTGGGTGCCCACGGGTATTTTCCTTTCAGGAGGTCATATAGAGGGTCCATGACCTCGGGAGGAATTAGGACGATGTTGCAAAGCCACTGCAGCGATCCCACCAGGCGTTGCACGTCGTGGAGTGTTTTGATGTCTCAATGGACCTTCACCTTGGGGGGGGTCATGTAGGAGCTTGTGATTCCTACTCCCAGGAAGGTCACGCAGGGTCCTTTCTTGATCTTTGCGCTCGCGATCTCAAAGCCGTTGGCCTGAAGGGTTTCCGTGATTGTGGACACCAGGTGATCTACTTGGCTTGCCGATGGCGCAGCGACTAGGATGTCGTCCATGTACTGAATGATGGTCGCGGTGGGGTTGGAGTGTCAGACTGGCATCAGTGCTTTGTCCACGGTGATTTGGCATATGACAGGGCTGTCCACTAGGCTCTGTGGCAATACTCGCCATTGGAAGCAGAGGTTGGGCTGCTCGCCGTTTAAGAATGCCACCGAAAAGGCGAATCGTTCTCTGTCCTCAGGGTGCAGGGGTATTGAAAAGAAACAGTCCTTGATGTCCAGCACTGCGCATGGCTGCCCTGCGGAGATGGCTGAGTTCATGTGTAGCAGTGTCTGGACTGGACCCATGGGTCGGATTGTTTTGTTCACTTCTCTCAGGTTGTGGACGAGGAGATAAACTTCTCCAGACCTTTTGGGGATCACGAATACAGGGGTGTTATATAGGCTGATGGAGGGTTCTATGTGACCGTTTCGCAGTTCGCGGTCGACCAGTTCCAGCAAGGCTGCCATTCGAGGCTCTGTCAGGGGCCGCTGCTCGACCCATACGGGGTCTGATGATTTCCAAGTCAATTTTATTGGCAGCAGAGGGTGTACGGCAGTGGCCCTCAGGATAAATTTGTAATCCTGAATCCTAGCATGGAAAGAACGTCCCTTCCTAACAGGGGTGGAGAATTTTGCAGAATGTAGGGATAAATCGCGACTGTCTGTTCTTTTTCGTGTGAAGTGTTATAGCCACCAGCTGGGTGCTTTTCCATGCCCGGGACTGCCCTCCCTCTCCGTTTACTGGAGGGACTTCTTTGAATTGCCAATGTCCGGGCCAATGCGCTTCGGGAAAAATCGTGCAGTCTGATCCCGTGTCCGCCCAGAACTGAAACCCTATGACGTGGGGATCCTGACTGCCGTAAAGGCAGCATGTCCCCCACACCATCAGGGATTCCTTCCCTATTTTCATGGCCAAGGCCACCCAGTGGTCCCGCTCTGGGGCGTCCCCTGCTGGTCCTGTGGCACCAGCGCAACTTGTGGCGGTGGGGGTTGAGAAAGTATTACTGGCGGTGTTGCACAGCTCTACCATTGTGCTGTTGGCGGGAATGCAAAACTGACTGATCCCTTTGGGGGCATGGGGTATGAGGGTCCTCTGCCCCACTGGGGGTTGCTGTAGCTGGGCCTCCGCATGTTCCAGGTGGGAGGAGGCTGGACACAGCCCGGCTGCCCCCTCCCTCTCCCGTTTACCTGAGGCCTGGATCTGCATTCCTTAGCTAAATGCCCCTTCCTTCCACATGCCCAGCACGGTCCCCTAAGTCCACCTTGGCGTGGTGGAGCAGCTGCTGATTAGCGTCTTGGCTGGGGGCAGTTTACTGCCAAGTGGCCTGCCTGGCCACACTTAAGGCATGCCATCACACTGGTTATTTAGTGTGAACTGCTACTTGAATGGGAGCTAGATGCTCCTCCTTTGCAACATGTCTGATCATGGCAGCTGCATTAGACCCCTGTGGCAGTGATCTTAAGATGTCCTTGGTGGCTGAGTTGCATTGCTGGCGTAGGCACTCTGCCAGCACAGGACCCTTTGCCTCTGAGGGTAATGAAGAGGAATCTAATCCTGGGGGCTCCGGGGGGTCTGGGCTCAGGCTTGGGGAGGGGTGGAATGCGCCCGGCCCCCGCCTTCCATCAGATCGCTCTCAGAGGCGGTTTGCGTCGCAGCTCCTCCCCCCAGCTTTGGTGTAGCTAATAAACATGTACGCGAGGCTTTCCACGTCTCCTGTTCTTCTAACGCCTTGCATAGGGCCTCTTCTACTTTCCCCCACGCTTTGAGGCTTTCACCACTTCCTGAAGACATAGTGTCCTCCGGTAAGGCGGCAGTGCACTTCTTGCACACTTCCGAATATAATATATTTACCGGACGTTCAATCGTCCCCAGCTCTAGGAGCCTTGCAATAGCAAGATTAAAATTCCTGAGCTCACATTTAATTCCCCATTGCTCATGAGTCTGAATTACGACCATCGCTTTGGATTCCATGGTCCACGCTGGTCTGGGGGCGTCCACCCCGCTGCACTAGGCCAGCTGGGCAGCCGCCATCCTCTGTCCAGGCGAATCCCTATTCCCTGGGCGCTGATCGGCTCCCGGGGGTCGGCACCAGTTGTTGCCTTCTGATATAAGGCAAGGCGACCTGGTTCTGAGAAACAGCATGGCGACTCACTCTCCAGGGTCGCTCGGGCCAATGAGCACGCAAATACCAATGTGGTGGACGGTCCAAAGGCGTTTATTAACTCTTCTCGTGGGGTTTTATAGTCTAAGGGATTCTCTACGTCACTGGGGGGTCTGCCTCTACTAACTATGGTTAGTAAGGAGTGGAAAGTTACCAGGGGTGGAAAGTTACTGGGTGTGGAATGGAAAGTTACTGACCTACTGTTAGGAGGCTACTTTCTAGGGTTATCTCTTATCTTAGGGGAACAGGGGGTCCTGCCTTTCCGTTACATCGCGTAATCTTCCAAACGCCTGTCCCCATCTACCACAGTGGAGAAGCTTTTTCCTCTTAGAGAAGTCCCCATGGGTGGGATACGTGGGGGACTTGGGTTTGTGAATGCCCCATTAACAGCCACTGAAATTTGAGGCTTTGAAAAGGAGTTAGGGAACTTAGTGGAGGATGCGGTAGGTATATCGAACCAAGTAGACCAATTTCTAGGCCCCAACATTTACACCTGGGGAGAGCTGAACTCTATTTTTAAAATTTTGTTCAGCACTCACTGAAGAAGTAAGGATGATCAGGGCCGCAGGAATGCGGATCTGGGAGTGAGAAAATCATTCAGGAGATCCCAGTGACCAGAAATTACCCTTACAGGACCCTGAGTGGGACCCTAATGAAGAGAAAGATAGAAGGAACATGGAAGAGTATAGGTCCCTGATGGTTAGAGGAATAAAGGAATCAGTTCCCTGAAGTTATAACACAAAACTAGCTTTTGATAACATGCAAGAAATGGATGAAACCCCAGCTACCTGGCTTAATAGATTAAAGACGAACTTCTAATTATATTCCAATAGAGATCCTGATAGCTCTTAAGGCCAAGTACTTCTAAAAGTGCAATTTCTTACAAAATTGTGGCTGGACATACGGGGAAAGTTAGAGAAAATGGATGACTGGCAGGAGAAGGGAATAAATGAACTGTTAAATGAAGCTTTAAAGATATATTTAAGGAGAGAAGAAGAGAAAACTAAACCTAAAGCTAGAATCATGGTAGCTGTAGCCAGGGAAAGTCTAGGGGTAAAGAGATCAGCAGGGACAACCATCGAGAATCAGTGAAAATGGACGAAAGTCCTCCTTTGAAACACCCAAAGATAAACCTATACTACCTCCATGGGTGGATACAAACAAGAGACCAGGGGCACCACTGAGCGACAGGAAATGTTATTGTTGTGGAGAGATAGGACACATAAGAAGGGATTGCAATAAACTCTCTTTGGATGAAGCAATGGTAAAAGAACAAGAGGCTCTTGAGAGACTCCTGAGGGATGACAACAAGGGGTGTCAGGGGCTGTACATGCTAGGGGACCCAATGTACCATCAAGAAGAGCCTCTGGTAAACTTTGAAGTCGGTCCCCAAAGTGAGGAATTTGAATTTTTAGTTGTTACCGGAGCAGATAGATCAAGTATAAAGGAATTACCCGCAGGAGTGACGACTGGGAGAAAGGTCTGTGAGGTGATGGGAGCAGAGGGAAAACCATTTAGAGCCTCCATAGCTGAAAACATAGAAATTAAAGGAAACGGAAGGCAGTGTGTGGCTGACTTGATCTATTTACCTGATCTAGAAAGTAATTTACTACGAAGGGACCTACAAGTCTCATTAGGAGTGGAGATTATCCCAACGGATGGGAGAATGATAGTCCAGATCATGAAACTGACATCAGGAGATACAGAGCAGATAAACCCAGAGGTTTGGGCAGGAGAAGGAAAGAGGGGCTATCTAGACATCCCACCAATAAGAATTGAAATGCAAAAAGGAATTCCTCCCGTTCAAGTAAAGCAATACCCAATGTCTGTTGAGGGAAAAAAGGGACTGACCCCTGTGATTGAGCAGCTATTAGAGGAAGGTATCCTGGAGCCGTGTATGTCTCCCAACAACACCCCTATTTTAGCAATCAAGAAGGCAGATGGAAAATACGAATTGGTCCAAGACTTAAGGAAGAAAAATAAGGCAACTATAACCAGGCATCCAGTAGTCCCAAATCCCTACACCATCTAAGTCAGATCCCAAGGGAGCATGCCTCGTTTACTATTATCGATTTAAAAGATGCGTTTTGGGCATGTCCTCTCGCTCAGGAATGTAGGGATTGTTTCGTGTTTGAGTGGGAACATCCAGAGAAGAGGAGGAAACAACAATTAAGGTGGACGCGCCTACCCCAAGAATTTACCGAGTCCCCAGAACTCTTTGGGCAAGCCTTAGAAGGGCTTTTAGAACATTTCAACCCTGAGAGCCAAGTACAAATTCTACAATATGTAGATGACTTCTTAGTATCTGGAGAGGAACAGATTAATGTCAGGGTAACAAGTATACGCCTTTTAAATTTCATAAGAGCAAAGGGTTTAAAAGTATCTCAGAATAAATTGCAATTTGTGGAAGTGGAAGTTACTTATCTGGGACACATAACTGGGAAAGGATATAAGAAATTAAGTCCTGAAAGAATTTCAGGCATACTATCCATACCAGCACCAAAAACTAAGAGAGATGTCAGAAAACTATTAGGCTTATTTGGGTACTGTAAGGTAGGGTTAGACCAATATACCCAAAGTGTAAAATTTTTAAATGACAAATTAGTAAACGCTGACCCAATAGAATGGAGAAATGAGGATGACAAAAAATGAAATAATTTGAAAGATAAACAAACCTCAGCACCTGTCCTAAGTTTGCCCAATCTGGAAAAAGAATATGACCTATTTGTAAATACTGAAAAAGGAATTGCATATGGGGTGGTAGCCCAAGAGTGGGGAGGGTGTAAGAAACCAATAGCTGACATCTCCAAACTGCTAGACCCTGTAGCTAGGAGGTGGCCCACCTGTATTCAAGCAGTTGCTGCAGCAACCACCTTAATTGAAGAGACTCAAAAACTGACCCTGCAATGTAAAATAGGAATCCATACACCACATGACCTAAAAACAATATTAAGGCCAAAGAGCCCAGAAGTGGCTTACTGACTCCAGAGTATTAAAGTATGAAATAATAATAATAGATGCTGATAACCTAGAGCTGGTAACCTCTAAAACTCTAAATCCAGTACAGTTTCTCTCTGGAGAGCCATTATTACAACTAGAGCATAACTGCTTGGAACAAGTGGACTTTCAGACAAAAGTTAGGGAAGATCTAGAAAAGATAACTCTACCTTATGGAATAAAATTATTTACTGATGGATCTTGGAGAGTAGTTGAGGGAAAAAGGATGTGTGGATATGCAATAATTGAAACTACAGAAACGGAAGACATGAGATTTACTGAGAAGGGCAAATGGCCTTCTAATTGGTCAGCTCAGTGTTGTGAAATCTATGCCTTAAAGAAGGGACTTGACTTATTGGAAGAGGACCAAGGGACAATTTACATTGACTCACGGTATGCCTTTGGAATCGTTCATACACTTGGAAAGATTTGGGAGGAACGTGGGTATCTGAACTCCAAAGGAAAAAACTTAGTGCACACAGAACTGATAAGATCAATATTAGAATCTCTACTTAAACCTGCAGAGATCACAGTGGTACATGTTAAGGGACATCAGAAAGGGGATACCATCGAGGACAAAAGGGAATCAGTTAGCTGACCAAGTGGCTAAGGAGGCAGCATTAAACCCAGGGGAGCCAGTGAAATTACTCAGGTTAAACAAAGTGTTAGGCAAAGAAAGGAAAGGAAAACTAGTATTCAGTGAGAAAGAACTAAAAGCAATAAAAGAATTAAAAATGCATCGGGGGAACCAAGGGGAGTGGTTGACACCAGATGGGCGTAAATTTTTAAATAAAGCCTTAGCCCAGAAAATGTTAACAGAGATACAGGAATTAACCCTTTGGGGGAGTCCAAGGGTTATGTGATCACTATTTAAGAGAAAACTTATGTATCGGAATACATCAGTTAGCAAAAGCAGTAACTGAGGGGTGCATAATTTGCCAAAAACTAAATCAAAAAGTGATGAGGCAGACCATACGAGGGGGAAGAGAATTAGCCCAAAGACCATTCCAAAACATTCAAATAGACTTTACTGAAATGACCCCCGTACAGAGTTGCAACAACTTATTGGTAATAGTTGACTACCTTACTCATTGGGTAGAAGCCTTTCCAACTAGAAAAGAGACTGGAGAAGCAGTAATAGTAGCCAAGATTATCTTAGAATTCTAACATCAATCCCCAATACGGGTTGGTGAACAATATTGATTCAGATAGGGGACCACACTTCATCGCACAAGCATTACATAAAATAATTGAGGCTTTAGGAATAAAACGGAGATTACATACCCCATGGCATCCCCAGAGCTCTGGGAGGGTAGAAAGAATGAATAAAACCCTCACAAATATATTAACAAAATTAATTGCAGAAATGTAGATGAACTGGCTCAAATGTCTACCCCTTGCCCTTTTAAGGATCAGGACAGAACCCTGATCAGATATAGGGGTTCCGCCCTATGAAATGATGTTTGCACTCCCATTTTTAATGACTCCATATAGTACTGGGGACTATTTAGAAGGGGAAACAGCTAACCGAAAGTAAATAGAAACCATTGGAAAGACCCTAGAGAGTCTGAGAAAAAGAGGATATCTTCCCCTAACTTCCCCCCTTGATACAGATGTGCACCAAATAAGTCCAGGAGACTGGGTACTAATGAAGTCATGGAGCAATACCCCAATAACTCCAAAATTTGAAGGATCCTTCCAGGTATTACTCATGACACACACTGCAGGAAGGACACGAGAAAGAGGCTGGACTCACATCACTCCAGTCAAAGGACCGGTACCACCCCCCCAAACAGCAGACTGGATCCAACAACACCAGCTACAGACGCTTCCACGTGGGTTTCAAACCCAAACTCGGACAATCTCAAAGTTACCTTTAGAAAGAGACCAAAGGTTGCTTAGAAAGACTGATAAAAGTACAAGAGATTAATATATAAAATTGTTACACTTTTTACTCAAGTCATTATTATTTATTGTTATTGTTGTTGACTTATGAATGTAGAATTTTTAGTTTGTGTTGGAGCCTTCATTTGTTTTGGAGTATATTATGCTAATATTGGGTTAGAGATTAGAGTGAACATTTTGTTAACTGTTTGGTGTAAAGATTTCATATATTGTCTTGAATATAGAGAATGGGTTCCTCCATCTCTTTTAAACTGTTCAAGGTTACAAGTTGAAGAGTTATAAGAATTAAATGTTAGTATGATAGTTAAGTTCAAAAGGTTCAATAGAGTTCTAATAATCTGTTTTTCTCCAAGGAAAACCCTGGGGGTTTCAAACCTACTCTCCTACAGAACATTCCTCAGGAGCTATTAAATTGATAGAAAGTGGGAGGAAAGAGAAGGGAGAAAGTTCCCCAATCCTAAGAGGCACGGCCAGTTGAGATCATGGCAATGGTTCATACTGGACTCTTGGGAGGACTGGTGTTATTCCTGTTTATGGAAAGTATAGGGAGTAAGGAAAATCCATGTACTACCACCCCCTACACGATGGGGAGAACCTTGGGTCACTGATAAGGGTTCACACCAATGTAAATCCTTATTTTTTAACTACTCCCAGTTATTTACCTGTCAAGAGGACGGGAAAGTCTATTGGATTGCGAGAAGCACTGCCTCATTTAGGCAACGCTTACTTGGAGAATGCCCTGTAGGAAAAACTTGGTTTTGTTTTGAGCATGAAAGTAATCAGGAAGGACTGAAAGATCTAATACAGGAAAGACAATTAACAGTAACCACCAAAAAGGATGAAATAGAAATGCCCTTAGGGAAGAACCTATTCCTAGACCTAGTTGAAAGAATTAGTAAGGAACTAAATCTAACCAACTGCTGGGTCTGTGGGAGTACTAAAATGACAGAAATTTGGCCATGGGAGGGAATTAGTTTAGGACCATTAGAAATTCTAAGGTGGGAACAATCAGGACAGAAACCTCACATTTTAGGACAAAGAAGGAAAGAATAATGGGACTTAAAATCTAAAGTAATTGGGGAAGAATGCATAATAAGGACAGGGAAGAGATATAATACCCCAGTGGGAAAGATGGCATGCAAGAGGTATCTAAAGATTGAAGACTTAAATGCTAGATGGATTCCCCAAGAGCCAAATCAATAATGGTCCACTGGGAAAAAGGAAAAGGGGTGCATTTATCCTGAAGGCTATAGGCTGTACAAATGTGCAGAAAAAGGGGTAAACCCCTTTTGGGGAATAAGACAAATATGTAAATATTGAGAATACCCTTGGGAAGTCCGAGACATCTTTTGGAAAGCCCCCGATCATCTATTTTGGATTTGTGGCAACACAGCCTATACAACTCCTCCAGGAGACTGGATGGGAAGCTGCACTATAGGTGTCATCAAACCTGCTTTCTTTCTATTGCCAAAGGAATCAGGGTCAAGTTTAGGGGTTCCATTGTATGACAATTTGAGAAAGACTAACCAGAAAAAGAAGAATATAATTGACCTGGGGAGAAAACAAACCTGGAAGGGAACAATCTGGACAGCAGAAGAGATAATTAACACATATGGACTGGCAACTTGGGCCCAGGATAGATTCTGGGGATATCGTACTCCAATTTACATGCTCAGTAGGATCATTCGACTCCAGGCAGTACTAGAAGTAGTGTCCAACAGAACATCACTTGTCCTTAACCATATTAATTACCAACTGGCCCAAACTAGAACTGTCATCTACCAAATTCGACTTGCAGTTGATTACTTAGGAGCCGATGAAAGAGAGATATGTGTAAAATTTAATTCATCAGAGTGCTGCCTGAAAATCGATGATAGAAGTGAGGTTATAAGAAACATCTCAACAGAAATACAAAAAATAGCATATGTGGGAAATCAGGAGTGGACTCCCCTAATAGGCACCAGTTGGTGGGATGATTTTTGGTCTTTTAAAGGGAAACAGTGGAAGAAAGTAATCTTTATAGTAGTGGAAGTATTAATAAGTTTAATAATCTTACCTTGCCTACTCCCATGTTTAAATAAGATTATATCATGTACAATTCAGGCTAGTACACAGTTTTCAGAAACAACTGCTCAAGCCAAAACCAAAATAATGATGATTGAAAGTCAAGAAGGAGAACATAAAACAGCTAAAAGTGTTTATGACCAGTATCAGAAATTAAGGAAGTTTTATGTCCACAAAACAGAAATTACATATTGATGTGCGCTTAAACTCAATTAAAAAGAAAGAGGGGAGATACTGTGAGGAATGAAAATCCTGGAGATGACAGCTCTTTTTCAGAGTAGTAATTGGTAGTTCATGTTTATGAAGTTGATAAGGTCTTAATTTGAAGTGTTGGTCTGTTGTTAAACATTGAATGTTAGAGTTCTAGGACTTGCCTTTAGTTGCCGTTGTTAAATGTTGCTATATTACCCTCTATTTGTATCTCTCCTCGTCATGCTCTCTATTTGTACCCCATGTTAGTGTGCTGCTAAACACTGAATGTTAGAATTCTAAGACTTGCCTTTAGTTGCCGCTGTTAGATGTTAATATTTTACCTTGTATTTGTATCTCTCCCCGTCATACTCTGTATTTGTACCCCTTTCCCTCTCACCCGGGATTTGTATCCATTCCCATTGGGAACCACTTCCCCTGCTCCCCTGCTCCCCGGAGGACTTTCACCCGGACTGAATTCAAATGAGAGGCTGTGGGAACTATATGAACCCTCTCAAAACAACAAACCAGCGCATAAACTTTGACTTTAACCCACCAGAACCACACTAAGTCACCCACATTAGACCAGAGCTGGATTCTGTCCTGTCACCATAATTTTGATAGTACCCAGCTTGAAATATACCCCTGGAGTAGGAGCCAACATCAACTTCCTAAGGACTCTCGTGAGGACGGAAGCCCCAGCTGTGCCGAAAGACAAAGCTGCACTCCTCCTCCTCAGCGTCGTCCAGTGGGAGCAATGGCGGTGTGCGCAACCCCTCGGGTTCCCCAAACAGAGCTGACTTTAATAAAGGCCTTTCAAAGGAGCTGGTCTCCTGGCCCCATTTATCACAGCTGGCAGGGGCTGCAGGTTGATGCCATTTGTCCTTGCTGCCCCTCACATCCCCCTGGCCCACCAAGAGCCCCGAGGCAGCCGTGAGGGACAGGCCCTGCTGGCCCAGGCTGGGCTCAGGGCTTGGCCTTTCTGCTTCCTGCAGCCAAGCCAGGCCTTGCTCAGCATTGCAGTTCCCTGCTCAGAGCCTTGGGCTCCCTGCAATCCTGCCCTCAAGGATCTGCTCTCACCAGGCCCTGGGCAGCCTTGGGCACTCCCTGCCCTCCCTAGGGCCCAGCCATGCTCCAAGGCACTTGGAGTTTTGCTGCTGACTCCTTGAGCAGCTTCTCCATCCTTCTCTGCGTGCCTGAGGCTCCTGGAGCCAGCCCCAAATCCAGCGTGGGGCTGATTAAAATACAGAAAGGCCTCAGGAGCTCTTTGACTCCCTTCCATTGTCTTTGAGTCTCCAGGGCTTGTGCAGGGATTGGAGTCAGTTTGGAGTTGTCTTCAGGAGGGAGATTCCAAAATGCACCTCCTGATTGGTTTTTAATCAAGTGTGCATTTTATTATTTTTCAGTTCATTGAAGAGGTGACAGAAGCGTTCCCCAAGTGATCTTGATGCGGAATGTCTCCTTAGGAGGTCTGGGCATGGATAAGAATGAGCCCCTTGCAGGCTGAGCCTGTTTGGACAACCTGACCCGCACCCCCAACCTCACTGAGATCCCAAAACATCCAAAAATGTTCATGCAATTTTTTAATTTTTATTCTGTAATGCATTATTTAGTGTTAATATTTTATCATTTATATATTTATTATATGTATTTATAACTACACTATTGGTTTTTATTGCCTAGTCTTTATATTTATATAGCAAAAATCAAGGCATTTTTAGTAGCCGAGAAAATTAATGCTCAATGTTTCTAAGTAAGACAACTCCCTTTATTAAAAGTGCATATTAAATGGCTCTATGCAGATTTTTAGCACATGTATTTTGATTTCTTGATTAGTAGTGCTGTATTAACATTTTAATTCTAAATATCGTCTTGTAATTAAAAGGTAGCTTTTGTAGTTAAAATAGGAACTATGTTAGTGGGATTTTTAAGAACGGAATGAGGCACTCACAGCAGATAGCAGCCCCAGGACACCTAAATCTTTAATAGAAAAATAATTTATTGCCCTCTTATCAGAAGAAACAAACTTCTTCCCTTCTCAAAGGCGCTGTTCAGATTAGAAGCAAGAATTTGATGATGACCAGACAGAATCCTGTATTTGACAGGAATTTATGCATCATGTATGAAGTCTATGACTATGCAACGGGCTATTGGTTTAAGGGTTAATCCTTTGATAACGGGTGTCCTTTACTGGGCTGGTGCCGCCCAGAAAAAGGTACCTGGATGTCCATAACTCTTTCTCTTTATTGTCTCATATTATCCCAATTCAAATTGTCCAAATTATTATTACTCAAATTGTATTAGTATTTTGATAACCATTATATTAGTATTAAACTTTTAAAATTTTAAAAACAAGTAATTGTGGTTTTTCCCACCTTCATTAATTAATTAGGTTCTAGCAGTAATTTATTTATTCCTCTTTCTGATAATTAGATACATTTGTGCTCTTTTTGCCATCTGCTTAAAATTCTTTTTACAATACGGGGCCGGGGGGGAGGGAGGGTGAGTGCACCTTGGAGTCCATGGAGACGTTTCGGGAACACATTTGGGCCAGTTTTGGGTCTGGGGAGTGAATTCAGAGAGAACTTGAGAGTCTGGAGCACACTAGGGGGAGCCGGGTGGGCACTTGGAGGGGCACTCAGGGATTCTGAGGGACAGTTCAGGGTCCGGGGCAGCACTTGGGGGTCCAGGGGGGCCCTTGGAGGTCAGAGAGGGGAATTTGGGGCCTTTCGGGGTCTGGGCGGGCACTTGGAGGGACTCGAACGGGGCTCTCTGGGGCGCGGGGGGTGATGGGAGTTGAAGGCGCGGGTATCACACGGTCGAACGGGGCCGCAGAGCATCACGGGAGTTCGAAGCGCAGCTGCAATGGCTCTGGGTGAGGCGCGGGGCACGACGGGAGAAGAAGTCCCTGCTGGAATAGCGCCAGACGTTCGCCGCAGAGCATGATGGGAGCTGTAGTCCCGAAAGTGGCTCGAACACGATATTTGGAGGTCAGAGAAGGCTCTTGCGGGACACTTTTGCGTCCGAGACGCGACTTGAGGCCCTCGAGGGGAACGTAAACGTTTTCGGAGCCCTTGGGAGGAGGTCTGGGATCTCTAAGCGGGCTCTTTAGGGCATGGGTCACAGCAGGAATTTTAGGAGTGGGACTGTGTTCTGAGGGGCTCTGGGGCCGCGGGGGATGGGAGGAGATGAATTCCCAGAAGTGGCTGTACCGGGCATCTGTGGGGTTGGGAGCACTCAGGGGATCCGCGGACACTTTTGGGGGAGTCCAGAATGGGCGCTGAGGGGGCACTGAAGGATCCTGGAGGGTCAGGGGGACACTTATGGGGCAGATAAGGGCGGATCCCGATGTTTATTTGGAGCGCAGTGCATTACGGGAGTTGTAGTCCCTGCTTCTACGGGGCTCCTTTCAGCCGCAGGGCATGATGGGAGATGTAGGTAAAAAGAAATATGGTGCACATCTAGGCACCGCCCCAAGACCCAGATCCCAGGTGCTGATTAGCTGGAACTGCTGATGGGCGGGAGCCTCGGCAAATGGGATGCATTGTACGTGGGAACAGCCAAATCACCCTCCTCCAGGCCTTCCACTACAGCCTAGTTCATTCCCAGTACAGACCAGTATAACCCCAGTAAAGTCCATTTCATCCCAAGTAGAACCAAGTTCATCCCCAGTGCCCCTCCAGTTCATCCCAGTGCAGCCCAATCTATCCCAACACACCCAAGTTCATTCCCAGTCGTTCCCAGTTCCTCCCAATGTCATCCACAGGATGCCCCAGTGTCCCCCAGTCTTCCCTGCCATATCCCCAGTGTCCCCAGTTTCTCCCAGTGTCATTCCCAGTATGTACCAGTGTCTCCCACAGCGTTCCCAGTGTTCCCCAGTATGTCCCAGTCCTCCCCAGTGTTTCCAAGGACAGTTTCATTTCTCTCGGTGGCTGTGGCAGCCAAACCCAGCAGTGGGGTCAGTGCAGTGCCCATGGCCACAGCCCCTTGCAGTGGCCCAATACAGCTTGGGCTGATGATCCACCCTCACAGCTGGCCCAGGGCAGCTCTGCAGTGCCTTTGGTGGCAGCTGGGGCTGGCACACACCTGAGCAGTGTGTCTGTTTGCAGTGGGGAAACTCAGGAGGTTCAGATTGCTTCAAAAAGCCCCCAAAAGTGAAAACCCCTCTTAGGCTGAGTGCAGCCAGCTCTGCAAGCACAGCAGGGCCCAGGGGAGTGAGGACAGACAGGATGGGGCTGGGCAATGTGGAGCAAGGTTGTCCAAACTGGGTCAGAGCTCCAGGCACAGCTTCTGTGAGCAGGCCAGAGCTGCTGAGGAGAGACCCTGGGTCAATATCAATCACAGAATTATGCAAACAACGCTGTTTTAAAGAGAAATAAAATAATATATATCCTTTAAAATAGGAATGTGTATTTCTTACAACGTCCTTGAAATCTTTCTCCATAATTGGACTAGGAAAATTTAAATGACCCTCTCAGGGCTTTGATGTTGTTTACATCAGACTCAGTCCCTGAGAGTGTCTTCAAAAAACTTCTCAAGAACTCAAACTTAAATTTAGACTCCAAAGTACCTTGGAGTTTTAATGGGTTCCACTGAGGGACATGACTGAGAAAGTGTCCCCAGGTTCCAGTTAGAGCAGAAGACTGGAGGCAGTGATAACAGCTGGGGATAAACAAGGCCAAGGTGTCTCTGGTGCTGAGCAAAGCTGGATGTGTTTGAGGAATGCAAAGGGCCAAGGCCTGAGCCCCAGCCCCTGGCCAGGCAGATGCTGTCCCTCCCTCCTTGCTCAGGGCTCTTGCCGGGATGGGCACTGGCATGTGGGGATGTGCAATGGCAAGGGGAGAAGCATGGGGTGGCCCCTGCCAGGCTGCTGAGCAGGGACAAGGAGGCAATGAGGCCCCAGGCCTGCAAGGGTCACTTGTCTCCTGCTCCTGCCTCAGGCCCAGGCCCAGCAGCCATGGCCAAAGTGCTGCCCAAGTTGGCTCTGGCAGGGCTGTCTTGCAGCTGCTGCCCATGCCTGTGCCCTGTGCAGCCCAGGCTGTGCTACGGTGTCCCTGCCCTGCGCCTCTGTCCCTGCAGGCTGTCGGCATCCCCCGTCTGCCCCACCTGACTGGCCCCTTCCTTTGCTGACAGCTCTGCCTCCTGCCTGCCTCTGCCTGCCCACACAAAGCCTGGGGCTGATACCAAAAGGGTTCATTCGATTTTTACCCTGCCTGTGAACTTTCAGCACAGGAACAAGGCATGCAGGGGCTGCTTTCCCAGCAAGGATTGTTAGAAGAGAAGAAGAAGACATCTGGCTCAAGGGTGCAGGGATAGAGAAAACAAGGAGTGAATCTGGGAACTTGGGGTGGGTTTTATGGATGTGGGGAAGTTGTAATTCCCATTTTGCATCTGTGTATATGCAACAAACTAGTAGAATTACATGTCCACATAAGGTTAGGAGTTATCCCATGTTGGACCTTAGGCCTGGATAAATGACACCCTCTGAAATACCAAATTAGATTTCAGGAGCCTTATTCTGATATTGCAGAGATTTGGTGACAGTGGTTCCTACCAGAACCAAGGAGTCAGCTGTGACACTGTGCAAACTTATGGAACCAAGGGTCCCTGGTGACACTGCAGAACCAAGGAGACTGCTGCTGGCAGTGTGAGAACTCATGGAATCACAAGTCCATTGTGACACAGCAAGGCCTGATGGAACCAAGGGTCCCTTTTTAAACTCTGTGGCCTCATGGAACCATGAGCGATTGTGATACAGCAGAGTCTCATGGAACCATGGAGGCCATTTTTACACTTGGTGGCCTTGAGAAACCAAAGGGCCGTTGTGGCACTTGAGAGCCTTGTGGAACCAAGGGGACCAAAGTGACACTGTGGGGCTCCATGAAACCAATGGTCTGTTGTGACACTGCAAGGCCTTGTGGGATCATGGAGACCATTGTGACACTACAAGGCCTCATGCAAGCAAGGAACCATTGTGACACTCTGCAGTCCTGGCAGGCCAAGGGGTAGTTGTAACACTGTGTGGCACCATGGAACCAAGGGGTCCATTGTGACACTCCAGGGCCCCATGGAACTAAGGATCCATGGAACATTTCAAGACCCCATGGAACCAAAGGTCCATTGTGACATTGTGGGGCCTCATGGAATCCTGGAGGCCATGATGACACTTGGAGGCCTCGTTGAGTCAAGGGGCTCTGCAGGGCCTGATGGAACCAAGGAGACCCTTTTGACATTGTGAGTCCCCAGGGAACCAAGGTTCCATTGTGACACTGCAGCACCAAGGAGACCCCTGTGACACTGCAAGGCTTCATGGAAGCCAGGGACCATTGTGACACTGGAGCCCCATGGAAATAAGAAGCCAGTGTGACACATCTGCGCCTCATGGAACCAAGGATCCAATGTGACACCACCACTGTAACCCTGCAAGGTCCCATGAATCCAAGGGAACAGGGAAGAGGTTTTGCTTGGCCTGACTGGTCCAAGTGCCCTTGGCATGTCGAGGGTCTCTTCTCATGTACCCCTGTAACACTGGGGCTCTAGGCTTTCCTTCAAATGGAAAAGAACTACTCTTCTCATTCAAGCATCCATGGCCAAAATGGGATTCCCCCTCCAAAATTCCCAATATCCAGGGATTTCTCCCACGTAAAGGCTGCCATTACAACACGTCTGGCTGACCTTCTCTTCTTGAGAGCTGGGTCTCACCTGCCTTCAGACACTGTGGCTCTGTGCTTTCCTTCCTGTGGAAGAAAAGAAACATCCCTCCTGCACAAGAAGCCATGACCCAAACTGGTACTTGTCCTCCAAAATTCCTGCATTCAAGGGTTTTTTCTCCCAGACAAGGTCTCCCAGTACAGACAGGTCTGGCTGGCCTTGGCTTCTGGTGGTTGCCTGAATTCTGCCCTGAAACACTGGGGCTCTGCTCTTTCCATCCTAAGGGAAAAGAACCATCCTTCACCAGGTGTCCATGGTTGAAATTGGGTTTCTACCACCAAAAGTCCTATATCCAATTATTGCCCCTACACAAAAGCTGCCATTACAGACAGGTCTGGCTGGCCTTGGTCTCTGCTGCCTGCAGTTCATCAGCCCCTGAAGCACTGGGGTTCTGTGCTTTCCTTCCTTTGGAAAAGAATATTCTTATTCCTCCATGGCCAAAATTGCTACTCCTCCTAAAATATTCACTATATGAAGGGTTTCTCCCAGACAAAACCTGCCAGCTCTTGCTGGCGCTGTAGGCTCTGATGGCCACCTGTCATCTACCCCTGAAACACTGGGGCTCTCTGCCTTCCTTCCCATGGAAATAGAACAGTCTCCTCGTCCAGGGGCCGTGGCCAAATTTGAGATCTGACCCCTAAATTTCATATGTCCAAGGATAGGTCCCAATCAAAAGCTGCCAGGAGAGACAAGTTTGGCTGGCTTGGCCTCCCTGGGGCTGCTTCTCATCTACCATCAAACCCTCGGGCTCTCTGCTTTCCTTCCGATGGAAAAGAAACGGCCTTTTCATCAAGGGACCAGTGGCCAAAACTTGTATTCTACCTCCCAAATTATGTGTATCCAAGGATTTCTCTCAGGCACAAGCTGCAATTGCAGAAAGGTCTGGCTTGCCTTGGTCCTTGGTGGCTGCTGCTCATCTGCCCCTGAAACACCGGGCCTCTGCTTTCCTTCCAATGGAAGAGAATCATTGTTCACATCAAAGTGCCCATGGGCAAAACTGAAATTCGGCCTAAAATATTCCATCTATCCAAGGATTGCTCCAAGGCAAAAGTAGCCAGGAGACACAGGTCTGACTGGTCTTGTCCTGAAGTGATTTTCTTAGACTCTGAGCAGAATGTTTTCATTAGCCAATACCTTGGAGAGGGCTGAGAGATCTCCCAAGATGGGGTTTGGAGGCCTCAAGCACATGAGCACAATATAGGGACAGTGGAGCTCTGTGCTCAGTGGGGTGGAGACTGAGGATAGCAGAGAAGAATCCTTGGAGGGACTGAACGGTGGTTTCAGAGATGGTGGCTCCTTTTGACATAGTAGAGAGCACACAGAGAAAGAATTAATGCAAAGGGCAGGTATGTAGGGCCAGACAGGACCCAAAGAGAAAGGAATTTCCCTCCCAGGGCAGGGCTGGGGTGCAACATGGCCCCCAGAAGGAGCCTGGGTCAGCCCAATGCTTTGTGTGGGCAGGCAGAGGCAGGCAGGAGGCAGAGCTGTCAGCAAAGGAAGGGCCCAGCCAGGTGGGGCAGCCGGGGGATGCCGACAGCCTGCAGGGACAGAGACGCAGGGCAGGGACACCGTAGCACAGCCTGGGCTGCACAGGGCACAGGCATGGGCAGCAGCTGCAAGACAGCCCTGCCAGAGCCAACTTGGGCAGCACTTTGGCCATGGCTGCTGGGCCTGGGCCTGAGGCAGGAGCAGGAGACAAGTGACCCTTGCAGGCCTGGGGCCTCATTGCCTCCTTGTCTCTGCTCAGCAGCCTGGCAGGGGCTGCCCCATGCTCCTGCCCTTGCCATTGCACATCCCCACATGCCAGTGCCCATCCCGGCAAGAGCCCTGAGCAAGGAGGGAGGGACAGCATCTGCCTGGCCAGGGGCTGGGGCTCAGGCCTTGGCCCTTGGCATTCCTCAAACACATCCAGCTTTGCTCAGCACCAGAGACACCTTTGCCTTGTTTGTCGCCAGCTGTCATCACTGCCTCCAGTGTTCAGCTCTAACTGGCACCTGGGAACACTTTCTGAGTTGAGTTCCTCAGTGGGACCCATAAAAAATTCAAGAAACTTCAGAGTTTCAATTTAATTTTAAGTTCTTGAGAAGTTTTTTGAAGACACTCTCAGGGACTGGTTCTGATGTAAACAACACCAAAGCCCCGAGAGGGTCATTAAAGTCCTTGTGCTGTGTCTGTGCTGCTGAGTTGGGCTGGGCTCCTGGCCCAGAGGCAGCTCCTGGCAAACCAAGAAGAGCTTCATAAAGACATTTCTCCTGAGGAGCAATTGCTCTAGCAGCCCAGCCGGGCTGGGGCACTGCCTGCAGCCACCCTGGGCACAGCACAGAGGCACAGAGAGGTTCAATTAGTCAGGGCTGGGAAGGTGCTGAGAAGTGCCTGGGGCACAATCACTGCCAGCCCCTGGCACAGGAACCTCTGGCTGCAGGACAAGGCAGCTGCAGCTCCTGGAGCCATCTCCTAAAGCTGGAACATCCCAATGCCTCCAGACTCTGTGAGTAAATCTCTGAATATTTTTGGTGCTGGGGAGGTGAAATGCTCATGAAGCTTTGACATGCTGAGGAATGCTGTTCAGTCATAAAATATTTCCAATATAAGGATTTCCTTTAAATGTAGGACATTTCCAAAGACTTTGTATTCAGTTTCCTAATATTGGAGAATGGCAGGCAGTGCGAGGGATTAACATTAAAGATTGATTATGAATTATTAATTATGAAATTTTAAAAGTTCCTGAGACATTGGAACTGTTATTTCAGTGTTCTGTCGATTCACAGGAGTTCCCTAATGTACTTTCAGGCACTCTGCCCATGGACAGCACCAGCATTCCCTTTGCTGGACCCATCAGGCTCAGTCTGAGCTGTCCTTTGTCCCACCTGCAAGCAGAACCTGCCCCAGCCAGTGCCCTGCAAACAGCCAGGGTTCTGTAGGGCCAAGGAGACGGCACAGAGATTTGTGGTCTGTGAGTGCTGGCACAGAGAGATCAGGCACAGGGAAACACCTGCAGGAGGGAAATCTCCAGGAAGCAGAGAGAAGACTGGGCAATGAGAGAAAACAAAACCCAGCAATGCTGTGGCAGGGAGAGTTTAGAGATGCCCACAGGATCCCCTCCAGTGCAGCCCCTCCTTCTGAACAAGCCCCCTCCCTCCTGTGCCCCAGCCCAGCCTCTGCCCTCAGGGCCGGGGCTCCAAGGCGTGCAGCCCCTCCTGTGCAGGCAGAGCTGCAGGAGAGCCGTGGGGCAGCTCTGCAGCCCCGGGCCCAGTTCCCTCTGCAGAGCACAGGGCGGAGAGCAGCTGCCCGGCCCTGGGGGCTCTGGAGGGGGCACAGCTGGCTCAGGGTGACGCTGTCCCCAGTGCCTGGCTCTGGGCAATGCTGTCAGGGCAGCCAGGGAAGGAGCTGCATCTCCCTCAATCCAATGCCATCATAAGGACACTTGGAAGTCTCTGAGATTTCAGTCCAAGCTGGAAGCTCCAATCCAGGATGCAAACCTGTCCTAAAGCATCTCTGAGTTATAAGATTGATGGGGAGAGGCAGAGATGTTGTGACGCTGAAAATGCTGCTGAGTTGGTGAAATGAGCAATGTGAGTCCTTGGCTACAAATGTGGAGCTGGGCTGTGGTGGATCCATCTCTTCTCAGCAGTACCTGGTGACATTTTAGGGAAAAAATGGGAAGATGATCACTGTCCACCTGAGAAAGGTTAAAGCCCAGAGAAACTGAATAGGTCAGAATGAGAGACAATCTGCCCTCCATCTCCTCTCATTATTTTGTCTCACAGAACTTTCTCTGGTCTCCCTGAGTGCAGAAACAATGTAGAGCGCTTCTGATATCCAAGAATACCAGGACACAAATGGGAAGAGCTCAATCAGAAAACCTCAGAACTCTTAAACACAAAATTAATTGACAATTAAAATAATCCATGTGTGTTACAGAAGAGGGTGTACTGGAAATGGCTTTGATTTTGGTTACAAATATCTCCGCTAACACTTCACTGTCCTTTTTTCCATGAACAGGTCCTCATGGCCAGCCACAGCAAATGTCCAACAGCAGCTCCACCAGGCACTTCCTCCTGCTGGCATTGGCAGACACGCGGCAGCTGCAGCTCCTGCACTTCTGCCTCTTGCTGGGCATCTCCCTGGCTGCCCTCCTGGGCAACGGCCTCATCATCAGCGCTGTAGCCTGCGGCCACCACCTGCACACGCCCATGTTCTTCTTCCTGCTCAACCTGGCCCTCAGCAACCTGGGCTCCATCTGCACCACGGTCCCCAAAGCCATGCACAATTCCCTCTGGGACACCAGCACCATCTCCTACTCAGGATGTGCTGCTCAGGTTTTCGTCTTTCTTTTCTTTATCACAGCAGAAGCTTCTCTCCTGACTGTCATGTGCTATGACCGCTACGTGTCCATCTGCAAGCCCCTGCACTACGGGACCTCCTGGGAAGCAGAGCTTGTACCCACATGGCAGCAGCTGCCTGGGCCAGTGCCTTTCTCACTGAACACAGCCAATACATTTTCCCTGCCCCTGTGCCACGGCAATGCCCTGGGCCAGTTCTTCTGTGAAATCCCACACATCCTCAAGCTCTCCTGCTCCAAATCCTACCTCAGGGAAATTGGCTTCATTGTGGTTGGTGCATCTTTAGGTTTTGGTTGTTTTTTGTTCATTGTTTTCTCCTATGTGCAGATCTTCAGGGCTGTGCTGAGGATCCCCTCTGAGCAGGGGCGGCACAAAGCCTTTTCCACCTGCCTCCCTCACCTGGCCGTGGTATCCCTCTTTGTCACCACTGGCACATTTTCCTACCGGAAGCCCCCCTCCATCTCCTCCCCATCCCTTGATCTGGCCCTGTCAGTTCTGTACTCAGTGGTGCCTCCAGCCCTGAACCCCCTATTCTACAGCCTGAGGAACCAGGAGCTCAAGGCTGCAGTGGTGAGACTAATGACTGGAAAATTTAGAAAACATTAAACTGGTTGCCAATTTCTGCATATCTCTTGTAATAAAAGTGAGATTTGGTAGTTTTTGTTGGATTGGTTATTTTCCCCCTCTGTTTTCTTTTCTAATATTCTCCCTAAACCAAGGCCATCGTTTCTACCATTTCTAATTTTCTTTCTCTCCACTTTCCTGTGCCCCCAGACTGTGTCAACATGAGCTGTGTTCTCAGTGGCTTTAAATGAAATAAAGCATCTCTCGGCAGAATTTTCACCAGAGATGCCCCTTTTGTTGCCTTCTCTGGAGCTGCAGCAGCAATGTCTGTGTGCAGAGCTGGGGCAGATCAGGGCTGGCACAGCAGCTGTGCCCAGCAGCAGCAGCAGCACTTGGTGTTGCCAGTGCTGCTGCCGTGGCCCTGCCCCGCTGCCCTGGTGGCCCTGGTGTTGCTGCAGGGCCCGAGTGCTCTCGGGGCCGGGCACAGCCCTGGGGGTGGCAGTGCCGGGGCTGCAGCAGGGACAGGCCATGGGCACTGCCGGGTCAGCGCTGACGCCTCAGCCCAGGGCCTGGGGGCTCCAGGTTCCTTGCCCAGGCTCTCTCAAGAACACGCCCAGGCCAATGCTCAGCACAGAAAAGCCCCGTGAGCAGCCCCAGGCTGGCCGTGGGCAGGCTGGGGGCAAACAGCATGGCTGGGGCTCTGCAAGGGCCGTGCGGCAGACAGGAAGGAGCAGCAGAGCAGGGGCTGATCCATCCCCAGTGCGCTGCACAGCCCAGGGCAGCGTCCCAGAGCGTCCTCATGGAGCTGCCAACAACATTCCCCCTCTGCAGCCCTGGCCTCTCCCACAGCTCACACAGGTGCCCCATCCTTGCAGGCACCGACACGGCAGCACTGGCTCAGCAGCCGCTGTTTGCATTGCACAGAGCAGGGGGAGCACCCCCATGCTGTTGGTGTGGGGACATGAACCTGAGGGAGCACAAATGCCATCAGCCCCTGGGGCCAGCAAGGGCTGGGGGACACCAGGGAAACCACTCAGCTTTGTCGTGGCCTCTGCAGTCAGCCAGAAAGTTTGTTCCCATCAGCTGGGAGTTTCCTGTTCTTCTGCAGACGCTGTTGCTCAGAGCCAGGGCTGGTATTTGGCAGCCATCCCCAAACAGCCCCAAGCATTTCCTTGGCTTCAACTTGCTTTCTGTCCTCTTTCCTGATCTAGACTTCTTCCTATCTCCCATCCCTGTTCCCTCCCCTGCAAACAGCCCATCCCTGTTTGCCCTGTCCACTCTGGCCCCATTCCCCATTGCAGTTTCAGACCTGGCACCATGGGAACGTCCCTTGGGCAGCAGGATCATCCTACAAATTCTGCAGGAATTGTCTGTAGGTGTGGAGAGATTTATTCATAATTGGTTAGCTGAGAAAGGCCATACTGACATAATGCCGCTGGTTAAGCTGAAGGAGAAAAGTCAGCAGTCAGCAAGCTGAAAGGAAAGGTCAGCAGTGACCTTGCTGCAACATGAGGATAGGGAGTAGAGATTATTCCTGAATATATCCTGAGAATATGTAGAAAGTATCAAAAGTAGAACCATAGGAATGTAGAAGTAGGCGTAGGTGCTGATATGTAACTGACCAATCCTGAGCTCAACTTTTGCAATATGTATGAAGCTCATTATTAACTGTATTTAACCTGCCGTACTGATCAATAAAATTGAGCCTGTGATGATCAAATTGATGTCCTGGCTCCCTTCCGTTGACAAATGGTGGAGAATGCGGGCATAACCGAATCTCTGCCCTTTTATCTCGGATTAAAAGAAAAAGGGATTACGCCACGGTCTAGGAAGTTGGGTTTGGGTCCTTGCAGCCGGGACGGTGCCGGAATTTGAAGCACCCTTAAGGTTCACAACGGTGACTCAAGCCAATACGTGTCCGCCGGAGCCTGGAGAGCTGCAACAGCGCGCGCTGATTAATAGGTATGGATAGGCAAGCGGCATATGATTTATTCGCCACGTATTTAGAATGGCGAGGAATAAAAGGGATAGATTTAAAAAAGGAATTACCAGGGTTATTAGCCTATGGCCATGCTAAGGGTATCTTTTCTAACCCTCATACAGTCCATGAGCTAGCGGAGTGGAAGAAGTTTGGGGAAATACTGTGGGATACAGTGTTAGACGATGATAAGTCAGCAAAGTAATTAGGAAAGTTATTGCGGGTGGTGTATAACACGTTACTTCAGCAGGTCTCTGAGAGAAAGGCAGCCGAAAGGGCGACAGAAGCTCATAAGAGGAATATAGGGTATGGTCATGAGGATGATCCCCTGGCACCTTCTGTAACTAAGAAACTAATGCCTAAGGGTCCCCAGCAAAGTGGTGTAGAGGATTTTTCTATAAGCGCAGTGGAACCGTCTGCACCTTTCCTATCAGAGGGGGAGGGCGAGTCGGATGGTGGGGGTGGGAGCAAACCAGCTTTGCCTCCGCCACCAGCTTCAGGCGGGTCGGATGGTGGGGGTGGGAGCAAACCAGCTTCGCCTCCGCCGCCAGCTATGCCTCCGCCGCTGCCCCTCAATGAGCCGGCTCCGGTTACAGCTTCGGTGGGGGGGCCACTTCCCCCGGTTCCCCCCCGCAGGCCGGCTCTGCTTGAATCGGCTCCGGTTTCACTGTGAGCCCCAGCGCGGGAGGGGGGGCTGCTTCCCCTGCTTCCCCCGCGCGAGCCAGCCCCTGCTCCACTGCCCCCCCCGCGCGAAAACTCGGTATCTGCACCGAAGCGCCAGCAGCATAGCACCCTTAAAGGGCCAGATCCCATCCCAGGGGCACACCGTGATCCATGGGGGGAGATAGCTAAACAGAGGAGGGAAGCTTGGGCTGCTTTGGCGAGGGAAGTAATGCAAATGGGGGATGGTGAGGCAGTGGAAATAGCTTCTAGTCTTGCATGTCCAGTTACATACACACCACAATATGATGCACAAGGGAACCTTACGCATAATATAGCAGAATATACTCCCTTAGATTGGAAGCTGTTAACTCAGCTACGTTCTACGGTTAGTCAGTTTGGAGTAAAAAGTGAACCTGTTAAGCAAATGTTAGATTATCTTTTTAATACTCAGGTTTTATGTCCTAATGATTTAAGAGGAATAGTTCGGTTGATATTCACTCAGCATCAGCAGTTATTGTTTAACGCCCATTGGCAAGCGTTGGTAAATGAATCGGTTGCTGTACAACGAGCCCAGGGAGACCCATTACATGGGGTGACAGTAGAGGAGCTGATGGGCTTAGGGGCATATTTGCGTACAGAGGCACAAATGATATCGGGAGCAGATAAACTTAGAGAGGCTATGAGGTTAGTGCGTGCTGCAATAGACATGGTTAAAGAGCCAGGAGGGTTACCGACTTATATGGATATTAAGCAAGGAAGGGAAGAATCATTTGGAAATTTTATTGATAGAGCAGCTACTGCTATAGATCGGGCTGGCGTGGCAGACTACCTGAAGGGGGCGCTATTGAAGCAGTGTGCCTTGCAAAATAGCAATCCAGCAACCCAAAGAGTGTTAGCTACTTTAGGGGCAAATTGGACTATTGAGGAAGCATTAGAGCGAATGGCATTAATGCCAACAGCTTCACAGGCATTTATAGTAGAAGCCTTAAAGGAATTAGGATTGGGGTTGAAAAAGCAAGCAGAGTCCACTCAAAATCAGGTGCTAGCTGCTCTTGCTCCTCTCCGAAGCGGCTCACTGGCATTCACGCAAGGAGGTTCGAAGCCATTCCTCAAGTGTTACCGATGCGGCAACGAAGGACACACACGCCGAACGTGCCGAGCAACTGGCGTATGGTGTCAACACTGCCGATCCAGCTCCCACAACACTACGGCTTGTAGGCGCCGGTCGGGAAACCATTTGCGGAGTGCGAATCTCGGGGGCCGCGCCCAGACACAAGTTGCCGCCGTGACATCGGAGACACCAGCAACTGCCGTGACATCGCTGCCACCTCCTGTCTGCAACCCGCAACAACCGGGAGCCTCGGCTTGGACTTATCAGCAGCAGTAGACGTCACACTAATGACGAACCGGCCTGAGAAGATACCCACTGGAGTAAAGGGTCCTCTTATATTAAATGGACAAACATGTGGAGCATTATTGCTGGGACGTTCCTCTATAACTATGTTGGGATTATTTGTTTTGCCTGGTGTTATCGATGCGGTCTTTACAGGGGAAATACAAATTATGGCTTACACCCTTTATCCTCCGATTAAAATTACAAAAGGACAACGCATTGCACAATTGGTACCACTGTCACAAATGACATCAGGAATACAATCATTTACTGGACAAACACGGGATGAAAAAGGTTTTGGCTCTACTGGTGTTACACTTTTAACTGTGGATTTACAAAAAAGACCAAAGCAAAAGGTTGAAATTACCTATGGGCATCAAAGCATAACCCTTTATGGATTATTGGATACAGGAGCAGATACTAGCATCATTTCTCCAGAAGCATGGCCACAACATTGGCCTCTATTTCCATCATCACACATGCTCACAGGAGTGGGAGGATTTACATTGGCAAGCAGGTCGCCGTCTTTGTCTGTGTGCATTGAGAATCAACAAATATCTGCTGTGTTTTCAATTGTTCAATTGCCTCCTACAGTTTCCTGCTTAATTGGAAGGGACATTTTAACACAATTGGGAGTTGTGTTAACTAATCAGCACCCTTTGGGGTAATTGCCATTGCTTGGACTTTCCCCCACTCACCTGGAAAACGGATACACCGGTGATGGTTAAGCAATGGCCATTAAAAGGGGAGAGTCTTATGCATGCCCATGAATTGGTACAGGAACAATATACAAAGGGGCACCTACGACTCTCCACAAGCCCTTGGAATACACCTATTTTTGTAATCAAAAAGAAATCAGGGAAATATCGTTTGATACATGATTTGAGGGCTGTAAATGATCAAATGGAACCAATGGGGGCCTTACAGCCTGGTCTTCCAAATCCAGCTATGATTCCAGAACACTGGCCACTTTTAATTATTGATCTAAAGGATTGTTTTTTCACTATTGGCCTGCATCCTAATGACATGAAGAGATTTGCTTTTACTTTACCAGCAATAAATCGTGGGGAACCAGATAAAAGATTTGAATGGACGTCTCTTCCGCAGGGCATGCGCAATTCCCCCACTTTATGTCAGCTTTATGTTGATGCAGCATTACAGCCACTACGTCGCAAATGGCCAGTAACTATAATATATCATTACATGGACGATATTTTGTTTGCACAGCAACAGCCATTCTCCTCTTTGCAGATTAACACCATTATAAATACTCTTGCTGCATATTCACTTGTTATTGCTGCAGAGAAAATTCAGACTACAAAGCCCTGGAAATATTTGGGATGGACTTTAACGGATCAAATAGTGATACCACAAAAATTGGAATTACAATTGGACATTAAAACTCTACATGATGCACAGAAGTTGCTGGGAGACTTACAGTGGCTGAAGCCTATTGTGGGAATACCAAATCATTTATTAGAAACCCTACGGCCTTTGTTAAAAGGCGTGGACCCTACTACTCCTGTACACCTGACAAAGGAGCATCGTCTTGCCTTGCAGCAAATTAGTAACTGTGTACAGCAAGGGTATGTGTCTCGTCGACAACTCGACCACTCCATTGACCTTACTATTTGGAATAGCCCTTGCCACTTGCTTGGTGCTCTCTCTCAGTTGCAAAAGAAAACAGGGGAGATACGGGTGTTGGAATGGTTTTCACCACCACTACAGCACAAGAAAATAATATCTTCAAAAATTGAACAATTGGCTGCATTAATCAAAAAGGGGCGTCTCAGAATTCTTGAAGTGGATGGTAGAGAACCTGCTACTATTAGATTGCCTATGGAAAAAGAAACCTTGGACTGGTACTTGATAAATTCAAAGAATTTACAAGAAGCATTATTGGTGTCACCTGCTAAAGTAGAGACTAGTAAATTAGTGCCTAGAGTTTTGCAATGGATGACAGAATGGAACTGGATAACTCGACCTTTGAGAGAAGAAAACCCCATAGAAGGAGCTATTACAGTTTTTACAGATGCAGGAAAGAAATCAAGGCGTGCTGCTGTTACCTGGCAAGAAAAATGACAATGGAAGCATCAACTCCTCACAGCAGACCCTGCAGATAGCTTACAAACTTTGGAATTGTTAGCAGTAGTATGGGCGGTGTCCAACTTACAGGAGCCTTTAAATGTGGTCACAGACTCTATGTATGTTGCAGGAGTAGTCAAACGAATAGAGGAAGCAGCAAATAAGGAAGTGAATAATAAACGATTGTATGAGTTACTGATACAGTTGAGGAAAGCTTTACGAGAAAGAAATGCAGCATATTCTGTGATTCATATTAGGAGCCGTAAGTGGTCTGAAGGTTTAGGAGAAGGGAATGAACGTGCAGATAAATTGGTTACCCTACCCATTGATAATTCTTGTCCTATTGACAAGCACACATTGGCCAGAGAAGCACATAGTAGATATCATCAAAATGCAAGAGGTTTAGCAAAACACTTTGAGCTGAGTTTGTCACAAGCCAAGGCCATTGTCAGAGCATGTCCAACATGTAGTTATCATAATGGTGGGATAGGTCTAGGCATCGGGGTTAATCCTCGAGGTTTAAAAATAAATGAGATATGGCAAATGGATGTTACACACATAGCTAGATTCGGTAAAGTCAAGCATGTGCACGTCACCATAGATACATATAGTCATTACATATGGGCTACGGCTCAGGCAGGACAGAAAGCTATACAGGTTATCAGACATCTGTTAAGTTGTTTCGCTGTTATGGGAGTTCCAAAGAGTATCAAAACGGATAATGGTCGAGGTTATATAAGTGCTAGGGTCCGGAAATTTTTGAATCAGTGGTCTGTTAAGCATGTGACAGGTATTTCACACTCTTCTACTGGACAGGCAATAGTGGAAAGAGCAAACGGTACCCTTAAGCAGTATATTGAAAAACATCAAGATTTGACAGATCCACAAGCATGTTTGGCTAAGGTTTTGTATGTGATTAATCATTTATGCATTTTTGGGGAAGATGATACCCCTCCTGCAATGAAACATCATCTGAGGTCAGGTCAGGAAAATACTAAGGAAACAGAGGTC
The DNA here is from genome assembly GCF_035770615.1 of Melospiza melodia melodia. Taxonomy (NCBI): domain Eukaryota; kingdom Metazoa; phylum Chordata; class Aves; order Passeriformes; family Passerellidae; genus Melospiza; species Melospiza melodia. The sequence continues at coordinate 1,308,474 of NW_026948804.1, read as the reverse complement.
TGGGTTAAGTATAAGAACCCAAGTACAGGATTATGGGAAAAACCTGCAAAAGTATTATATTGGGGTCGGGGGTATCTTTGTGTTTCCTCACCTACAGGGCCTTTGTGGGTGCCTGCTATGTGGACTAAACCTGTTTTTGATGCAGCCTCTGGTGAGTCGCCTTACGGAGGAGGACAGGGAGTGACTGGGGAAGAAACTGCTTCTAGTCCTACAACCACTACTGTTACAATTGAAGGGGTACTCGGAAGCGGTGGACAGAGCACTGACACGTCACTACTGGACAGCCCAGGAGTTGATTGGTTTTATTGACTCATTATCAACTTTTCACTTAACAGATCCAGCGAAACTACATTGCCTTGACTGTCACAATCCACATTGTGCTGCCTGGATAGCTCTACGTTGTGGGGGTTGTAAAAGAACTTTTTGGATAGAACAATCATTATTACGGGATTTGTGGTGTCATACTTGTGAACACGAGCATACGTGGGGAAAAAGCTGGCAAGATGAATTGTGGAGACAAACAGGGCAAAACGCATATATAGCTTTAAATCTTTATGAGTCTCCTGAACAAAAGGTTCTTGCTTATTATCGATGGGAAATACAATGTATTGTAAATAGAGTTAAGGTTCAAAGTAAATCACATATAGTTTCTATAAGGTGTAGGAAATGAGTGCCTTTAACACAGCATTCAGTTGTAGGACCCTTCCAAGGGGATCCTGATAGAGCATTAGATTGCTGCATTGATAAGTTGCAAAAATTAAGTTTGAAAGTGGCAGGACCAGTGAAAATCAGGAGCAGCAAGATTGAAGACAGATAAGAAAAAGAAGCCAAAAAAGGGAACGGTCTCATTTGAATAGGGGTATCAGTGATTGCTAATTAATTTTCTATGGTTAGAACACTTTTACAGTTGTGGGACCCTCAGGAGGGTATAGTTGTTGAGGAGGATAACGAACAAGAACTACGATTACGGAATAAGATACACCTTGTGTTAAAGAAAGACCTTGAGCCGTTAGCCTCATATAGTAAAAAGGCTGAAGAGGCTTTGCGATCACCACCATTGAATTGGTTGCTTTGGATTGAAGAACCAGAATTTTATACTGGTCCTTACTTACATTCGCTTCCTTGTTATGTTTGCAAAAAGGATAAAGATAAATGCTATGCATGGGTAGCTTTGCATTGTGCAGATTGTAATCAGGTTTATTGGTATCCACAGAGGTCATTGGGATATTTATGGTGTACATCTTGTTTTGGAAAGTGGATTCGAAATCATATCTGGGTTAGAGCTCTTGAACAAAGTACTGGCCTGCCAGGACGGACAGGATTACAGCTCTTTGAGAGTGCAGAACAAGTGATTATAGCATATCTTAGGTGGAAGTTACAGGAAAACCTTAGAATATTTGAAATTACTAAAGCCTCACGCATCATAGCAGCTCGCTGCAAAGCTGATTTGCCTTCAAATTTACCTCATGCTATACCTGTGAGCAAGGATGCTGATTTAGAATTAGATCAGTATATTCAAAAATTGACTCAGCCTTACAATAGACAATCTAGCAAACCAGGGAAAAGACAGTGAAGGAAGGAAAAACAACGTAAGCAGAAGGAAGAAAAGGAGAAGCAAAGCAAGCAGAAAGAAAAATGAGGTTTGTTTTTGTTATACTGCTCAATGCTGTAGCAAGTGAAGCAGTAGGAGTAACACACTTTAGTCAACCAAGGGAAAATTTATGGGTGACACTTGCTAATCAAACTAACCAATCATCACTTTGTCTTAGTCTTGGAGGAGTCACTAACCCATTTCGAACATGCCTGGTTGGACTTCTGGTGTGGTCTCCTGGAGAATTTTGCAGTTTGATAAACAATCAAACCTTATGTATGTCTAACATGTCAAACATCACATTGCCGGTGCAACAAGGGTATACTGCAGGTCAGAGTGATGGCTATCGTCAATGCTTACTAATCCAATCACTTAACACCTCTTTGCATTCTCCTCCTGAAGAATTGGATCTTTTTGGAAGTACAAATGCCAGCATATCTAACACTACAGCTGGTGGATGGTTTAGCTTCAAACTTTTGGGTGCTCAGAATTTAAACCAACCTAAAGAAACATGGGCCACCCTAGATTAATCCCTGAATGTGAGTGAATTCTCTCCACAGCATTACAGTCAATGTAACGACACAAATATCACAGCACCAATGAAATTACCCACAGGAATATTTTTGATTTGTGGAGACAGGGCATGGAATGGTATACCAGCTAAACCACAGGGTGGACCCTGTTTTTTGGGAAAATTGTCACTGTTTCATCCTAATGTGTCCTTGCTAATGCAGCTGAGTCAAAATTCAAACAGGAGAAAACGTAGCATACATGACTTAGACTGCAGCAAGATAGGAGATCCACGGTTTTGGGGCACATTCAAACAGGTGGTGGTTCCAACTATCTTACCAGGAGGATCTGCCAATAAAGCCATGAATTTAGCAAAACAATTAGGATGCTGGGCAAGGGATGAGCTGAACAAGACATCGCAAATTCTAGACATGTTAACTGCAGATGTGCAAAGTGTTAACCATGCTGTTTTGCAGAATAGAGCTGCTGTAGATTTTTTGCTCTTAGCACAAGGGCATGGATGTGAAGAGTTTGAGGGAATGTGTTGCATGAATCTGTCTGATCATTCGGTGTCCATTCACACTAAGATAAAAGAATTACAACAGGGACTTCACAAACTCAAGGAAGAAGACGGTTTAGGAATTGACGAATGGCTTAAAGGCCTGGGACTCGGACCGTGGCTGAGGAACATTGTGACCTATGCTATAGGACTGCTGGGTGTAATTTTACTGTTTTTGCTCATTTTGACTTGTATCTTTAACTGTATTCAAAACATGGTCAGCCGTACAATAGCAAAAACATGGCAAACTAATCTCCTTGCACAAGAAGAAAACGGGGGAAATGTGGAGAGTATTATTAATAATTGGTTAGCTGAGAAAGGCCACACTGATATAATGCCACTGGTTAAGCTGAAGGAGAAAAGTCAGCAGTCAGCAAGCTAAAAGGAAGAGTCAGCAGCGACCTTGCTGCAACATGAGGATAGGGAGTAGAGATTAGTCCTGAATATATCCTAAGAATATGTAGAAAGTATCAAAAGTAGAACCATAGGAATGTAGAAGTAGGTGTAGGTGCTGATATGTAAGCTGACCAATCCTGAGCTCAACTTTTGCAATATGTATGAAGCTCATTATTAACTGTATTTAACCCGCCGTACTGATCAATAAAATTGGGCCTGTGATGATCAAAATGATGTCCTGGTTCCCTTCTGTCGACAGGTCCCACAGTGTCACAATGGCCCCTTGGTTCCACGAGGTTCCACAGAATCACTGTGGTCTACTTGGATCCGCAGTATCTCTATGGACCATTGGTTCCATGTGGCCCTGCTGTGTCTCACTGGTTCCTTGGTTCCATGAAGCCCCACAGCATAACATTTGAATCTTGTTCCCGTGATGTTCTGTACTGTCACCATGGTCTCCTTGGTTCTGGACTGTAACAATGGACCCTTGGTTCCATGAGGTTCCATGATATCACAATGGCCTCCTTGGTTCCACAAGGTTCCATGATATCACAATGGTCTCCTTGGTTCCACAAGGTTCCATGATGTCTCAATGGTCTCCTCATGGTTCCACGAGGCCTTTCTTTATCACAATGGACCCATGGTTCCATGAGCTTCCATGCTGTCACCATGGTCTCCTCAGATCCAGATTGTCACAATGGACAATTGGCTCCATGGGCCCTCCTGTGTCACAATAAACCCTCAGTGCCATGAGGTTCTATGGTGTCACAATGGTCTGCCTGGTTCAATGAGGCCCTGGAGTGTCACAATGGCTGCTTGGTTTCATGAGTTCCACAGCATAAACAATGGTCTCCTTGTTTCTACAGTGTCACAATGGATCCTGGTTCCATGAGGTCCCTAAACGTCACTGGTCTCCGGGGTTCCATGTGGCTCTGCTGTATCAACACAGCCCCTTGGTTCCATGAGCTTCTGTACTGTCAGCAATGGTTCCTTGGTTCCAATGAGGCCCTGCTGTGTCACAATGGACCCTGGGTTCCATGAAGTTCTTCAGTATCACAATGGTCCCTTGGATCCATGAGGTCCCAGAGTGTCACCATGATGTCATTGGATCCACACTGCCATAATGGGCCATTATTGTAGCCGGAATAGCTGCTAATAAAGCCCAGGGTAGGGAAGCAAAAAGGGCCTTTGCATGGTACCCACAGATGTTTAATTCAGCCGTGCGGTGAGATGTTCAGGGTCACAAGGCAGGATTCCTGAGAGGAGTCCAGGTTTCTGTATCTCCAGAGGAAGGGGTTGATCAGTGCCATGGGGGCAGTACAAAGATGGGGCCAATGGGGGAATAGGGAGGGAGTGGCTGAGGGACACAGAACAAGGGGAAGGAGCCAATGGGGTCGCACAGCTTTTGAGGGAAGCTTCTTGTGTCTCCCTAACCCAGGGAATGCCTCTCAGGGCCTCCACAGCTGCAGAGTGTCAAAATGGCCCCTTGGTTCTTTTGGGGTCCTCAGGATCCCAGTGACACCATGGCTGCATGAGGCCCAGCTGTGTCACACTGGCCCCTTGCTTCCACTGGGTTCCACAGCGTCACAATTGTTCTCCTTTAGTTCCATGAGGCCCCTCAATGTCACAATGGACGTCTGGTTCCATGAGTCCCACATTGTTCCATGAATCCTTAGTTCCATGGGGATGTCACATCCTTATTTCCTGTTGTGTCACAATGGTCCCTTGGTTCCATGGTGCCACACAGTGCCACAATTGCCCAACGGGGCCTCACAGTGTTACAATGGACTCCTTGGTTCCATGGAGACACAAAGTGCCCAAATGGCCCTTTGGTTTCAGAAGGCCTCAAGGTGTAGAAATGGCCCCCATGGTATCCTGCAGCCATGCTGTGTCACAATGGAGCAGTAGTTCCATGATGCCCCAGAGTGTCACAATGGTCTCCTTGATTCTGCACTTTAAGAATCTCCCCTTGGTCCCATGGAGCCCCAGTGTCACTATTGTGCCCTTAATTCAATGAGGCTTTGCTGTTTCACAATGCTCCTTTGGATCCATGAGGCCCCATTCGTCATAATGGTCTCCATGGTTCCATGAGGCATTCCTGTGTCACAGTGGACTCTTGGAGGAGGAATCATGTTTTGGTCATGGATGCTTGAATAAGAAGGGCAGTTCTTTTCCATTTGAAGAAAAGCCCAGAGCCCCAGGGTTTCAGGTGTACATGAGCAGAGTCTCAACATGCCAAGGGCAGTTAGACCAGTCAGACCAAGCCAACCAGACCTGTTCCCTTTTACCTTGTTTCCATGGAGCCCTGCAGTGTCACAGTGGTGGTGTCATATTGGATCCTTGCTTCCATGAGGCCCAGATGTGTCACACTGGCCTCTTGTTTCCATGAGGCTCCAGTGTCACAATGGTCCCTGGATTCCATGAGGTCTTGCAGTGTCACAGGGGTCTCCTTGGTGCTGCAGTATCACAATGGACCCTTGGTTCCATGGGGACTCACAATGTCAGAGGCGTCTCTTTGGTTCCATGAGGCCCTGCAGGGCCCCTTGATTCAACGAGGCCTCCAAGTGTCATCATGGCCTCCAGGATTCCATGAGGCCCCACAATGTCAGAATGGAATTTGGTTCCATGGGGTCCTGCACTGTTCCATGGATCCTTAGTTCCATGGGGCCGTGGAGTGTCACAATGGACCCCTTGGTTCCATGGTGCCACATGGCGTGACAACGGCCCCTTCGCCTACCAGGACTGCAGAGTGTCACAATGGTCCCATGGTTTCATGAGGCCTTGTAGCGTCACAATGGTCTCCATGATCTCATAATGCCTTGCAGTGTCACAACAGACCATTGGTTTCATGGAGCCCCACAGTGTCACTATGGTCCCCTTGGCTCCACAAGGCTCTTAAGTGCCACACTGGCCCTTTGGTTCCACAAGGCCTCCAAGTGATAAAATGGCCTCCATGGTTCCATGAGGCCTTGCTATGTCACAATGGACCTTTGGTTCCATGAGCCCACACAGTTTAACAAGGGACCCTTTGTTCGATCAGGCCTTGCTGTGTCACAATGGACTTGAGCTCTCATACTGCTAGCAGCAGTCTCCTTGTGTCGGTTTCATGTGTTTTTCTTTCCTGATTTATGCTGATTTATGTTTGATTTATGCTTGTCGGTTTTCTGTTTCTCTCGGCTGTTTTATGTCCGGTGATAGCTCAGGGATGCCACTTGCTTGGTTGTTTAGGTGTTCTGGAAAGGCCCAGAGTGGCCTTGGGCAGCCCGACGCTTCAAAGGATGAGGAGAGACTTCTGATCTTGTCTCGGTCTCAGTGTTTATTAATTGTTTATCTAAAAGATTTTCTTTCAGCCCGACAGAGGTCTGCACAGCAAGTCAGCCATGGGCACACTCCACAGCCCCTGGGGCGGTCACTTATCTTTATACCCGAAGTTACATGTACAATATTCATAATTTTTCCCCAATACCTACTACTCTTATTAACCGGTGCACTTCTAGTAAAGACCAATCCCGAAGTGCCACCATCACCACAGAAGATGGAGGCTAAGAAGAAGAAGAAGAAGGACAGGACACGCCCCAATTCCTCCATCTTACTTCTTTAGACCCCCTTGTCCAGAAATCCTAAACCCTGTGTTTTATACTCTAATTAACTTATCCCTTCATCATTCACCCAGTAAAATCCTCCCAGTCCTCATACAGGTGTCATCTCCTGTGTAGGATCAGAGTCCAGCCACCAGACACTTCTGGCAACATTCCAGGACTCCCGAGCTCCCCAAGGGTGGTCTCGGTCACTCTGCACCCTCATCCTGAGGTGCTGAGATCCCACATCCTTGATGATGCAGTGTCACCACGGACCCTTTGTTCCATGAGGTTCCAGAGTAGAACACGCTCACCTTGGTTCCGTGAGGTTCTGCAGTGTCACAATGGACCCATGGTTCCACCAGGCCTTGCTGTGTCACAATGGCCCCTTGGTTCCAAGAGGTTTCTCAGGGTCACAATGGTCTCCTTGGATCCTCAGTATCACAATGGACCATTGGTTCAATGTGGCCCCAGTGTGCCAAAATGGATTTTGATTCCATGGGGTTCTGCAGGGTCACAATGGACCCTTTGTTCCATGGGGTTCCACAGTGTGACAGCAGACTCCTTGGGTCTGTCAGCCTTGCTGTCACCAAATGTCCAAAATATCAGAATAAGGCTCCTTAACACTAAGTTGGTCTTTATTAGGGCATCATTTATTCAGGTCTTAGGTGCAACATGGGATAACTTCTAAAGTTACATGGACATGAGATTCTCCCAAGATGTTGCTTATATACAGTCCCTGAATGTGAATTACAATTTACCCATTTCCATAAAACCCACCGCAAGTTCCCAGATTCACTCCTTGTTTTCTCTATCCCTGCACCCATAGGCCAGGGGTCTTCGTTTTCTCTTCCAACCATCCTTGCTGGGAAAGCAGCCCCTGCATGCCTTTTTCCTGTGCTGAAATTCACAGGCAGGGTAAAAATGAAATGAAATGAACCCTTTTGGAATCAGCCCCAGGCTTTGTGTGGGCAGGCAGAGGCAGGCAGGAGGCAGAGCTGTCAGCAAAGGAAGGGCCCATACAGGCGGGGCAGCCGGGGGATGCCGACAGCCTGCAGGAACAGAGGCGCAGGGCAGGGACACCGTGGGACAGCCTGGGCTGCACAGGGCACAGGCATGGGCAGCAGCTGCAAGACAGCCCTGCCAGAGACAACTTGGGCAGCACTTTGGCCATGGCTGCTGGGCCTGAGCCTGAGGCAGGAGCAGGAGACAAGTGACCCTTGCAGGCCTGGGGCTTCATTGCCTCCTTGTCCCTGCTCAGCAGCCTGGCAGGGGCCGCCCCATGCTCCTGCCCTTGCCATTGCACATCCCCACATGCCAGTGCCCATCCTGGCAAGAGCCCTGAGCAAGGAGGGAGGGACAGCATCTGCCTGACAAGGGGCTGGGGCTCAGGCCTTGGCCCTTGGCATTCCTCAAAATCACCCAGCTTTGCTCAGCACCAGAGACAACTTGGCCTTGTTGGTCCCCAGCTGTCATCCCTGCCTCCAGTGCTCTGCTCTAACTGCAACCTGGGGACACTTCCTCAGTCGTGTTCCTCAGTGGTACCCATTAAAATTTTAAGAAAATTTGGAGTCTAAATTTAACTTTGAGTTGTTGAGAAGTTATTTGAAGACCCTCTCAGGGACTGAGTCTGATGTAAACAACACAAAAGCCCTTAGAGGGTCATTAAAGTTTTCCTAGTCCAGTTATGGAGAAAGATTTCAAGGACCTTGTAAGAAATACACATTTCTATTTTAAATGATGTATTTTATTTATTTCTCTTTACATCAAAGGGCATTGCAGCATTCTGTTATTGATATTGACCCAGGGTCTCTCCTCAGCAGCTCTGGCCTGCTCACAGAAGCTGTGCCTGGAGCTCTGACCCAGTTTGGACAACCTTGCTCCACATTGCCCAGCCCCATCCTGTCTGTCTTCACTCCCCTGGGCCCTGCTGTGCTTGCAGAGCTGGCTGCACTCAGCCTAAGAGGGGTTTTCCCTTTTGGGGGTTTTTTGAAGCAATCTCAAACTCTTGAGTTTCCCCACTGCAAACAGACACACTGCTCAGGTATGTGCCAGCCCCAGGTGCCACCAAAGGCACTGCAGAGCTGCCCTGGGCCAGCTGTGAGGGTGGATCATCAGCCCAAGCTGCACTGGGCCACTGCAAGGGGCTGTGGCCATGGGCACTGCACTGACCCCACTGCTGGGTTTGGCTGCCACGGCCACCGAGAGAAATTAAACTGTCCTTGGAAACACTCGGGAGGACTGGGACATACTGGGGAACACTGGGAACGCTGTGGGAGACACTGGGACATACTGGGAGTGACACTGGGGCATACTAGGAGAAACTGGGGACACTGGGGATATTGCAGGGAAGACTGGGGGACACTGGGCCATCCTGTGGATGACATTGGGAGGAACTGGGAACAACTGGGAATGAACTCGGGTGTGTTGGGATAGATTGGGCTGCACTGGGATGAACTGGAGGGGCACTGGGGTTGAACTGGGTTCTAGTTGGGATGAAATGGACTTTGCAGGGGTTATACTGGTCTGTATTGGGAATGAAGTAGGCTGTAGTGGAAAGGACTGGAGGAGGGTAATTTGGCTGTTCCCACCTACAACTCATCCCATTTGCCGAGGCTACCGCACATCACCAGTTGCAGCCAATCAGCACCTGGGATCTGGGTCTGGGGGCGGTGCCTCAATGGGCAACATATTTCTTTTTGCCTACATCTCCCATCATGCCCCGCGCTCCAAAGAACCCAGGGAACGCCCCCATCTGTCCCATAAGTGTCCTGCAGACCCTCCAAGAACCCTCAGTGCCCCCATCAGCGCCCATTTGGGACCCGCCAAAAGTGTCCCCAAGCTCCTGAGTGTTCCCAGCCCCACAGATGCCCGGTGCAGCCACTTCTGAAAATTCATCTGCTCTCATCCCCCGTGGCCCCAGAGCCCCTCAGAACACAGTCCTGCGGCTAAAACTCCTGCCATGCCCCACATCACAAGGGGCCCTGTTAGAGCTCCCTGAGCTCCCACCAAGGGCTCCCCAGCTGTTTAAGTTCCCCCGAGGACGTCAAGTCACGGCTCAGACGCAAAAGTGTCCCCCAAGAGCTTCCCTGAAATCGCGTTCGAACCACTTCCGGGACTACAGCTCCCATGATGCTCCACAGCGCACCTCAAATGCTATTCTAGCCGGGACTTTTTCTACCGTCATGCCCCACGCCCCACTGAGAGCCATTGCGGCTGTGCCCAGAATTCCCGTGATGCACCGCGGCCTTGTTGAACTGTATGATACCCGCGCCTTCAACTCCCGTCACCCCCCGCGACCCAGGGACCGTTGGTCCCCAAGGACCCGCCTGGACCCCGAACTGTTCCTCAGAATCCCTGAGTGCCCCTCCAAGTGCCCACGTGGCTCCACCAAGTGTCCTCCAGACCCTCAAGTTCTCTCTGAATTCCCTCCCCAGACCCAAAACTGCCCCAAATTTGCCCCAGAAATGTCTCCAGGCACCCCAAAGTGGCCCCTTTTACCATGTCTGTGAAAATTATTAAAAAGATAACAAAAAGATTTTAAATAGGACTAATTAGCATAAAGAAGGAGTAATCAATAGCCAACACTGGTCAATGCATTAATGAAGGCAACTGTGTTACTTAGAACAAATGACCAATAAATTTTTTGCTTGCCAAATGTATATGGATTTTTAAATATATATATTAAAATTTAATAATGCATATATATAATAGCACTATTATAAATAAATTAGAAAAAATAATTATCATTTATTAATTCTTTTTTTTTTTTCAGGAAAACGCATAAATTTTTTATGCTTTGGGACATCATTCTTAAAGAGATGGTCCAAAGATCCCTCATCTGCCTCACAATAAGGATGGGGATTGAACCCCTCCCCAAGGACTGAGATGAGACCCTTCAAATTCTAACCCAGGGGTGCTGGCCTGACTGGAGGGGGATGTCTGCCATAGGAAGAGGGAGGTTTCCCAAAGGAACCAGTCTTGAAACAACGGGCCCTGCTCACTGCTGGCACCGGTTTGTGATGTTCAGAACTGGACTGTCTGTACCTGTTCCCAATGGATTTATTCTCCACCGTGCCCTTCATGTGCCGTCCTGCTCCCCTCCCGGTGGTAGATTATAAAAGACCTCTGAGTTAACCAAAGACTTTGACATTCTCCCCGACGTGACCAGACAGATCTATCGGCCTGACCATGAGGATTTCATATCTCTGTTGGTAGCTATTCCCTCCGTCCTGTCTCTCTCTCTCTGTCCTTTATCTCCTTTCTAATCCTTCTGTTACATCTGCTGTGTGCACTCAATAGCGGGTGCATTTGTTTTGATTAATACTGAAAGGAGTAATACCCCTGCTGTGTGTCTTTTAGGTATTGGAAAATCATGATAAATAAAGTACACATATTTCCTAGTATAAAACATAGACACCGGCCAAGGAGCAGGGAGTGTGCCTCTGTCTGATTTCTGGCAGGCCAGAGAAAAAATGTTATAGATAAGAAACAATAAACAACCTTGGAAACCACAGCCGAAGAATTCAGACTCCTTCTTTGAAACACCAGGCTGGGAATAAAGGATTCTCGGGGTCATCCCTGATCACAGGGAACCCGAGATTGGCCTTCTGGGCTGTCTGGGCCAACATCAGAGTAAATCTGGGAGTTTTGCTTTAGCCTATTAAGCCATGTTGCTGTAGTCTTGTCTTTTTCCTGGGTGCCGTCAAACGCTAACCTGGTATTACTCCCTCTAGGGACTGATTCTTTTATCCCTCTGATCATCAGGGACCTGTAATCTATCATATTCCTTCTGCCCTCTTCTTGATTAGAGTCCCAGTCAGGCTCCACTAAAGGCATTTTTTGGTCACCTGGGAGCCCGAATTGGTTTTCTCACTCCCAAATTTTCATTCCTGCAGTTCTTATTAATTGAGTCTCTTCTGGGGAAAATAGGATGTTAAAGATGGAGTTCAATTCTCACCATGTATAAATATTAGCGCCTAAAAATGGATCAATTTGATTTGCTATTCCTACTGGGTCTTCCACTAAATTTCAAAATTCTTTCTTAAAGTTTCTAACTTGGGACGCAGTCAAAGGAGCGTTTACAAATCCAATCTCACTGGCCACCCTGCACATGGGAACTGCTCTGAGAGGGAACAATTTTCCCGCTTCAGCCACTTTGAACCGGGTGTTGCAACATCAGCTGTGGAGGCTGACTGGGTAACTTCACTCTTGGACATGAGATTCTGAGATGTTGTTTGGCTTCTCATTTGTGGTGGGGGAGGCAGAGCAGGAACTTGTTGGTGAATAAGGGGTGCATGAGATGGTAGAGGTAAGGGGACGGTAGTGAAGGGTAAAGAGAGTAAGGAGAGGGTGGAGGGGAAGGTGGTGGAGTTATAACTAGGTTAGGAGGTGGTAAAAGAATGACACCTGGGAGAGGAGGAGGAATTGGGTCCACAGCAAGAGGAATTGGAGGAAGGATTTGAGGTACTGCAAGGGTAGGAAGAGGTAAGTGGTCAAGAATGTCCCAGTTTTTGTCAGCCTTCCCAGCCTATTCTTCTTTTACTTTACTAGCTTGCTTTCCCTCTTTTAATTTATGGACACTTGTATTTTCTTCCTCTGAGGTGTACTTTAGCCAACAGGTAATGTTCTGAATGTGATGGGCCTTTTGCAGGAACTTGAGGCCAAAAAGAAAGTGCATCACCTTTGGACAGAGAGGCAGGCAAATCAGGAAATGTTTAAGGATGTTGTTAGGTCATGCAGAAAGAAAATTAGAGAGGTGAAAGCTTAAGACTTAAACAGGCCACTTCTGTGAAGGATATTAAAAATGTTTCTATAAGTACATTAATGTCAAAAGGAGGTACAAGGACAATCTCCATTCATTATTAGGGGAGATGTGGTTACCAATTATGAGGGAAAGGCTGAGGTACCTAACAACTTCTTTGCCTCAGTTTTCAAGAATAAGTCAAGTTGTCCTCAGGACAAGTGTTCTCCTGAGCTGGTGGCTGGGTAGAGGGAGCAGAACAGCCCCCTGTAAGCCAGGAGGAAGCAGCTGGGGACCAGATGAACCACTCAGATGCTCACAGGTGTCTCTGGGAGCAGATGGAATCCATCCCAGGGGGATGAGGGAGCTTTGGAAGAGCTCCCCAAGCTGCTCTCCATCATTTACCATCAGTGCTGGCTCAGCAGGGAGGTCCCCGAGGACTGGAGGTGCCAATGTGAGCCCATCCCCAAGAAGGGCTGGAAGGAGGAGCTGGGGAACTCCAGGTCTGTCAGCCTGACCTGGGTGCCCGGCAAGGTTATGGAACAGATCACCTTGAGTGCCATCACAGGTCACCCACAGGATGGCCGAGGGCTGGACAGCGGCCAGGCAGAAAGGCACCTGGGGGCACTGATGGACAGCAGGCTGGACATGAGCCAGCAGTGTGCCCAGGTGGCCAAGAAGGCCAATGGCTGCCGGCCTGGATCAGGAATGGTGTGGCCAGCAGGAGCAGGAAAGTGATTCTTGCTCTGCACTCGGCACTGGTGAGGCCACACCTCGAGTGCTGTGTCCAGTTCTGGGCCCCCAATTTAGGAAGGCCATGGAGGGGCTGGAGCATGTCCAGAGAAGGGCAGCAAGGCTGGGGAGGGGTCTGGAACACAAGTCCTGTGAGGAGCAGCTGAGGGAACTGGGGTTGTTTATCCTGGAGAAGAGAAGGCTCAGGGAGATGGAGAGGTGTCAGGGCACAGGTTGGATTTCATGATCTCCAAGGTCTTTCCCAACCTTGCTGATTCTGGCACACTGCGAAACCACCCATGGAGAAGCTGCAACAGCGTCTGCAGCCGGACAGGATACTCCCAGCCCATGGGTACAAACTTTCTGGCTGACTGCAGAGGCCACGACAAAGCTGAGTGGTTTCCCTGGTGTCCCCCAGCCCTTGCTGGCCCCAGGGGATGATGGCATTTGGGCTCCCTCAAGTTCATGTCCCCACAACAACAGCATGGGGGTGCTCCCCCTGCTCTGTGCAATGCAAACAGGGGCTCCTGAGCCAGTGCTGCCGTGTCTGTGCCTGCAAGGATGGGGCACCTGTGTGAGCTGGGGGAGAGGCCAGGGCTGCAGAGGGGGGATGTTGTTGGCAGCTCCATCAGGACGCTCTGGGACGCTGCCCTGGGCTGTGCAGTGCACTGGGGATGGATCAGCCCCTGCTCTGCTGCTCCTTCCCCTCTGCCCCAGGGCCCTTGCAGAGCCCCAGCCATGCTGTTTGCCCCCAGCCTGCCCACGGCCAGCCTGGGGCTGCTCACGGGGCTTTTCTGTGCTGGGCATTGGCCTGGGCGTGTTCTTGAGAGAGCCTGGGCAAGAAGCCTGGAGCCCCCAGGCCCTGGGCTGAGGCGTCAGCACTGCCCCAGCAGTGCCCATGGCCTGTCCCTGCTGCAGCCCCGGCACTGCCACCCCCAGGGCTGTGCCTGACCCCGAGAGCACTCACGCCCTGCAGCAACACCAGGGCCACCAGGGCAGCGGGGCAGGGCCACGGCAGCAGCACTGGCAACACCAAGTGCTGCTGCTGCTGCTGGGCACAGCTGCTGTGCCAGCCCTGATCTGCCCCAGCTCTGCACACAGACATTGCTGCTGCTGCTACAGAGAAGGCAACATAAGGGGAATCTCCTGTGAAAACTCTGCTGGGAGATCCTTTAATTCCGTTAAGACCACTACGAAACTTCCTCTTCACTGACACAGTGTGAGGCCACAGTGAAGTTTGGAGAAACAAAATAAGAAATTGCAGAAAAAATGGCCTTGTTTTATGGAGATTATTAAAAAAAGAAAACAGAATAAAAAACATAACCAATCCAACAAGAAGTATCAAAGATTACTTTAATTTCAAGAGATATGCAGAAATTGGCAACCAGTTTAATGTTTCCTAAATGGTCCACTCATTAGTGTCCACACTGCAGCCTTGAGCTCCTGGTTCCTGAGGCTGTAGATGATGGGGTTCAGGGCTGGAGGCACCACTGAGTACAGAACTGACAGGGCCAGATCTAGGGATGGGGAGGAGATGAAGGGGGGCTTCAGGTAGGCAAATGTGCCAGTGCTGAGGAACAGGGAGAGCACGGCCAGGTGAGGGAGGCAGGTGGAAAAGGCTTTGTGCCGTCCCTGCTCAGAGGGGATCCTCAGCACAGCCCTGAAGATCTGCACATAGGAGAAAACAATGAACACAAAACAGCCAAAAGCTAAAGAGGCAACAAACAATGAAATCCAAATTTTTCTGAAGGTGGAGTGTGAGCAGGAGAGCTTGAGGATCTGGGGCACCTCACAGAAGAACTGGCCCAGGACATTGCCATGGCACAGGGGCAGGGAAAATGTATTGGCTGTTTGCAGCAGAGCATCGAGAAAGGCACTGGCCCAGGCAGCTGCTGCCATGTGGGCACAAGCTCTGCTGCCCAGGAGGGTCCCGTAGTGCAGGGGTTTGCAGATGGACACGTAGCGGTCGTAGCACATGACAGTCAGGAGGGAAAATTCTGCAGAAATGAAAAATACAAACAGAAATAGCTGAGCAGCACATCCTGAGTAGGAGATGTCCCAGGTGTCCCAGAGGGAATTGTGCATGGCTTTGGGGACAGTGGTGCAGATGGAGCCCAGGTCGCTGAGGGCCAGGTTGAGCAGGAAGAAGAACATGGGTGTGTGCAGGTGGTGGCCGCAGGCTACAGCACTGATGACAAGGCCGTTGCCCAGGAGGGCAGCCAGGGAGATGCCCAGCAAGAGGCAGAAGTGCAGGAGCTGCAGCTGCCGCGTGTCTGCCAGTGCCAGCAGGAGGAAGTGCCTGATGGAGCTGCTGTTGGACATTGCTTGACTCTGGGCATAGTGGACTGTTGAAAGAAGACATTGACAAAGTGTGACTAATTCATTTGAGTCAATTCTATGTATTTTATTTGGAATCTCTCCAAAATCACCTCTCTTCCATTGAGGTAATTTTGCTAAATATTTTTTGATTTTGAGTTTGTGCTGCTGAGTACCTGCCTCATCTTTAGCACTGCTCTCAGCCTGAACACCTGGGAGACCCAAGGAAAACAGGAATCACTGTGCCCCACTGCAGTCACTGCTAGTCCCCACACAGGAGTCCTTTGAATGTTACAATTTCTCTATTTCAGGGTGCCTGCACTTAAAAATGTTTTGAAAAATAAACTGGACTTTGTGAACACTCCAATTTAAATATAATTTTCTCCAAACCCTTCTCTCTTTCCCAATGCAGCTGGACCGGATGGGATACGAAAGGCTGGCGTGGCTCACTGCTGCCTCAAGATGTGCCTACTGAGAGCTGTTTCTCTCTATCCAAGCCTTGTCCCTGCCTTTGCTGGAAAAGCCCAGCCCAGCCCTGGGGGCTCAGCTCTGCCTTGCAGACCCCCTCCAAACTCAGGGTACTGCCCAAGTGCATCTCCCTGGCACCAGGGCCTTAAGAGCAGGCCAGAGAAACAGAGATGCTGCAAGCCAAGGTGCTGCTGTCTGAGGGGAGAGGAGGCTGAGGAGGCACTTTCGGAGGGAGATCTGAGGCCCATATGCTGATGTCCAGAGTGAAAGTGCAGGAGTGTCAGTGACACAGCCAAAGCGGAAAGCCCCTTTCCCTTCCCTTGAGGAGAAAGCTGAGAGCAGCCCTGGCCATGCTGCACCATCTCCACAGCAGGAGGAATCTGCCCTGATGGGGGTGACTCCTTCCACCTCCAACTTCTCCCCTGCAGCGTCCATGGGGGTCTGCCAGGCAGGTTGAGAGCTGCCCCTGGCAGGTGGCACATGCCCTGGGCTGGCCAAGAGCCCTGAGGGCTGCAGGAGCTGCTCTGCAGGACAGCCCTGGGCAGCCCTGGCTGCAGCCCCAGCTTCACCCCCTGCAGCTGTCTCTGGAAGCAGGAGCCGTCCTGCTCTGTCCCTTTGATGGTGCCCAGGGCAGCCCCGCTCTGCAGCACATCCTCCTCCTGCTCCTGTGTCCCAGAGAAACTGGGAGAGTCCTCCTGACACATCCCCCAGACTGTGGGGTGTGCTGGCTTCAGGAGATCCCTCCAGGAGCACAGGGGACATTGCCCTGCACCCACACACTCACCATGCACAGGGCTGTGAAGATCTTTCCCCAAGTGAAGTCTCAGCTCAATGTCTTCCCAATCCTGATTGCCTTCAGCCTGTCTCTGCCTGGCTCCTGCCCCCTCAGTGCCTGCAGAAAGAGCCCTCAGCCCTGCTGGGCTGGGAGATGAGCTGGTCCTGGGAAGAGCTGTTCCTTTAAAGCTCAGCAGCACAGACACAGCACAAGGAATTTAATGAGCCTCTTGGGGATTTGGGGTTGTTTACATCAGACTCAGTCCCTGAGAGTGTCTTCAAAAAACTTCTCAAGAACTCAAACATAAATTCGAACTCTGAAGTTTCTTGAAGTTCTAATGGGTCCCACTGAGAAAGTGACCCCAGGTTCCAGTTAGAGCAGAACACTGGAGGCAGTGATGACAGCTGGCGACAAACAAGGCAAAGGTGTCTCTTGTGCTGAGCAAAGCTGGATGTGTTTGAGGAATGCCAAGGGCCAAGGCCTGAGCCCCAGCCCCTGGTCAGGCAGATCCTGTCCCTCCCTCCTTGCTCAGGGTTCTTCCCCAGATGGGCACTGGCATGTGGGGATGTGCAATGGCAAGGGCAGGAGCATGGGGCGGCCCCTGCCAGGCTGCTGAGCAGGGACAAGGAGGCAATGAGGCCCCAGGCCTGCAAGGGTCACTTGTCTCCTGCTCCTGCCTCAGGCCCAGGCCCAGCAGCCATGGCCAAAGTGCTGCCCAAGTTGGCTCTTGCAGGGCTGTCTTGCAGCTGCTGCACATGCCTGTGCCCTGCGCAGCCCAGGCTGTGCTACGCTGTCCCTGCCCTGCGCCTCTGTCTCTGCAGGCTGTCGGCATCCCCCGGCTGCCCCACCTGGCTGGCCCCTTCCTTTGCTGACAGATCTGCCTCCTGCCTGCCTCTGCCAGCCCACACAAAGCCTAGGGCTGATACCAGAAGGGTTCGTTTCATTTTTCCCTTGCCTGTGGACTTTCAGCACAGGAACAAGGCATGCGAGTGCTGCTTTCCCAGCAAGGATGGGTGGAAGAGAAGAAGAAGACATCTGGCTCAAGGCTACAGGGATAGAGAAAACAAGGAGTGAATCTGGGAACTTGTGGTGGGTTTTATGGAAATAGGTAAATTGTGATTCACATTTAATGACTGTGTATAAGTAACACACTGGTAGAACCACATGTCCATGTAGGTTTGGCAGTTATCCCATGTTGGACATTGGACATTAGGCCTCAGTAAATGATACCCTCTTAAATAGCAAATGAGAGTTAAAGAATCTGATTCTCATATTTCAGATATTTGGTGACAGCAGGGCCTCACAGAACCAAGGAGTCAGCTGTGACACTGCACAAACTCATGGAACAAAGGGTCCATTGTGACCCTGCAGAACCCCATGGAACCAAAATCCATTTTGGCACATTGGGGTCACATTGAACCAATGGTCCATTGGGATATTGCAGATCCAATGAGACCATTGTGACCCTGAGAATCCTTTTGGAACCAAGGGGCCATTGTGACACTGCAGAACCTCACGGAACCAAGGTGACTGTGTTCTACTGCAGAACCTCATGGAACAAAGGGTCCGTGGTGACACTGCAAAACCAAGGAGACTGCTGCTGGCAGTGTGAAAGCTCATGGAACCACAAGTCCATTGTGACACAGCAAGGCCTGATGGAACCAAGGGTCCCTTGTTAAACTGTGTGGCCTCATGGAACCATGAGCCATTGTGACACAGCGTGGCCACACGGAGCCAAAGCGCCACTGTGACACTGCAGGTCCAAGGAGACCATTGGGACTGAGGAACCTCATGGAATCAAGAGTCCATTTAGTTCCCCCCACTGGGGGGCCCTGTGGAAGCAAGTGGAGCACAGTGATACTGTGGGGTCTCATGGAACAATGGAGACTGTTCTGACACTTTGGGACCCACTGCAACCAAGGGCCCATTAGAGCATGGCAGGGCCTGGTGGCATCAAGAGGACTGCAGTGAACACTGTGGGTGTCCATGGGATGAAGGATCCATTCTGAAACTTTGGAACCAAGGATACCATTGTGACACTCTGGGACATCATGGAACCAAAGGTCCATTATGACAAAGCAGGGCCTCATGAACCATGGAGGCCATTTTTACACTTGGAGGCCTTGTGGAACCAAAGGGCCATTGTGGCACTTGAGAGCCTTGTGGAGCCAAGGGGACCATAGTGACACTGTGGGGCTCCATGAAACCAATGGTCTGTTGTGACACTACAAGGCCCTTTGGGATCATGGAGACCATTGTGACACTGCAAGACCTTATGGAAACAAGGAACCATTGTGACACTGTGGCGTGTTAGCAGGCCAAGGGGCAGTTGTCACACTGTGTGGCACCATGGAACCAAGGAGGCCATTGTAACACTCCAGGGCCCCATGGAAGAGTGCGGGACCCCATGGAACCAAAGGTTCATTGAGACATTGTAGGGTCTCATGGAATCCTGGAGGCCATGATGACACTTGGAGGCCTCATCGGATCAAGGGGCTCTGCAGGGCCTTGGAACCAAGGAGATCCTTCATACATTGTGAGTCCCCATGGAACCAAACGTCGATTGTGACACTGCAGCCCCAAGGAGACCCCTGTGACACTGCCAGGCCTCATGGAAGCAAGGGACCATTGTGACATTGTGGAGCCCCATGGAAACAAGAGGCCATTGTGACACATCTGGGCCTGATGGAACCAAGGATCCAATATGACACCACCACTGTGACACTGCAGGGCCCCATGGATCCAAGGGAACAGGGAACAGCTCTGGTTGGCTTGGCCTGACTGGTCCAACTGCTCTTGGCACGTCGAGGGTCTCTTATCATGTACCTCTGAAACCCTGGGGCTCTAGGCTTTCCTTCAAATGGAAAAGAACTGCCCCTCTCATTCAAGCATCCATGGCCAAAAGGGGATTATCCCCTCCAACCTACCCAATATGCAGGGATTGCTCCCAGGCAAAAGCTGCCATTACCAACAAATCTGGCTGCCTTTGGCTTCCTGAGAGCTGGGTCTCAATTGCCTTCAAACACTGGGGCTCAGTGTTTTCCTTTGTATGGAAAAGAAACATCCTTTTCAAGGCTTCTCAAGCCCATGGCTGAAATTGGGATTCCACCTCCAAAAGTCCTATATCCAATGATTGCTCCTACACAAAATCTGCCATTACAGACAAGTCTTGCTGGCCTTGGCCTCCTGAGGGCCTGCTCTCACCTGCCTTCCAAACACAAGGGCTCCATGCTTTCCTTTCTGTGGAGAACAACTGGCCTTCTCCTGCAGGGAGAAGTGGCTGAAATTTGGATTCCACATTCATAATTTCAAATAACCAAGGGTTGCTCCCAGACAAAGCTGCCAGGAGATACAGAGCTGTGGGTCCTTGGCCTCTGATCACTGCAGCTCATCAGCCCCTGAAACACTGGGGCTCCATGGTTTCCTTCCTGTGGGGACCACTGTGACACTGTGGGGCCCCGCGGAACCAAAGGGCCACTGTGACCCTGCAGGGCCTCATGGAAGCACGGGGCCATTGTGACACTGCAGAAGCAAGGAGAACATTGTGACACTGCAGGGCCTCCTGGAACCAAGGGAACATGGAAAAAGTCTGGCTGGTTTGGCCTCCCAGGGGCCACTGGACGGGTCCAGCTGATCTTGGCATGCTGAGGGCTGCCTCTCATCAGCCTCTGGAGAACTGGGGCTCGGTGCTTTCCTTCCTGTGGAAAAGAACCATCCCTCTGTCCAGGTGTCCACGGTCAGAATTAATACTCCCCCAAAAAATTCCGTATATGCACAGGGTGTCCCAGGCAAAAGCTGCCAGGACCGAGAGCTCTGGCTGTCCTTGGCCTCTGGTAGTCAGCTCTCATCTCAAGGAAGCCCTGAGGAAAGAATTTGAACAGGTTTGCCTACTGGAACATCAATGAGTCTCTCCTCCTCTGAAAAACTCAGATGCTCTTCTGATCATATATATGTCTTTTGTTTCTCATTGTATATTATGCATGAAATATTATTTTAAGTCAGGAAACATTATTATTCTTACTCTACCGGACTTATCTGACAGAAATCACCTCCTCTGCATATGGATCCTGGTCACCTGTACAAGCAAACACAAGAAAGAATCCAGTCAGAATGATTTCTCCCTGCTCCCATCTGTCCCATCTTCTCTGGAGCTGGAGGTGCAGCCCCAGCACTTGGCAGGGCTCAAGGGCTCCCAAGCTCAGCTCCCACCCAGAGAACTTGCAGACCCTGGGCTACTCTTCTTGGCCCCTGCACGCTCAGCCAGGCTGGGATGGACACTGATGGTTTCTGGGGCTCTCTGAGCCCAGCCCAGCTCCCTGCAAGCTCTGCCAGCTGCCCTGAGCTCTGGGCAGCACCAAGGGCCTCTCCCCAGCCCAGCCCAGCCGGCTCTGACCCCACAGCTCTGCTCAGGATAGGCTGCTCTGGGCACTGCCCCACGGCCTCAGCCCCTGGCAAGGGCACAGCAGCAGCTGCAGCTGCCACAGGACTCAGCTGCAGCATGGGGGAATGTTGCAGTGTGTTGTAAACTTCCTTCCCCAAGTGTGCCTATACCTCTCTCCCTTCCCCCTTGCCCCATGCTGAGTGAGTCCTGTCAATCAGGCTTAACATTCCAGCAAGGCGTGGTGTGGGTGGTCAAGTTCAAAGGATGCCACTCAGGCCCAGAGGTCATTGGCCTGTCTGGGTGTCATCTTCCCCTGAGACCCTGCCCCTCTCACCTGGTTGGTGCCTCACCTGTACCTCCCCTCCCCCTGTCCCTGAGCTTAAAAAGGTGATCAGACCATGCGGCCGCAATTCTGTTGGAGCAGTTGCTCACGTTCAGACCTCTGTAACCATGCAATAAACCTCTGGACATTAAACCCTCCAGCAGAATCCTCTCCTTTTTCTCTTCACCATCGCCTGAAGCTACTCCTCCTGAGGTAAACGGGATTCCTAACAAGCCTGGACTTGTTCAGTGCCCAGCTGCAATCACCAGTAAGCCAAGGTATCTCTGGGGTGATACACCGCAGTTGCTGCCTTTGGCCCAGCAGCGAGGGTCAGACTGGCCCAGGCACAATCTAACTGGTAATACTGGGAGCCGTATTCCAATATTTGGCGTCCCTGAGGAGGGCAAGCGACTCTGCAGCCCGAGACGGACCTGCAGTACCTCGGAGAAGCTTCTGGCAGCCGTGCACCCACCTGAAAGGGGCTTTGGTTGCAACGCCCTCAGCTAGACACTTTGGGAATATTCCCAGAAGAAGTTTCGTGGACTGTTCGGCACCTGTGGAAATCCCAGCTCCTTTCTGGTGAGCAGATTTTCCAGAGGGAGGATATTACTGTACCTGAGTGGGCACGGCTGGTGAGAGAGAGATGGTGAATCTTGTATCTTGATCAGAAGGCTTAGTTTATTAAGATATTATATATAATACATTATGACTATACTAAATAGAATATAGATAGAGAGAGGTTTGCAGAGCTGCTAGCTAAGCTAAAAATAGATAGAAAAGAATCCACAACAAAGTTGTGTTCAAGGACTCAGTCCCCTAGCTTGCACTGGTGATTGGCCCTTAATTATAAACATAGGAAATGAGCCAATCAAGGTGTTCCTGTTGCATTCCCCAGCAGCTGATAATAATTGTTTACCTTCTCTTCGGGGGCCTCTGGCCTCCCGAAGACGCAGAAATCCGAAAGAAAGGATTTCTGTGGAGAAATGTCTGCGACATCTCACCTTTCTTAATTTTATAAAATAAAAGAAAAATGCTGATGTGGAATGAACAGGAAATTCCTTCACCTATAAAATATAGAATACTAACAATTCACTAAAACAATCCTACAATATAAGAAAATTGCAAGAAACAATGCAAAGAGAATTCAAGTCCATGCAGCTGAGTTTCAGGAACAGTCCAAGAGCCGAAGTTGTTTCCCTTGGAATATCTGAGAGTCCTTTTGGTCCTGAAACAGACTTCTGCAAAAGAGTTCCATCAATAGTTATCAAAAACCATTGACAGTCTTAATACAATTTAAAACAATTTAAAACAATTTGTACAATTTTCAAATTTCCTTTCTGGCCTTTCAGTGCTTCAGTGCTTCAGAGCTGCTGCCCGGTATTTTCAATCTTTTTTTTTTTTTTTTTTTTTTTTTATCGAAAAGCAAAAGAGCAGCAGCCGAGCAGAGCAGTGCCAGAGAAGGAAAGGCCCTGGCCCATGCTGGACCAGGAACCCCAAAACTGGCTCACACAGGTGGACCAGGACTGGTAGGACAAACCAGAATCCCCAAAAACATAAGGAGGCCAAGTGATGGCCCTGGCCCAGGAACCTCCTGAGCCAACCGGCCCAGGCCAAACCCATGAGGAAGGCTCTGCATATCCACAGGCCTGAACCCTGCTGCCAGCACAATGGCAGCACGGGTAGTGAGACGCTTCCTTTCCCCTAAACCACTGAGGCATGCCAGCAGCAGGGAAATAGAAGCCTTCCCCAGCAATCCCATCTGGGGTCTGGAGATGTTTGTTTCCCACAGCAAACCAGCTATGGTCTCCTCCAGCTGTGCCCTCTCCCTCTGCAATGCATCGGGTTTGTCTCTCATCCGCCCCGTGGCATCATCCCCACCCCCTCCGGGCTGGGGATCAGAGGCAGAACTCTCTGGATGCACCTGCCCCCCCATGCCAATAGGGCACAAGAGAGGCGGCGGCCTCCATGGGACAATCCCCGAAAAACCACCCCCCAAACCGCCGAGAATGCTGATCTTAAAAACAGGCAGCTGGACTGCCGCAACAGTGAGCTGGCGGGCAGCCCCCGCTCCACGGAATGAGAGACCCCCCGCCGGGGCGACTGCTGGGACGTCCGGTGGAAGCAGCGGGGAGGGAGCCGGAACTGGGGAGGGAACCGCGCTGAGAGTGGGATCCGCCGCGGGCTGCTCCGAGGGTCCCGCGGGCTCAACTCCGTTTTCTGCCGCTGACTCCAGGGTCCGCTGCAGAGGCGCAGTCGCAGTCGCCGTCGCAGCGCAAACAGGCAGCAGCGGAGCTGGGAGAAGTGGCGAAGCGTCGCTGTTGCTTAGCAACAGGTCAATTGCCGAAGGTGCTGTCTCTTCTGCCTTCTCTGACACAGGCTCTTGCAGGGCCGGGGAGGCCGGTGAAACCGCGGGCGGGACCTCCTGGAGAGGCGGAGACAGGATCTCCTGGAGTGACGGCTCTAGCAGGGGCGTGGAGGAAACCTCAGAGACCGGTGCCGCCCCCATGTCTGAAGGCGGAGTCTGAGAGGCCGGCGCTGGCTTGAGCGGCCCCTCCCATCCCCCCGGAGAGAGAGAAGGGGGGAAGGAGAAGACTCCATCTGAGCATGCTCCGGAGCAAGAGTAAAAAAAACTTCTTTGCGCCACGAAGTTTCAGCCCCCCCCGCAGCGAAGCGGGGGGGGGAAAAAAGCCCAGAGTCATCACCCACGGGGTCTTCTGCCAAGGGTGGTGGAAACGGAGCCTGGCCATAACAGTTAGAGATCCATTGAAAACAAGCTGCTTTGCGCTTCAGGACTGGGAAAAGCTTTATAAATGCTGGGTAGATAGAAGGCAACATGCGTCCCTCAGTGTAGACGCACTGGATAATCGAGTCCATGCACTCCCAGACAAAAACATCTAAAGCATATAGAACATCAGCAAAGAACCCAAAAAGCTTTGCCCATCGAAAGAATTCATAGATATCTGCTTTTGACAAAAGGAAACTGTCTTCCCTGCACCAATGTTTCCAGAGGGCCATACCTTTCTACTCTGAAGGGGAGAATTGAATCTCTTCTGGCAAGGCATGGGTCTGCCATACGAACAGCCACAAGCTACAAAGGGCTGGTTCATCAGGGATAGAAAAGTGAACAGTACCTTTTGAAAGAGTCCAGCTTTCTCTGGCCAGCTCCACAGGTCTGCTGCTCTTTTCCATCATCTTTCCTGATGGTTTTCCAGAAGAATGTTCTGTTGTGGTCAGCCTTGGCTGTGAACTCTGTCCATATCAGGATCTTCAGTTCTTCAGCTCCTGGCTTGAATCCACTTTTGTGGTCACTTCAAAGCAACCATCAAATGCCACACATACAGGATTTTTACCCAGTGCAGCAATTTGCTCCTCTGGTCTTATCAGATTAATTTTTGCTCTGACACGAGGGGTCACCAGATATTACAGCGACCTGTGTGGGTCGCAGCTGGTGATAGAGAGATGGTGAATCTTGTATCTTGATCAGAAGGCTTGGTTTATTAAGATATTATATATAATACATTATGACTATACTAAATAGAATATAGAGAGAGATTTGCAGAGCTGCTAGCTAAGCTAAGAATAGATAGAAAGAATCCCAAACAAAGTTGTGTCCAGGGACTCAGTCCCCTAGCTTGCCCTGGTGATTGGCCCTTAATTATAAACATAGGAAATGAGCCAATCAAGGTGTCCCTGTTGCATTCCACAGCAGCTGATAACAATTCCTTACTCTCTCTTCGGATGCCTCTGGCCTCCCGAAGATACAGAAATCCGAAAAAAGGATTTCTGTGGAGAAATGTCTGCGACAGAGGTCCATCAAGGTTATGGAGTTATGGAGTTCCATCAAGGTCATAAAGTTAGGGATTCCATCATGGTCATGTGGTCATGGGGGTCCATCAGGGTCATGGGGGTCTGTCAAGGTCATGGGGGTCCATCAAGGTCATGGTGGGTCAGCAGGATCATGGGGTTATGGAGGTCCATCAGGGTCATGGGTCCATAGGGTTCCATCAGGGTTATGGGGTCATGTGGTTATGGGGGTCCATCAAGATCATGGGGTGTCGACAGAAGGGAACCAGGACATCCATTTGATCATCACAGGCTCAATTTTATTGATCAGTACGGTGGGTTAAATACAGTTAATAATGAGCTTCATACATATTGCAAAAGTTGAGCTCAGGATTGGTCAGCTTACATATCAGCACCTACGCCTACTTCTACATTCCTATGGTTCTACTTTTGATACTTTCTACATATTCTTAGGATATTTCAGGACTAATCTCTACTCCCTATCCTCATGTTGCAGCAAGGTCACTGCTGACTTTTCCTTTCAGCTTGCTGACTGCTGACTCTTCTCCTTCAGCTTAACCAGCGGCATAATATCAGTGTGGCCTTTCTCAGCTAACCATTTATTAATAATACTCTCCACATTTCCCCCGTTTTCTTCTTGTGCAAGGAGAATAGTTTGCCATGTTTTTGCTATTGTACGGCTGACCATGTTTTGAATACAGTTAAAGATACAAGGCAAAATGAGCAAAAACAGTAAAATTACACCCAGCAGTCCTATAGCATAGATCACAAGGTTCCTCAGCCACGGTCCGAGTCCCAGGCCTTTAAGCCATTCATCAATTCCTAAACCATCTTCTTCCTTAAGTTTGTGAAGTCCCTGTTGTAATTCTTTTTTCTTAGTGTGAATGGACACCGAATGATCAGACAGATTCATGCAACACATTCCCTCAAACTCTTCACATCCATGCCCTTGTGCTAAGAGCAAAAAATCTACAGCAGCTCTATTTTGCAAAACAGCATGGTTAACACTTTGCACATCTGCAGTTAACATGTCTAGAATTTGTGATGTCTTGTTCAGCTCATCCCTTGCCCAGCATCCTAATTGTTTTGCTAAATTCATGGCTTTATTGGCAGATCCTCCTGGTAAGATAGTTGAAACCACCACCTGTTTGAATGTGCCCCAAAACCGTGGATCTCCTATCTTGCTGCAGTCTAAGTCATGTATGCTACGTTTTCTCCTGTTTGAATTTTGACTCAGCTGCATTAGCAAGGACACATTAGGATGAAACAGTGACAATTTTCCCAAAAAACAGGGTTCACCCTGTGGTTTAGCTGGTATACCATTCCATGCCCTGTCTCCACAAATCAAAAATATTCCTGTGGGTAATTTCATTGGTGCTGTGATATTTGTGCCGTTACATTGACTGTAATACTGTGGAGAGAATTCACTCACATTCAGGGATGAATCTAGGGTGGCCCATGTTTCTTTAGGTTGGTTTAAATTCTGAGCACCCAAAAGTTTGAAGCTAAACCATCCATCAGCTGTAGTGTTAGATATGCTGGCATTTGTACTTCCAAAAAGATCCAACTCTTCAGGAGGAGAATGCAAAGAGGTGTTAAGTGATTGGATTAGTAAGCATTGACGATAGCCATCACTCTGACCTGCAGTATACCCTTGTTGCACCGGCAATGTGATGTTTGACATGTTAGACATGCATAAGGTTTGATTGTTTATCAAACTGCAAAATTCTCCAGGAGACCACACCGGAAGTCCCACCAGGCATGTTCGAAATGGGTTAGTGACTCCTCCAAGACTAAGACAAAGTGATGATTGGTTAGTTTGATTAGCAAGTGTCACCCATAAATTTTCCCTTGGTTGACTAAAGTGTGTTACTCCTGCTGCTTCACTTGCTACAGCATTGAGCAGTATAACAAAAACAAACCTCATTTTTCTTTCTGCCTGCTTTGCTTCTCCTTTTCTTCCTTCTGCTTACGTTGTTTTTCTTTTCTTCGCTGTCTTTTCCCTGGTTTGCTAGATTGTCTATTGCAAGGCTGAGTCAATTTTTGAATATACTGATCTAATTCTAAATCAGCATCCTTGCTCACAGGTATAGCATGAGGTAAGTTTGAAGGCAAATCAGCTTTGCAGTGAGCTGCTATGATCCGTGAGGCTTTAGTAATTTCAAATATTCTAAGGTTTTCCTGTAACTTCCACCTAAGATATGCTATAATCACTTGTTCTGCACTCTCAAAGAGCTGTAATCCTGTCCGTCCTGGCAGGCCAGTACTTTGTTCAAGAGCTCTAACCCAGATATGATTTCGAATCCACTTTCCAAAACAAGATGTACACCATAAATATCCCAATGACCTCTGTGGATACCAATAAACCTGACTACAATCTGCACAATGCAAAGCTACCCATGCATAGCATTTATCTTTATCCTTTTTGCAAACATAACAAGGAAGCAAATGTAAGTAAGGACCAGTAAAAAATTCTGGTTCTTCAACCCAAAGCAACCAATTCAATGGTGGTGATCGCAAAGCCTCTTCAGCCTTTTTACTATATGAGGCTAACAGCTCAAGGTCTTTCTTTAACACAAGGTGTATCTTATTTCGTAATCGTAGTTCTAGTTCATTATCCTCCTCAACAACTATATCCTCCTGAGGGTCCCACAACTGTAAAATTGTTCTAATCATAGAAAATTAATTAGCAATCACTGATACCCCTATTCAAATGAGACCGTTCCCTTTTTTGCCTTCTTTTTCTTATCTGTCTTCAATCTTGCTGCTCCTAATTTCACTGGTCCTGCCACTTTCAAACTTAATTTTTGCAACTTATCAATGCAGCAATCTAATGCTCTATCAGGATCCCCTTGGAAGGGTCCTACAACTGAATGCTGTGTTAAAGGCACTAATTTCCTACACCTTATAGAAACTATACGTGATTTACTTTGAACCTTAACTCTATTTAGAATACATTGTATTTCCCATCGATAATAAGCAAGAACCTTTTGTTCAGGAGACTCATAAAGATTTAAAGCTATATATGCGTTTTGCCCTGTTTGTCTCCACAATTCATCTTGCCAGCTTTTTCCCCACGTATGCTCGTGTTCACAAGTATGACACCACAAATCCCGTAATAATGATTGTTCTATCCAAAAAGTTCTTTTACAACCCCCACAACGTAGAGCTATCCAGGCAGCACAATGTGGATTGTGACAGTCAAGGCAATGTAGTTTCGCTGGATCTGTTAAGTGAAAAGTTGATAATGAGTCAATAAAACCAATCAACTCCTGGGCCGTCCAGTAGTGACGTGTCAGTGCTCTGTCCACCGCTTCTGAGTACCCCTTCAATTGTAACAGTAGTGGTCGTAGGAGTAGAAGCAGTTTCTTCCCCAGTCACTCCCTGTCCTCCTCCGTAAGGCGACTCACCAGAGGCTGCATCAAAAACAGGTTTAGTCCACTTAGCAGGCACCCACAAAGGCCCTGTAGGTGAGGAAACACAAAGATACCCCCGACCCCAATATAATACTTTTGCAGGTTTTTCCCATAATCCTGTACTTGGGTTCTTATACTTAACCCAGACCTCTGTTTCCTTAGTATTTTCCTGACCTGACCTCAGATGATGTTTCATTGCAGGAGGGGTATCATCTTCCCCAAAAATGCATAAATGATTAATCACATACAAAACCTTAGCCAAACATGCTTGTGGATCTGTCAAATCTTGATGTTTTTCAATATACTGCTTAAGGGTACCGTTTGCTCTTTCCACTATTGCCTGTCCAGTAGAAGAGTGTGGAATACCTGTCACATGCTTAACAGACCACTGATTCAAAAATTTCCGGACCCTAGCACTTATATAACCTCGACCATTATCCGTTTTGATACTCTTTGGAACTCCCATAACAGCGAAACAACTTAACAGATGTCTGATAACCTGTATAGCTTTCTGTCCTGCCTGAGCCGTAGCCCATATGTAATGACTATATGTATCTATGGTGACGTGCACATGCTTGACTTTACCGAATCTAGCTATGTGTGTAACATCCATTTGCCATATCTCATTTATTTTTAAACCTCGAGGATTAACCCCGATGCCTAGACCTATCCCACCATTATGATAACTACATGTTGGACATGCTCTGACAATGGCCTTGGCTTGTGACAAACTCAGCTCAAAGTGTTTTGCTAAACCTCTTGCATTTTGATGATATCTACTATGTGCTTCTCTGGCCAATGTGTGCTTGTCAATAGGACAAGAATTATCAATGGGTAGGGTAACCAATTTATCTGCACGTTCATTCCCTTCTCCTAAACCTTCAGACCATTTATGGCTCCTAATATGAATCACAGAATATGCTGCATTTCTCCCTCGTAAAGCCTTCCTTAACTGTATCAGTAACTCATACAATCGTTTATTATTCACTTCCTTAATTGCTGCTTCCTCTATTCGTTTGACTACTCCTGCAACATACATAGAGTCTGTGACCACATTTAAAGGCTCCTGTAAGTTGGACACCACCCATACTACTGCTAACAATTCCAAAGTTTATAGGTTATCTGCAGGGTCTGCTGTGAGGAGTTGATGCCTCCATTGTCCTTTTTCTTGCCAGGTAACAGCAGCACGCCTTGATTTCTTTCCTGCATCTGTAAAAACTGTAATAGCTCCTTCTATGGGGTTTTCTTCTCTCAAAGGTCGAGTAATCCAGTTCCATTCTGTCATCCATTGCAAAACTCTAGGCACTAATTTACTAGTCTCTACTTTAGCAGGTGACATCAATAATGCTTCTTGTAAATTCTTTGAATTTATCAAGTACCAGTCCAAGGTTTCTTTTTCCATAGGCAATCTAATAGTAGCAGGTTCTCTACCATCCACTTCAAGAATTCTGAGACGCCCCT
Organism: Melospiza melodia melodia; assembly: GCF_035770615.1. Taxonomy (NCBI): domain Eukaryota; kingdom Metazoa; phylum Chordata; class Aves; order Passeriformes; family Passerellidae; genus Melospiza; species Melospiza melodia. The sequence goes on along the minus strand of NW_026948804.1, from coordinate 1,278,422 downwards.
TTTTGATTAATGCAGCCAATTGTTCAATTTTTGAAGATATTGTTTTCTTATGCTGTAGTGGTGGTGATAACCATTCCAACACCCGTATCTCCCCCGTTTTCTTTTGCAACTGAGAGAGAGCACCAAGCAAGTGGCAAGGGCTATTCCAAATAGTAAGGTCAATGGGGTGGTCAAGTTGTCGACGAGACACATACCCTTGCTGTACACAGTTACTAATTTGCTGCAAGGCAAGACGATGCTCCTTTGTCAGGTGTACAGGAGTAGTAAGGTCCACGCCTTTTAACAAAGGCCGTAGGGTTTCTAATAAATGATTTGGTATTCCCACAATAGGCTTCAGCCACTGCAAGTCTCCCAGCAACTTCTGTGCATCATGTAGAGTTTTAATGTCCAATTGTAATTCCAATTTTTGTGGTATCACTATTTGATCCGTTAAAGTCCATCCCAAATATTTCCAGGGCTTTGTAGTCTGAATTTTCTCTGCAGCAATAACAAGTGAATATGCAGCAAGAGTATTTTTAATGGTGTTAATCTGTAAAGAGGAGAATGGCTGTTGCTGTGCAAACAAAATATCGTCCATGTAATGATATATTATAGTTGCTGGCCATTTATGACATAGTGGCTGTAATGCAGCATCAACATAAAGCTGACATAAAGTGGGGGAATTGCGCATGCCCTGCGGAAGAGGTGTCCATTCAAATCTTTTATCTGGTTCCCCACGATTTATTGCTGGTAAAGTAAAAGCAAATCTCTTCATGTCATCAGGATGCAGGCCAATAGTGAAAAAACAATCCTTTAGGTTAATAATTAAAAGTGGCCAGTGTTCTGGAATCATAGCTGGATTTGGAAGACCAGGCTGTAAGGCCCCCATTGGTTCCATTTGATCATTTACAGCCCTCAAATCATGTATCAAACGATATTTCCCTGATTTCTTTTTGATTACAAAAATAGGTGTATTCCAAGGGCTTGTGGACAGTCGTAGGTGCCCTTTTGTATATTGTTCCTGTACCAATTCATGGGCATGCATAAGACTCTCCCCTTTTAATGGCCATTGCTTAACCATCACCGGTGTATCCGTTTTCCAGGTGAGTGGAATGGGGAAAGTCCAAGCAATAGCAATTACCCCAAAGGGTGCTGATTAGTTAACACAACTCCCAATTGTGTTAAAATGTCCCTTCCAATTAAGCAGGAAACTGTAGGAGGCAGTTGAACAATTGAAAACACAGCAGATATTTGTTGATTCTCAATGCACACAGACAAAGACGGCGACCTGCTTGCCAATGTAAATCCTCCCACTCCTGTGAGCATGTTTGATGAGGGAAATAGAGGCCAATGTTGTGGCCATGCTTCTGGAGAAATGATGCTAGTATCTGCTCCTGTATCCAATAATCCATAAAGGGTTATGCTTTGATGCCCATAAGTAATTTCAACCTTTTGCTTTGGTCTATTTTGTAAATCCACAGTTAAAAGTGTAACACCAGTAGAGCCAAAACCTTTTTCATCCCGTGTTTGTCCAGTAAATGATTGTATTCCTGATGTCATTTGTGACAGTTGTACCAATAGTGCAATGCGTTGTCCTTTTGTAATTTTAATCGGAGGATAAAGGGTGTAAGCCATAATTTGTATTTCCCCTGTAAAGTCCGCATCGATAACACCAGGCAAAACAAATAATCCCAACATAGTTATAGAGGAATGTCCCAGCAATAATGCGCCACATGTTTGTCCATTTAATATAAGAGGACCCTTTACTCCAGTGGGTATCCTCTCAGGCCGGTTTGTCATTAGTGTGACGTCTACTGCTGCTGATAAGTCCAAGCTGAAGCTCCGTGTTGTTGCGGGTTGCAGGCAGGAGGTAGCAACGATGTCACGGCAGCAGCTGGTGTCTCTGATGTCACGGCGGCAACTTGTGTCTGTCCCTCATTGCCGCATCGGTAACACTTGATGAATGGTCTCGAGCCTCTTTACGTGACTGCCAGTGAGCCGCTTTGGAGAGGAGCAAGAGCAACTAACACCTGATTTTGAGTGGACTCTGCTTGCTTTTGTAACCCTAATCCTAATTCCTTTAAGGCTTCTGCTATAAATGCCTGTGAAGCTGTTGGCATTAATGCCATTCACTCTAATGCTTCCTCAACACTCTAATTTGCCCCTAAAGTAGCTAACACTCTTTGGGTTGCTGGATTGCTATTTTGCAAGGCACACTGCTTCAATAGCGTCCTGCAACACCAGCCCGATCTATAGCAGTAGCTGTTCTATCGATAAAATTTCCAAATGATTCTTCTCTACCTTGTTTAATGCCCATATAAGCCAGTAACCCTCCTGGCTCTTTAACCATGTCTATTGCAGCACGCACTAACCACATAGACTCTCTAAGTTTATCTGCTCCCGATATCATCTGTGCCTCTGTACGTAAAAATGCCTCTAAGCCCATCAGATCCTCTACTGTCACCCCATGTAATGGGTCTCCCTGGGCTCGTTGTACAGCAACCGATTCATTTACCACCGCGTGCCAATGGGCGTTAAATAATAACTGCTGATGCTGAGTGAATATCAACCGAACTATTCCTCTTAAATCATTAGGACATAAAACCTGAGTATTAAAAAGATAATCTAACATTTGCTTAACAGGTTCACTTTTTACTCCAAACTGACTAACCGTAGAACGTAGCTGAGTTAACAGCTTCCAATCTAAGGGAGTATATTCTGCTATATTATGCGTAAGGTTCCCCTGTGCATCATACTGTGGTGTGTATGTAACTGGACATGCAAGACTAGAAGCTATTTCCACTGCCTCACCATCCCCCATTTGCATTACTTCTTTCGCCAAAGCAGCCCAAGCTTCCCTCCTCTGTTTAGCCATCTCCCCCCATGGATCACGGTGTGCCCCTGGGATGGGATCTGGCCCTTTAAGGGTGCTATGCTGCTGGCGCTTCGGTGCAGACACTGAGTTTTCGCGCGGGGGGGGCAGTGAAGCAGAGGCTGGCTCGCGCGGGGAAAGCCCCGCTGGAGCTGACAGTGAAACCGGAGCCGACTCAAGCTGAGCTGGCCTGCGGGGGGCAATCAGCCCCCCCGCTGGAGCCGGCTCGGGCGGAGGAATGGGCCCTTCCCCCACAGAAGCTGTAACCGGAGCCGGCTCACTGAGGGGAAGCGGCGGAGGCAAAGCTGTCGGCGGAGGGGAAGCTGGCTTGCTCCCACCCCCACCATCCGACCCGCCTGAAGCTGGTGGCGGAGGCAAAGCTGGTTTGCTCTTACCCCCACCATCCGACTCGCCCTCCCCCTCTGACAGGAAAGGTGCAGACGGTTCCACTGCGCCTATAGAAAAATCCTCCACACCACTTTGCTGGGGACTCTTAGGCATAAGTACCTTAGTTACAGAAGGTGCCAGGGGATCATCTTCACGACCATACCCTATATTCCTCTTATGAGCTTCTGTTGCCCTTTCTGCTGCCTTTCTCTCAGAGACCTGCTGAAGTAACGTGTTATACACCACCCGCCATAACTTCCCGAATTTCTTTGCTGACTTATCATCGTCTAGTACTGTATCCCACAATATATCCCCAAACTTCTTCCACTCTGCTAGCTCATGAACTGTATGAGGATTAGAAAAGATACCCTTAGCATGGCCATAAGCTAATAACCCTGGTAACTCCTTTTCTCCTTTTTTAAATCTATCCCTTTTATCCCACGCTGCTCTAAATAGGCGGTAAATAAATCATATGCCGCTTGCCTATCCATACCTATTAATCAGCGCGCGCTGTTGCAGCTCTCCAGGCTCCTGCGACACGTAGTGGCTTAAGTCACCGTTGTGAACCTTAAGGGTGCTTCAAATTCCGGCACCGTCCCGGCTGCAAGGACCCAAACCCAACTTCCTCGACCATGGCGTAATCCCTTTTTCTTTTAATCCGAGAAAAAGGGCAGAGATTCGTTTATGCCCGCATTCTCCACCATTTGTCGACAGAAGGGAACCAGGACATCAATTTGATCATCACAGGCTCAATTTTATTGATCAGTACGGCGGGTTAAATACAGTTAATAATGAGCTTCATACATATTGCAAAAGTTGAGCTCAGGATTGGTCAGCTTACATATCAGCATCTACACCTACTTCTACATTCCTATGGTTCTACTTTTGATACTTTCTACATATTCTTAGGATATATTCAGGACTAATCTCTACTCCCTATCCTCATGTTGCAGCAAGGTCACTGCTGACTCTTCCTTTCAGCTTGCTGACTGCTGACTTTTCTCCTTCAGCTTAACCAGCGGCATTATGTCAGCGTGGCCTTTCTCAGCTAACCAATTATTAATAATACTCTCCACAGGGGGGTGTCAGTATTTACTGGTATTAATAGATATATTTTCAGGGTGGCCAGAAACATTCCCCACCAGAACTGTCAAAGCTCAAGAGGTGACCAGATAATTTTTACAAGAAATAATACCACGCTTCAGAGTTCCAGCCACGATATCCTCAGATAAAGAATCACATTTCATTTCCAAAATAGTGCAACAGATTAGCAGCCATCTGGGCATAGATTAGGAACTTCACACCCCATACCACCCCCAATCAAGCGGCCAGGTGGAGAGAATGTATCATTTGATTAAGCAGCAAATCATAAGACTGGGGCAAGAAGGTAATCTACCCTAGCCCAAGCTCTTCCACTAGCACTATTGCAAATTCAAACTAAACCTTGAGCTAAAGGAATGCTGAGTCCTTTTGGAGTGCCTTATAGAAGACCATATAGAATACAAAGGGAATGTCCAGAATGTCCACCTACATGGTGGCATTAAGCAAACAGCTCAGAGTACATGTGGCTGGAACTCGGAGCAGGGAGTTAGATAGCATGGGGATGATGTATATGTTAAGTCTCTTGCAGAAAAGACCTTGGAACCACAGTGGGAGGGACCGTTCCAAGTGCTTCTCACCACCTTCACTGCAATCAGAATCAAGGAGCAGAATGCCTGGATTCATCACTCTCGGGTGAAGAAGGCCCAGAAACCCCTTGAGGAGTGACACCAGGAGACAATGAACTGAGATTAAAACTTACTCAGGCAAAATGAGTACCTTGCGGTCGGGAATAGCTCATATTTTAGTTTGTAGAATTGTTTTGTGTGTAATCATAACTAAAGTTTTAGAACTTGAGAGTACCTTTATTCAGAGCAATGCTGAATGGCCTTGGTCCCAGGCGTTTAATCAGTATACTGGATCCATGGGAAAACCTTCTGAGATAAAGGATTTAAATCTATCCACTGTGGTAATTCATGGAGATCAGGTATATGAGGAGCAGGAATGGAAGGAACAGAAGCTGTGGACACTTCAAGGGATTAGAGGGGAAGAACTCAAGGTAGGGTGCCAGATGATAAATGGGACGGCTTATGAGAGACCAAATGAAATTAGTGTCTCAACCTCTCCTGGTGCATATGAACACCAGGAAAGCTGTGAATGTGGGTGAGCAACAACTATTATTCAACCCAGAATGGTCTCTCAAACGTGTGGAGTTGATAATGCAAATTAACATCTCAAAAATCCAACCAGCCTGCTCCTCCTTCCTAAAAACTTCCTTTGAGGGCTGGACAACATGGTTGCAAAAACAGGCATACCTCAGGAGCAGAACAAGAAAGGACCTAACTGGCATATTAGGGACAGGATTCGGAGTTTTAAATGGAATTGATTCGGAAATATTGATGAATAAACTGGCCACCACAGCAGGTAGCCTAACAAAATTGAAGCAACCCTTACAGTGATCTCTATTGGCATTAGGAACTAGCCAGTGGCAGATTTCAAAGGTTCTGTCAAAGTGGGAAATGGCCGGGGACCAAGAGCACAAGCTGATAGTAGAAGCACTTAGTACAGTTCAAGATAATGTGTCTTTAGCTTTCAGTTGTATACAAGCACAGTTATGGGTGCAGGCAACAGCAGCTCTGATCATACGGGAAGGGAGTGAAGGTAATTTTGAAATTTGGAAGATTGTGTGGGATAATGCAATTGATTTTGGAAGGAAATTTCAATCCTGATGGACTAAGGTGAATTTCACCTATGATCCTGTTTCTAATGTAGCAACTGCCTTTGTGCTTACCATACGTAATGCCACTGTTTATGTTATCCATCCCATCATTGCCCTAGGATTAAACCATGAAAAAACAATACTCTATCCTTCAGAACATAGAGTGTGGGCACGAAAGATGAATGGAAATTGGCAGACAGTAAACTTAGTATCCTGCATTACTAGAGAACAGATGGGATTCATTTGTGAAGGCAATACTATTAATGCTCAGGATGTGTGTTTGGACACTGAACAGAGTATTTGTCACTTTGAAGTTCATCCAGTCACTGACCAGAAAACTGTGCTCGTATATACTGGAAAAGGGTGTGTGTGTCTGAGCGACTGCCTGTGCTGCAGTAAAAATTGATAGCAATGATGTTATTCTGTCTAGTAGAAATCATTCTAACTTCTGTATTTGTCATTTTGTTAAGATTATCGGGTGTGATTTTTCGTACTTGGCCCCAGTGACATCCCACCAGCTGATTAAAGCTAATTACACGATGTATCACAGACTACCACCTACCCCTATTGGGATGAACCTTACATTAGTGAAACAATTAATTGAGCACCAAGACCTATTGGAAATCCCGAAGGAAATCCAAGAAAGTGGAAAGAAAACCTTAATTACTGTCCAACACGATACAAAGGAGATAACCAGGGTTCTACAAAGAATAAAACAAAATATGGATCATCACTGGTGAGATGTGATCTTTGGGTGGTCACCAACTGCAAATGGAATCTTTAATAAGTTGTGCCACCCCATTGTAGTTTTACTAATATTAGTTGGGATAAGTTTAGGATTATCTATTACATTGTTAATTTGGAACTGTAGAATGCTACAACAAATAGCTGTACTAACCTCTTTGTCAAATGTACACGGTGAAGCGTTAAAAGACACTTATTGTCGTAGAGGTTTTCCCTAAGTAAAAGAATTTACTTATTTCTTAGGAAAGGGGGGAATGAGACAGAGTAAAGATCCATTCTGAATTAGGTGAAGTGTCTAAGAAAGGTGAAAAGTCTGTGAGGCCAAAGCTGAAGGAAAACTCGCATGCCGAGACAGCAAGGAGACAGAGAAAGAAAAACAGAAAAGACCACAAGGTCGATTTGCCCCCGACTTAGAAATTCCTTTGATAAAGAAGAACTGGTGCTAAATGTCATGCAGAATGAATATGTATGAACTTATTGTGAAACTGTATGCATATGCATTTGGAAGGGGGATAAAAGAAGACCCGAGGTCTTCAGAGGTACGCTTGTCTTTTTGGGGAGGCTTGCGTGCGGTGTGCGTCGTAATATAAAAGCATACCGGGCTTTACAACTTTTACAAAGTTGTGAGGTTTCTTCTTTTCTCCGCAAAACAGCTGAAAGAAAAGTGGAGTGGACCCCATCAGGTATTACTGACCACCTTTACAGCAGTCAAAAGTAGCCGGCGTGGACCCCTGGATTCACTCTACCCGAGTGAAGAAAGTTCATCCTGGATCACAGACTGTATAAACTCTGGAATGAACAAAGGCGACTCATAAGACGTGTTTAATTGCTTTCAGAATGCTATCAGTAATTGTGCTGACGTTATGGTTATTAATATCTTTGGGATGTGGAATGCATTCTTCTAGAATGAAGAGAGAGGTACAAATGGAAACACAGGTGATAAAGGTTTCTAATGCAGTTCGGGTTGAGAATGTAATGATTGGATTAGTCAAAGATTTTGCCAAAATGCAAAACACCAGTCGAATAACTGCCTGTCTGCCAATACCAAAGGGAGCAGGAGACCCAGTAAATTGGGGAATTATAACATCAAAACTACCTGAAATACAGAAGAACAAAACAATTACATGTAAACAGGTACCCGAATCGAGGCAAGTTACAGAAACCACTGTGGTATGGAAATGTGAGGCCACGGATAAGAAAGATCAGATAGAAGCTTGGGACAGTGCGTGGTCTGTGAGTATTCTTCAGATTCCAATATATGGCAAACACCCCTTGGTGTATTAAGTGGGAAGGCCCTGAGAATGAAACAGATCCAGCAATAACGAACACTGACACTAGCAGCAGAATGAGGGCAGACAAAGTAAGTTGGTGGGCATGTAATAAAACTTATGACTGCACTTCAGATGATGAAGAGATAAAACAGATGCCACCCCTGGGCAATATCCCTACAAATTGGTTGTGCTTGCAGAGGGATTAAACATAAACAAGGCAGAGTGAATTATACAGTAATTATAGGGTGTACCAGGATTACAATCCGAGGTCCACAACAATTTCTATGGGCAGAAAGTGATGGTACCTTATTACCAGGTAGATTGTGCCTGGGCTAGTCTAACCCTTGCTGCTGGGCCAAAGGCAACAACTGTGGTGTATCACCCCAGTGACATCTTTAGCTTGCTGGAGGTTGCAGCTGGGCATCTGAACAAGTCCAGGCTTGAAGGAACTCCGTTTACCTCAGGAGAGAAGGCTTCAGGCTGTGATGAGGAGGAAGGAGACGGATTCTGCCGGAGGGTTAATATCCAGAGCTTTATTCCATGGTCACAGAGGTCTGAATCTTGGTTACAGCTCCAACAGAATCCCAGACCGCATGGCTTGATTACCTTTTAAGCTCCTGGGGGAGGGGGAGGGAAGGGGCAAGTGAGCCACCAACCAGGTGGGAGGGGCAGGGTCTCAGGGGACGAGGGACACCTAAACAGGCCAATGACCCCCAGGCCTGAAGGGCATCCTTTGAAAGTGAGGAACCACACGATGCCTTGCTGGAATGTTAAGCCCGATTGACAGAATTCACTCAGCAAGGGGGCGAGGGGGAAGGGAGAGGGGTATTGCCACACCTGGGGAAAAGACCCGGAAGTTTAAAACAGGATATTACAACACACCGCAACAGTACCTGGACAACACATCTGCCTGTAGACGGGAAAGTAAAGGAGATTACCTTAGGCCTCCCAACCTTATGTCCAAATTGGAAAAAGTCCCCATTTAATGGAAAACATGAACTTCTGCAGATAAGAGCAAGACGAGAAGTTCTAGACAATGAAAATCCAGATGACACTTGGCAAGAACCCTCTAGTGGAGTGAAATTTGGATGGGCCCTAGAGTCATTGCTTGGTCCTATAGCAAACTATAAGAGTAGACAGATGGTATACAAACTTATAGGTCAGGTAGGTAGACTGGCAAGAGTCACCCGGGAAGGATTTAAAGAATTAAATATGCAGTTACAAGCCACCACAAAAATGACTTTACAAAATCGATTAGCCCTAGATATGTTACTCCTGAAAGAGCATGGAGTATGTGGATTTTTAAAGGGACAAGTTGATCATTGCTGCATTCATATCCAAAATGTAACTGCAGATGTAGAATATGACATCAATCAGTAGAAACAAATAGATCATGAAGCACAAGAAGAGCAAAAGGATTTGGCTACAAGCTGATTAGGGAAAATCTTTAAAGGATTAGGGTGGAATGTGAGTTCATGGATTAAATCTATCATTGAGAGTGTGATAATCTTACTAATTGTATTGTTAGCAATTTGGTTAGTTTACAGCATCTTAAAGGGAGAGATACAGAAGAAAATATCCTGGAACCAGAGGATAATAAAGGCACTAACACGAGATCCACGCCCACCATCTTCTGGTTCTCCAGTTCGTAACAGCATCCACGACAATGGTTACATCAACCCTGGATTTGAAGAACCAAGTACGAACTGAGGAATAAAGGACTGTATCAAGTGAAAACATTTACACCTATAGTGAAGTGAAAATGCTTACAAAGGAGGGAGACTGATAGTGGAGCCCTAGAAAAAGTTAAAGATAGAATCTAAAATGTTAGGCTTTGTGCTTTCCCGGATCAACTGCACCTGCGTAAGCAGTATGACAAATTATAGAATTGTTAGATATGATGATTGTTTAGTAATTAAATGTAATAATTATATAACCATAAGAAGAATAGTGAGAAACTATGCTGGAAATTCAGAGAGGGGCTAAATTTATGTATACAATAGAACAATATAAGTTTAATTATTAACGTGAAAGTTATGTAGCGATAGAGTATAAAACATGATCATTTCGGATGTATGGTCGGAGTCAGATTTGGGTTAAATGTACCCCAATTCCCAGAGCTCTTAATAAAAAGCACCGCATATAATCCCCCGTGATTATGTGTTTTTGAACGCTAAAACTGTCAATATGCTTCTGCTTTTTGGGATTGGTCAAACAACTTACAAAGTAAGTTGTACTATTCAGTTCTTGGTCTGCTGCTTGGGATGTGGGCTGCTGTCATCTTCGCAATGTCACAACCACGTAATGAAACTGATGCTGAAAAATAAAACAGCTCAAGGCACGTTCCACAGCAGTGCCTTTCCTGTTTGTGATTTGTACATAGCCCCTGGCTCTCTCTATACAAGAGAGACTGTGCAAAGTATTTTTACATTATTCGAATTTCATTAATTCTAATGCCATATATATTTCACTAATTGCTCTCAAAAAGAACCAAACTCCCCTGTCTTAAGGCACTCTCATAACAACATGTACACACACCTCAAATAAAGACCTCCAGTACTTGACCAGAATCATGAATCTAAAATTACTGAAGGGCCATACCCTCTCATTATGTGGGTGACAGAATATGCTTGTGTTTCTACAGATACAGGACCCTGGTGGATTCCCAGAAGATTTATCAGTCCCTACGTAGAACACAGATCTGAAGACGACCCCTTGAATGAACACAAAGTCAGCTCCCTCTCCCACCATGCCACAGAAGCAGCTTTCTCTTGGAGATGAAGAAAAAAGCAATTCACATATTCAAACATTGTGGCAAGGACACTCATCACACGTAGATATATCCTACTGATAATGTCCATGTCAATCTCAAATGCAGACACACCCCTCCCTTTTCCATCCCTCTACCAGTGACCCTTTCTCCCTACCCTTCCCTCTTTCCCCTCTTGAAACTACTCCTTTTTCCCTGCCTCAAACTTCCCTTAAAAAAGTGAAGGGAGTGATTGGCAGGAGTTGGTAAGAACTATAGGGGGAACAAGAATATTTAAGGATGTCTTAAAATAAGTCAACTAATGTGTGCTTTTACCATCCACAAGTGAAAACTACCCAGTGGGAAAGAAGAAGTATGATTCTTTCTGCCATACCCTCCAGGGCACCCACAGCAGTACCAGTGCCACCATTGCCATCGTCTTTATCAGCGCCCTCATCCGTATCCAAATGACCACTGGGTGGATCATCCCTCAGCCAAAACAAAACATCTGGGTCACTCTGGCAAAGTCATTAAAGCAAGACAATCTTTGCATGGCCATGGGAAGCATGGATGGTCTGGTCTCAACATGCCTGGTGGAAGTGCCCCTATTACCAAATGAGTACCCATACCTAGGTAAGAAACCCAACCCCGTGGACACGTGGGACAAATGGATGATGATCCTTCCACACCACGTCTCCAGATGATTTGCTTTTCCAGGCCCTCGATGGTGTTAGGGGCAGTGGTGTGAGGCACAGGGTAGGTCTCCAGCCATCCAGTGGTGGCTTCCACCATGGTCAGCACATAGCGCTTGACTTGGAGTGTCTGGGGCAGTGTGATGGAGTCAATCTGCCAGGCCTCCCCATACTTGTACTTGGACCACCGCCCACCGTACCAGAGGGGCTTCACTCGCTTGGCCTGCTTGATGGCAGCACACGTCTCACAGTCATGGATAACCTGAGAAATACTGTCCATGGTTAAATCCACCCCTCGGTCTTGTGCCCATTTATGGGTGGCATCTCTGCCCTGATGGCCTGAGGCATCATGGGCCCATCGAGCTAGGAACAACTCTCCTTTATGTTGCCAATCTAAGTCTGTCTTTGACATCTCTATCTTTGCAGCCTGACCTACCTGCTCATTGTTTCAGTGTTCTGCATTAGCCTGACTCTTGGGGACATGGGCATCCACATGGTGGACATTCACAGATTTTCTGCCCAAGAGGCAATGTCTTTCCACTCACCAGCAGCCCAGATTAATTTTTCTCTACACTGCCAGTTGGCTTCTTTCCACCTTTCCAGCCAACCTGACAGAGCATTTGCAACCATCCACAAATCAGTATAAAGGTAAAGCTTTGGCCACTTCTCTCTTTCAGCAATGCCCAGGGACAGCTGAACAGCCTTGAGTTCCTCAAGTTGACTTGATCCACCTTCTCCTTCAGTAGCTTGTGCAACCTGTCATTTGGGGCTCCATATGGCTGCTTTCCACCTCCAGTTCATCCCTACGATGCGACAGGAACCATCAGTGAAAAGAGCATGGTGTGCTTCCTCTGCTGATAGCTAATTGTATGGTGGAGCTTCTTTAGCCTTGTCACTTACTCCTGGTTCTCTTCATCAGTGAGACCAAAGTTTTCACCTTCCAGCCAGTTTGTAATTATCTCCAAAATTCCAGGGTGATTCAGCTTTCCAATACGGGTGCGCTGTGTGATCAGAGCAATCCATTTGCTCCATGTGGGGTCAGTGGCATGGTGGGTGGTGGGAACCTTTCCTTTAAACATCTGCCTCAGCACCAGCAGTTGTGGTGCCAGGAGGAGTTGTGCTTCTGTGCACATCACCTCTGAGGCCCCTTGGACTCTTTCATAGGCAGCCAAGACTTCCTTCTCTGTGGGAGTGTAGTTGGCTTCGGATCCTCTGTAGAATCCCAGTAGTTGGCCTTGAGCATCCCCAGCCACCTTCTGCCAAAGGCTTCAGGACAGACCATGGCTCCCGGCTGCAGAGTAGAGCACGTTCTTCACCTCTGGTCCTGTCCTGACTGGGCCAAGGGCTACTGCATGAGCGATCTCCTGCTTGATCTGGGCCAAGGCTTGTTGCTGCTCAGGGCCCCAGTAGAAACTGTTCTTCTTGCAGGTGACCAGGTGGAGAGGGCTCACAATCTGGCTGTGCTTGGGAATGTGCATTCTCCAAAAACCTATGGCACGCAGGAAAACTTGTGTTTCCTTCTTGTTTGTTGGTGGAGCCTTTGCGGTGTTCCTGTTGATGACCTCAGTGGGAATCTGATGCTATCTGTCTTGCCACTTTACACCCAGGAACTGGATCTTTCAGGAAGGTCCTTTGATTTTGCTCTTCTTGATGGTGAAGCTGGTTTCCAGTAGAATCTGGATGATTTTCTCTCCTTTCTCAAACACTTCCATTGCTGTGTTCCCTCACACAATGATGTCCTCAATGCACTGCAGGTGTTCTGGAGCCTCACCCTTTTCCAGTGCAGCCTGGATCAGTCCATGGCAGATGGTGGGGCTGTGCTTCCACCCCTGGGGCAGTCGGTTCCAGGTGGACTGCACACCCCTCCAGGTGAAAGCAAACTGAGGCCTGCATTCTGCTGCCAAAGGAATGGAGAAAAACACGTTGGCAATGTCAACAGTGGAAAATCACTTTGCTGCCTTGGACTCCAGCTTGCACTGGAGTTCCAGTATGTCCAGCGCAGCAGTGCTCAGCAGTGGAGTCACTTCATTTAATGCACGATAGTCCACTGTCAATCTCCATTCTCTGTCAGACTTGAGCACAGGCCAGATGGGGCTGTTGAAGGGTGAGTGGGTTTTGCTGACCATCCCTTGGCTCTCTAGCTCATGGATCATTCTGTGGATGGGGATCATGGCATCTCAATTTGTTCAATACTGCTGGCGGTGCACGGTCAGGGTGGCAATTGGCACTCATTGCTCTTCCACCCTCAGGAGTCGTACTGCAGATGGGCTTTCTGATAGTCCAGGCAAGGTGTTCAACTGCTTTATGTTCTCTGCCTCTACAGCAGCTATTCCAAACGCCCACCTGAGTCCCTTTGGGTCTTTGTAAAGCTGTTCCAGAGGAAGTCTATGCCCGGAATCCACGGGGCCTCTGGGCCAGTCACAATAGGATGTTTCTGCCACTCCTTCCCAGTCAGGCTCCCCTCAGGTCCCAACAGGGTCAATTGCTGTGATCCCCCATCACCCCAGCAACAGAAACAGGTTCTGCCCCCACATGTCCCAATGGTATCAGGTTTCACTGCACACCAGTATCAACAAAGGCGTTGTGTTTTTGTGGTTCTGACGTGCCAGGTCATCGGATCCACACCATCCAGAAAATCCAGTTTTCCCCATGCCTCTTCCTTCCTGGCTAGAGGCAGGGCCCCTCTAACCCTAGTTATCATTTCTTTCCTGGGTATACATACTAGAGGTACTTTCAAGGGAATCTGACAGATCACACCTGGTAGCTCGGTCATGGGAGGCTGAGGCTATCTTCATTTTGGTGGAACTCTTTGGTTTCCCTCCTTGAGTTGACGCACCCGTGCTGCCAGGACAGAAGTGGGTTTCTCATCCCACCTTCCCATGTCTTCCCCACGGTCACACAGGAAGAGCCACAGGTCAGCCCATGGGGTGTACCCTCACTCTCTGGCTGGGGGATGTTGGGCTCTGACTTTGGGGCCTGTGACTCACACTGGTGCCATATGGGAACTGTTTCTCTTCACCTCCTCCTTCATCTCCCTCTTTTCCTCTTTGAGGTCCTTGATCATACCAGAGACATGAGCCTGCATGGGGCCATTGACCACACTCTCACAATATCTAAGCTTGTTGGTGACAGAACCCACTGTCTCTCGGTTGTTATCAGCATTAATTGTTGCAATGAAGGTGGTGTATTGGGATGGCCCCAGATTTGGCAGACTCCACAGCATTTGCCCTGTGCACCTGATCTTGTCTGGGTCATTATCATGCTGTCCATCCCTCCCAAAGAGTACCTCCAATATTGCCACTTCTCTCAGCTCTTGGATCCCTTCCTTGAGGGTCTTCCAGCACATTCTATGGTGGTGCTCCTGCATTCTCTCCCTGTGGACAAACCTCTCTCTGACACTCATTAAAAGCCGCTCCCAGAGGGAAAGGTACCCTGATTCCGTTACAAAAATCTGATTCCCACCTGAATCCTGGGTCAAGGACCCCAAATTCCTTGCCTCACCATCATCCAGTTGCACACCTGTACCCATAAGATCCCAGACCCAGAGTAACCAGGTTGTATAAGCCTCACGTCCCCGTCATACAGTGTCTTTGTGCAGATTACAGAGACTTTTGTATATCAGGGACTCGGTGATGATCTCAACCATTGGCTCCCCTGTGGGTTATGGGGCCGTCCTTTCTTATCCTTATCTGGGTGCTCTGATTTCATCTTAGACCTCCTTATTTCCACAGGGATGACTGCTGCTGACTGTGACTGCCCTTGCAGTTCAGCTGGAACCTGGACGATTGTAACATCTGTGGGTTCCACTGCTGGACCATCAGACTCTCCCTCTTTGGGGCAGGGGGAGGGTTTCTCACCAGCTGGGGAAATGTGCTCCTTCAGCATCTGGCCCATCTCCTTCACCAGAACCCCCACCCAGTCTGGGTGGTTCATTTCTAAGGTGGGCTTTGGGGCAGGGTCAGGCTCTGGGGCAGCAGCATCCCTGGTCTCTGGGGTTGGTGTCAGCATGGTTATTCAGGTCAATCTTCCCTTATCTCTGAATGCTAAATAGAACAGGCCTATGAGCAGCACCAACCATTGTATGATATCATTGGCATTTAGAGTGGATCTGAACCCTTTGAAAACTGGTGGGGCAGACCCAAAGAGCTGACTGAAGGGTTGGGAGAAAAGTGCCCCAGTGTCATTTCCTCACAGCAAGTACCATTAGCAAAGTAAGCCCAAAACCACACAGGTAGTGTGTGATAGCTCTGAATCTATGTGCCTGCCTTCCAGCAGGAGTTAAAGATCCATTAATTCCTCACTTTATTGTGATATATGTTATGGAATAATTCATGCCTGTGTAAAATATATGTGAAATAAATTGTGCTCGTACAAAAAAATTCTTAAAGATTTAAAACCACAAGCTGCAGCCGGGGACAAGATTGCTTCACAAACTGAGAAATCACAGATGGCAGTGGAGAGAATAAACTAATTAGCAAACAAAAAGACATGGCTCTGTGCAGAGATGGGCCCTTTCCCAGGACAGTCCAGAGACACCCAAGCGATGAATACTCAGTAAGTGTCTATGATCAAGATAGTCAGAGTCCTCAAGGGTGTGAATCCCAATGCCATATTCCGGTAACTCAACAACCAGCATTCATCACTTCCCAGAAACAGTTCTGTCCAGCCCAGCACACAGAAAAGGAATCTACATAAATATGTGAAGCGACAAGAAGAACAGGAGAAACTCTGCCCTAGGTGGAAAAAGCTGTATAAAACCAACCCAAAGGAGACAACATTTGTGAGCAGAGGGGATCCAAAGCAATAGAGTTTAGATCAGTGTTCACCCAGCACCGATCCTGGGCTTGAAGCTGTCCCTTTGATTGTGGCTATCGGAGACCAAATCTTGGTTGCGAATTAAAAAAAAAAACAAAAAACTTTTTTATTGATTATTGATTGGCTTTATCATTTATTACTTATAACATTATTAAGCCATAAAACAAACTGGATTGCTGAGGAAGATGAAACAGGAAAGCCTTATAAATATGATTGCCTTTCAAAAGATTTTGAGGATATAGAAACTATAAGCAAGATTGAAATGAAAGCAAGCTTTGAGATACCTCAGTTACTGAACAATTGGAAAACAATGGTATGGCCAACTGAAGGTAATCCCCTTTTGATAAAACAATTCCCTCTGCTGGCAGACAGCTCCAAGGGTCAGAGCAGACCCCACTAGCTTGGCAGAAGGGGTCAAAAGAGGAGTTTTTAGGGTTTAAAATGTAACACTGTATGGTGATGTAATGATTCTTATAGGCTGTATGTAAATGCTATAGGATTTGTATCTTGTATTAGATTGGTTAGTGAGAATTAGAATATTCAATACAGAAGATGATTTATTGTATTGTAACAAGAACCTCGCTCTCTCATCCTCTCTCTCTCTCTCATCTCTTTACCACTCTCTTGCCTTCTCTCTCTTTACCACTCTACTTCTCTCAGGCCTGCTCCAGCTGTGTCTGGCAGCTCCGAGCAGGGCCCAGCACCCACACCCTTTGCAATAAACTGCAAGTTCCACAGCCTGGCTTCAGAGATCTCTCCAGATCTCTTGGAAGATGAGACCACCTGGAGACCACAGGACACCAGCTGGAGCTCCAGGAATAGCTGATGATTGGCACAGATGAGTCTGTGGGAAGCTCCCATAGCTCCTGCCTTCTCCCTCCCTGTTGACAGCTCCCTCCCTCCAGCCCTCAGATCCTACCTGTGGTAGTTGGTGTTCTACAGGTATTTTAACATAAAAGTTAGATTTCCTATGTTAGTCAGTTAAAATGGTTTCTCCCATGTACCCCAATGGTTTCTCCCATGTACCCCATTTTGTTCCACCTAATGGTTCAGTCCTAAGTTGTTTACCACAGTTTTCCCACCACTTGTCTGCCCATCAGTGTGTCAGTCTCCCTGCTCCTCCCCTCATTCCCTTATAAGCCTTGTCGATCTCAGTTGTACTACCCCTTACTCTTGTCAGTCTCTGTAGTCACTCCCCTTGTATTCTCGAATGTTCTGTGTCGGTTAGCTATGTCTCGATGGTGGATTGGTTTGTGAGGCTTCTTCCCTCCCCTGAATGATCCTTATTGGAGTTGCTAAGTGATGTGTTCATCCCCTAAGATCCCCTCAAGATGCTTGCAAGAGCATCCTGTGAGGACTGGGCTCTGGGCTCTGGCTGGGAACAGCCTGGTTTTGCTGCTGTGAGTGCAGGCAGGAGTTGAGGCAGGTGAAGAGGCAGCGGGCAGCTTGTGTTTGTAGAGGGCCTGGGGCTGCACCTCTGAACTTACCACCTGGAAACACACTTGGGGGAATATGAGCTGGAGCTGGAGTGCCTCTCCTGAAAGGAACTGAAGTCATTCATCCTTGCCAGGTTTTCTTAAGGGTGTGTTGGTGTTTCCCAGGAAAGCTGCACATTTGGGGAAATGCCTTTGTAGGAAAGGGGATTGCTTCTCAAGGAAAGTGCTTTCCGGGGAACTCCAGTGAGGTAGGTGCAAGTGTCCCCCTTTGGCTCTCTGTGTTCCTTTCAGTCCTTGAGGCCTGTTGCACTTAGCAGAGGGGCAGAGCAAGGGAGAAGGCTGTGAAGAGCAGGTTTGGCATCCGCCTGGACCTGCAGAGACCAACCCAAGCACCTGCAGTAGGGTGTGTTCCCCCCTTTGGACAGAGGTGTGAGCAGGAGCATCTCTGTCCAGCCACGAGCCCCAAAGCTCTTTTTGAGAGCTGTGAATTAAAAGGCCTTTACACACACACTTTTCTCATCTTCCCTGCCTGCTGTGCTTCAACTCTTGGCAATATGCATTTTCCTGCTGCTTGGTGGAAGCTGCTGTGGCCCAGGGCCACACAGAGCTGGGCTGTGTGGGCCAGACAGCATGGGGAGCCTTGGCTGATCTTGGTGTGTCCCTGGCCTCAGAAAAGGCTTGGAAGGTTTGCCTCCCGAGGCGTCCTGCTCATTGGCTCTCCCTGTGCATCTTGGAGAGAACAAGGTGGGCATTTCTGGCAGCTGGGCATCAGCAGGCCTTAAAATGGGGGCGTGTTGTGGAGCAAGCCCAGCTGAGATACCCTGAGAGGAACGCAGTGCTCCTTGCTCCCCTCTGTTGACACGTGAGTGTTTGTCTGGTTTTGGGATGGCCCTGGCTGTGTCAGGGGTGCTACGTGGACACGAGACAGCTGGTCCTGTCCCACTGGGTCCCAGCAGTGCCTCGCAGCAGCCCTGCATCCACGTCAGGATGCTGGCCAAGAGAGGTCCTGGAAGCTGAGGCAGCTGATTTTAAGTTTGGGCAGGTGCCTACAGGTCAAGGCCAAGGGTGTTCCCTCAGGATACAGCAGTCCTGAGGGGTGTCCCTCATTCAAAGAAATCAGCACACAAATGCATTGTCTGCCAGAAGCCCTTTTATTGACCTGGCAGGATGGCAGGAGTCTGCACCCCACTAAAATGTTTCTCCGCCATGTATAAATTTCAGTGGGTTGATGCAGGAATTGTATAAAAATACCATCCATCTTTACACTGCTGAGGTGATTCGATAGGCAGGGGGTTAGAAATACATTGTGTCAGATTCCTAGACTTGAAGCTGAAATCCAGGCGCTGGCCAGGAGTGGTCTAGATGCCCTAAAGCAGCACAAAGTCTTCCTCAGGGCTTCCCTGCACTGAGATCATTTCCTGCTTGCCCTTAGTTCTTCTGGCAGACTATATCTAAAGCTTTTTGTCAAGTCACTCTCATGTCAAGTTAGGCCAGCCAGGTTTTTCTTATGCTAACTGGTGCTAAGCACTTATGTCTGTCTGCACTAAGCACTTGTTTACTAATGTAAATTGCTTGTGCTTACTTATGTCAAACAAAGACCTTATTCCATTGCCAAAGATGCCTGAGGCCCCCTGCTCCTTGTGGCACCAGTTGCTTTCCTGTGGGATGTTCTACCTGCCCGGAGAGTAAAGAGGGAGCTGGAGAAAGAGCTGGCCAGGCTGCTCTGGATCCTTTACCAGCAGCCCTGGCTGAGTGGAGCAGTCCGAGCTGAGCGCAGAGGTGCACATGGAGCAGCCGTGCCCAGGAAGGCTCGGTGGGAAGGGTGATCCAGGAACCACAGGCCTGGCAGCCTGAGCTGCCCCCAGGGAAGGCCTTGGAGCAGATCCTCCTGAGTGCCATCCCATGGCACGTGCAGGGAACCAGGGCGTCTGCTGGAGGGGGGGAAAGGTCTGCGGAGGGACAGGGACAGCTGGGGGTCCTGGTGGGGTGTTGAGGGCTTCTGTGGGGGAGTTTGGGGAGGTTGGTGTTGGTGGGCTGCTGGAGGAGGAGTTATCTGGAAGGTGGGAGGTCTAGGCTGGAATTTGAGTCAGTTTGAAGGCAGCATTTGTGGTTTGGCACAGCTTTGATTACGGAGGGCAGAAAGAATATCTGTGATTTTTCCTGTTCATGGTCCTGAT
The DNA here is from genome assembly GCF_035770615.1 of Melospiza melodia melodia. Taxonomy (NCBI): domain Eukaryota; kingdom Metazoa; phylum Chordata; class Aves; order Passeriformes; family Passerellidae; genus Melospiza; species Melospiza melodia. The sequence goes on along the minus strand of NW_026948804.1, from coordinate 1,258,542 downwards.
TCTCCTGAAGGGAACAAGAGAGGAGAGCTGTACTTTACTGGCCATTTGGATATCTGTACCAGCGGGAGGATTAGCCCCTTCACCATCTACTCATTTGTTTGGGCTACTTTTGTAACACTGAGTGGACTTTAATTTCTTGAGAGCTTTTATTCCTTAAGACAATTAGTATATTTTCATCCCTTCACAGAAAACCATTTGCAAACCAAAGAATAGCCTTTGCTTGCCTCTATGCAGTGTTATGTTCTGTAAAGTGACTCTCAGTGGATGACATTAAGGCAAATGAGTTGCTGCTTTGAGAAGGGAAGGAAAATTCCAACTCTTCACCTTCACCATGCCAATGAATTTGGGAAGTTTGCAACTTTTTGGAACTATGTGAGTTGACCAATGGGAAGTAAAACTTTCCTGAATTGAGGAGTGTTAAATGACAGGTCCTTCTGTGCCTTTGCAACTAAGGTGTTTTTGTGCTGAAGGAAATTACTTCAATGAGAAAATAATTTCAGCATGGAGTAAGAGCTTCTGACAGAAACCAAGCGTTGCCAGCAGTTGCTCCAGGTGCTGCTGCCAACAGCCCCTGCAGGAAGGAGCACAGCCCCCAATGCACGTGGGCTTTGGCTCCCTGTGGCACAGAAGCCCCCTGGGGGCACAGGTCTCTGGGGCAGGAGATGGGCACTAGCGCTGCCAAGGCTTGGGGGGTGGCAGCTCTGCTTGGGCAGGGACTCTGCCACCTGCTGATGTCAGCGCTCCCCAAGCCCCAAAGGGTCAGAGCAGCATTCGTGCCCTGGCCCACACGTTCCTTGTCTGTGTCACACCTGTGGGTTTAGGATGTTCACCAGCTGGGACGTGTCCCAAGGAGGCCATGCCAGCTTCTGTGGAAGGTCCTGTGCCCATCCCAGCGCGGCTGCATTGGCAGCCCTGGGGCTTCTTCTGCTGCACTGAGCCCACAGAGCAGGGCAGCGATTGCTGATGGACTGAGCCATTCCTAAAGACCCTGTCAGGCTGTCTTAGACACTTGGGGTGAGAGATTCCTTCCAAGCTGGGCCATTTTGGGTTGGCTGGGGGCAGCCCCAGGGCAGGGGGTGGTGTGTGCAGGGGCCCTTTGTGACATGGTGCAGCATGGTCACTGTGGCATGGAATGGGTGTCCAAGGGCCCTTTGTGACACGTGGTGACATAGGAGCTGGTGGTGACAAGACCATGCCACAGTGCTTGGAGCACACAACGGGACAGGACGGGACAGAGCGGTGCCGTGAGGAGCCCCCGCACAGCGCACTCGTTCCTGTCTGACCCGGAGCCTTTCTGAGGCCTTATTTCTGCAGCTGAGCTCGAGGCCAGACCACAGGACATGGTGCCCCAGAGGCATCTCCCATCCCTGCCACCGGTGCCCTCGAGGCCAGACCACAATCCTTGACAGGAGTTTCCTGTCCTTGTGGCAGGAGCCCTCGAGACCACAGTGCAGGGCTTTCTGTCCTGTAGCCTTTCCAAGGCTTCTGTCTTGAAGGTGCCTTCCAGGCAGGACTGCAGGACTTGCTAACTCAGAGCTTTTCCGAGGCATCTCTCCTGCAAGTAGCCACAAATCCAGTCACTGACATGGAGCAGGGACCCCCAAGAGTGCCCAAGCTGGCCTGGCTGGAAGAGGAGGAAGAAGGCCCTGGAGTTGCCCCAGCACATCAAACCAAAGAGGTGGTGCCACTTGAGCTGCCGCAGGAGGGTGAGTGCCAGAGCTGGGCCACAGGGTTGGTGCCTGCACCAGCTTGGCGCCTTTGCATCCCATCCCATCGCATCCCATTGCATCCTATACCATCCCATCCCATCCCATCCCATCCCATCCCATCCCATCCCATCCCATCCCATCCCATCCCATCCCATCCCATCCCATCCCATCCCATTCCCTGGGGACATGCCCATAGACAGGATGGAAGAGGGGCCAGGCAGACACCCCGCAGGGGCCGTGCTCCATCCCCTGAGCCATCCCGGGGCTGTCCCTGCCTGGGGAGCGCAGGGCTGGGCTGTGTTCTCCGGCCTCTCCCGCAGCCCCTCAGCTCTGGCTGCGCTCGCTCTTTGCCAGGTGCAGCCCTGCAGCGCACACAAGAGCAGGACCCCGCCTGCGGCCTCTTCCGCAGAACAGCCCAGGTACCTGCAGCCATCCCCACCTGGGCTGGGCCTGCTGGCACCGTGCGTGGAGCATTCCCTGCAACATCCCTGGCTTCTTGCCCTTCTCCTACAGCTGGTTTGCCAATTCATGAGGAGAATTCGGGAGGAAGAGGCCAGCCCCATGGGCACTGGGCTCAGAACATATTCGCACATCTTCAAAACCAAGACCAGTGCTGCCCTGCTGGATATGCTCGTAGAGGAGGGCTTTACCAATCCAAAGCAAGTAAGCCGCCTGTGGCCAGGGTTTGATCCTCCCAGGAATTGCTTGACCACACCTGCTGGTTACTGGAAGCCTTTGAGGCCATGGCAGTGTGGTGGGAAGGGAAGCATTTCACTGGGGACATTCCTCCCTCTGGCAGCTTTCCAAGTCTCCCCGTGCCTTCTCCAGGTTCCTGCCCTGATCAGGTACATCCACCAGTGGCTCCTGGCCAATCAGTTTGCTGAGCACAGGCTGAACAGGACCCTGCTGGATCTCACCGAAGCACAGCCCGCTGACGTGGTCATGACGCTCCTGCGTGTGGCCCCGTCCTGTAACAGGTATGGGCCCCACCAGACCAGAGGGCTCAGGGCTCCCCAGCCCATCAGCCTGTACAGCCTGGCCCAGGTGTCTGACCAACAGAGAGTTCCAGGGCCTTGTGGCTGCTCCCTTAGGCAGCCCTAGCACGTCAGCCCCTGAGCCTGCTGACGTGCTCCCTCGCTGCCCCTCAGGGGCCTGTCCCCACAGGGCTGGGCTGCCTGGGTGCTGCTGGTGAGTGGCAATGGGCAGAGGCAGAGCTGGCAGCCAGCTCCGGTCCCCACTGCTGCCCAGGCCAGAGTGCTGTGTCTGAGACCCCTCTGAGACACAGCTCTAACCCCACAGAGCTGCTTTGACCATGTGGAAGAGCATCATGTGCTCGCCCAGGACTGCAGAGCCAGCGCTGCTGACACTCCTGGATGTGCTGGGGAGCTGGCCAGAGCACAGCACGTGCACCTCTGATGGGGACAAAACGGGTGTCTTTGTCCTGGCTGTGAGTTTCTGTAACTGGCCTTTGCTGGCCCCAAGGCTGCCTCTCCAGCAGCTCTCCATCCTCCTTCCCCCACTGCATCTCCCTGCCTCAGGCGCTGGGTTGAAACCCGGCCCAGGGGCAGCTTCAGGCCCACCAGGCCCCGTGCTCCCCCTGCGTGTCTCTGAGCCTCTCCCTCCCCTGCTCAGGCCCTGCCACACGGACACCTCAGCACTGAGCCCTGTCTCGGGGTCTTTGTCCTTTGCAGGCAACTGTGGTGATGTGGAAGATCCTCCAGGTGCCCTGTGTCCCACATATGGTGACGGTGTATTTCCCTCGCTTCTTTGTACATCTGCTCTCCCAAGTGTTCTTGAGCACTCTGGATATGCCAGAGGAGGTTGATGCATTCTGGAAGGAATGCCAGGAGGAATACGGCCTTCCCACCAGCCCCAACAGGTGCTCCATCCCACTCCTCCTGTCTCTGCCATGTCCCTGGCCAGGAGCCAGTGTTCCCAGCGTGACCTGGGCTTTGCTCTGCACGCAGATTTGCAGTGAGGACTCTGAAGTCCCTGCTCTGCAGAATGCAGCACGAGGATGTGGTGGTGGCAATGGAACGCAATTGTGGCTGGGACACGCTGCTGTGTGCTGACACCCACCACTATGCTGTGGGTCTGCTGGCCAGGTGAGACCCCCTTCTCCCCACTGCCTCTGACATTTGTGCTCCGTGCCCAGGGAGCTCCACACAGTCCCCAAGGTTGTGGGCCAGAGGGCCTTGTCACCAAGGGATGGCCAAGCAGACTGGAAAAGGCTGGGAGAGGAGGGTGCCCAGCAGGAGCTGCCTCCCAAATAGCCCAAGGCCCCTTGCAGGATGCTGGGGAAAGACCAGACCTCTGGGAGTCACTCCTGGCAGAGGTTTGTCCCCCTGGACCACAGCCTTGGTTCCTTTTCCTCCTGCCAGGGAGATGTGCTGTGTCTCCATCCCCTTGTGTTCCCGGATCGCTCGCTACCTGCTCCGGCTGCTCAGCACACAGGAGCCACCCTGGGAGCTGCCTGCCCTGGCATTCCTTGTGGAGGTGAGCCTGATGGCCAGCGCTGCCTGGCTGAGCTGCCTCCCAGCTCTCTGCCCTCTTGGAGCCGCAGCTGCCTGGCACGGTGCCCGCGCCCTGTGCTGCTGCCTGGGCCCAGCCCTGTGTGGCTCCGGGCTCCTGCCGGCCGGGTCCCTGTCACTGCGCTGTGCCTTTCAGGTCCTCGAGTTCCTGGACTTGAGTGAACATGGTGCTAACAAAGTCCTGCAAATTTTGTCAAGGCAGCTGCAGAGCGAGTGCAGGGAGAGGCGTCGCCTGGCGGTCAGGGCCCTTCTCGAGCTCATTGAGGAGCCCTCCATGGTGAGAAGGGGGCAGCGGCTGAGGCTGAGCTGGGGAATGCAGTTGCTTGGGCTTGGCAGGGCTTTGAGTGCTGGGGCAGCTGCTCCCAGCTCTCCTGGCTTCCAGTTCAGCTGCCCGAGTGCTTTGGGACAGGCCTTTGGCCTCTGGGCCCTGCGGCAGCAGGATGGCGTTTCTCAAACTTGTGTTCCACACAGACCGAAAAAATGTGGAGCCTGACTGAAAGTCTTGTGGAGTTCCTGTGGGATGCAGATGGAGAGATAGTTTTCATGACACTCATGCTACTCAGCTTTATCATCTTGGACAATGACATGCTGATGCCCAGCCCCATCACACTGCAGCTGCTTGAGGCCCTCCTGCCACTCTTTGACCATGTAAGGCTCACTGCTCCCAGGCATGGTCCCTGGGTGCCGTCCGGACACTTGGTGCCCTGTGGATTTGCAGGCCTGCCCCGTGCAGCCTCAATGCTGAGGTCTTTTTTTCTTCCTTCCATACAGAACAATAGCCAGGTACAGCTGCTCTCCATACTGCTCTTCCGAACACTGGTGACTCTTCCGGAAAGGGAAAAGGGAAAAAAGGCCCTGATGACACTCCTGCATGAGAGCCTGCTGCCCCTCTTCTTCCACTGCCATGATGAGAATCGGCTTGTGGCACAGGTGAGGACTCGTGGGCTGCTGCTGTCCCCCTGGCATGGGGCTCGGCTGCCTCCTGTCCTGGCACCTGCCGGGCTGCAGCCTCCTCCAGGCCTTGGCACAGGGACGCGGGTCCTGCGCCCTGGGCTGTGGGGCCATCTCTGCATTTCTGCTCTTCTCCAGGCTTCTCAGGAAACGCTGCTAAGTGTGGCCGAGTTCCTGAAGAGGAGGGATCTTGAAAGACTGGTGAAGAACCAGAATCTGTGGAAGTTCAGCGAGTGCCTGGTAAGGACGGCCTGCAAGCCCCAGCCTCAGCCCGGAGAAGCCCCCTCAGCGCGGTGCTCAGTGTGCGGGCCGGGCAGCTGTGCCTCTGCACCCAGAGGCCACGCGGGCTCTTCTCCAGGCCTCCCGATGGAGCCCCGGCCCGGCGGGGCTGCGGGGCGGGCCGGCACCGCGGCTCCCTGGGCAGCAGCCGGCCCTCTGCCCCTCCCCTCGGGAGCCCGGCGCCGGCGGCTGCTGGCCGCGCCTCAGGGCTCTGCGGGCGGGGGAGGCCGGGGCTGGGCGCAGGCAGCGCCCGGCCCAGGGGCTGAGCCCGCGCCAACCCTTCCCTCCTGCCGCTCTCTGCAGCTGGCAGAGGACAGGAGCAGAGCGGCCGAGCACCTGCGCCGGGCCCTGCCCTACCTGCAGAGCCCACAGGAGTCCCTGCGAGCGGCGGCCATCAGGTTCATGGGTGAGCCACGAGCCCGGGCTCCCTCCCCGGCCCTCCGCAGCTCGGCCCCAGCCCCGCCTGCTGCCCCGGCAGCGCCAGCCGGGCCCGGCCTGGACCGGGCAGTACTGCTACCGCCCTCTGGCAGCCGTGCCCTGGGGCGGCAGCGTGCGGCAAGGGCCGGGCTGAGCCCTGCCGGGCCAGCAGCCCGTGTGGCCACAGCGCCGGCAGCGCCGCTGGCAGGGAGCTGTGCCGCTGGCGCCGTGACAGGCTCTGTGTTCACAGGGATGGCCGCGCAGCACCTGAGGGGGAAGAAGGAAGAGCTCTGGCTCATCTGCAACGGTGAGTGAGGGCAGCGGGCTGGCAGCGGGGGCTGCCGGGGGAGCTGCGAGCCCTGCCCCGGCTGCGGAGGGCTCTGCTCCCTGTGCAGAGCAGGGGCGGCGTGGGCAGAGCACACAGAGATCTCAGGGCCACCTGGGCGATTCGTGGCCAGCAGCTTCGGGCTGCTCCCGTTGGTCCCTGCTCCCTACTGGCCATGGCTAGAGCCGTCTGGGATGGCCCTGGCAGGGGGCTCTCCTCGGCTCCCTGCAGATCCGGGATCTGACCATGGCTCTGCTCCTTTCTCTTTCAGCCCTTGAACACCTGACAGAGGACACCAGCAGTGCTGTGTCAGATCTGGCACTTGAAACGTTGTATGTCCTCCAGGCACTGCAGAGTGAGCGATATTCCGTCTTCCAGAGGGTGCAAGATCAGCTCTGCTGGGCATGGAGGACACGGCCTCGTGTGTCCGGGCTCAGCTGGCTGCGCTGCTGGAGCTCTGCAGAGAGCTGATGCCAGAGGCTCTGTCTGCTGAGGCCACCTGAGCCAGCGGGAATTTTCCTATTCTTAAAGATTTTTCTTTTTGTTTTTTTCTATTTGTTTTTTCTTTAGTATATAAATATAGAGTGTGTTATAATACACAGACTCCCAAGAGCTTTCTTTTGCTGCCCAGGGTCTGCAGGGCATAGGGGAAGAGAGGGAAAAGGGTGCTTGTGCTCAGCAAGCTGCGCAGGTGTGCAGTGTTGCAGGGAAAATGGCCAGAAGCCCCTTGGCCTGTGGTGGTTCTGCTGAAGCCTTTGTGCTGGTGACAGAGCGGCTGGGCAGGGGCTGGAGCTGCGGGGATCCCTGTCAGAGCAGTGCCTGGAGATGGCCACAAGCCCTGTGCCAGGCAGGAAGCGCCATCCGTGTCCTCCTGCCCGTGTGCTGCTGGCTCGATTGCTGAGGGCTCCCAGGTGCCTCTGGATGGGGCTGCTCTGGAGCTGCTGTGGGGCTGCGGCGCTGCTGCCGCGCAGCTTGGCCGGGCTGGGGCAGAGCCTGAGGGGACGGGGCCAGGAAGGGACGAGGGGCTGGGAAGCCCTGACAGGACACGGCAGTGGGAAGGCACGAGGGGGATGTGTGAGGGAGTGGGTGGCTGTAACGTTGGCTGGGGGGGAGTGGGTTGGAGACAGAGAGAGCACTCACCCTGATGTTCATGTGGCAAACAGAGAGCATTTATTCTCAAGCCCATCCTTCTAAAGGGCTTTTGAAAAACCCAGTCTGGAGAATTTCATTGCTCTGATCTCTATGCCTTGTCAGATTCTGGCCAGTAAAATGCTGCAGCCCTGGGAGAGATGTGACTGGGCGAGGCCCCTGGCAGTCAAAACAGGGCTGGTACATTCACACAGCCTGAGCCAGCCTGCACTGTGACACACGGCCACAGAGTGCAAGGCACAGCTCCGGGTGCTGCCCAGGAACCTCAGCTCTGGGAGCGTTGTCTGCCCCAAGGTCCAGGGGCTGCAGTGGGAGCCCGGCTGGGCTCTGCCCTGGGGCCATCCTGCAGGGACAGCTGGGAACAGGGAGCATTGCCTTGCCACAAACAGCCAAGCCAGGGCTGCAGAGCAGCTGCTCCAGCCCTGGCTGCACTGTTGTGTGTTGTGCTCTGGGGCTGGGGCTCCTTGCACAGGGCACTGGACTGGTGTGCCACAGGAGACAGAGAAGCTTCAGCCTCACGGAGGGGGGTGCGTGGGCAGGGAAGGGTGGGGAGGCTCAAGGGAATTAACAAAGCTCATCCTGCTGCAAGGATGAGGAAAAGGGAGTGGGAGCTCAGCAGCGAGGAGAGCTGAGGGCTGGAGAGTGGCTCTGAATGACACTAAAATCCCACTGGACCTCTGAGACATTGTTGCTCCTCAGCCAGTGACAGGATGAGTCCCTAAGCCTGGGGCTCAGCCTTCCTCGTGAAGAGGGGCACCAAGGAAGGCAACAGTGTGATGGAGACTGCAATGGGCTGGGAACTCACTGCGGGAAAAGAGGGAGCAGTTAGGAAATAAAAGGCAGGTGGCGGGGGAGAGGACTGTTCAGAGAAGGGCTGAGCTACAGCTTGAGCAAACTGAGAAATGTCATTTGGGGTCATGCCAGATTGATTTCATTTCAGAAGTTATTGAACAAGTTTATTTTTTGAGGGGTGTCATGTTTTCCCTTGGAGGTGTACACTCTGCAAACTTGAGCTCTGCTGCCAAAATGCTCAAGCAAGTCTGTGCTGCAGGTCACACCATTTCTTCTTTGGCTGATTGTGGCCCAGTGCTGAGCTCCAGCAGTGCCCTGGCAGAGCCCAGAGCAGCCTCAGCACCCGCAGAGCCCGGCTGCAAGGAGAGAAAGCAGAAACCACCCATCAGCTGAGGGCTCCTGTGCCCTTGTCCCAGCCGCCCGCGGTGCCCAGGCCATGCTGGCCGTGCTCAGAGCGGTGCCCAGAGCTGCCCATCCCTGCTGCCTTTGGCACAAAGCAGGAGGGCAGGACATGTGCCCAGCCTGCAGCCAGCCAGGGCACATGTGACGGTGGTCAAAGGGGTCTTTGCATGCGGGAAGAGATGAGGATTTGACTCCATATTTCAGAAGGCTTGATTTATTATTTTATTATATTTATATGTCATGGTTTGACGTTGGCACAAAGCCAGTGCCCCCATGAAAATACACCCTCCCTGGTTTCTGCTGTGAGATGTGACCAGGAATAAGCAAAGCAGGCCCCCACTTAGAAATAAAGAAAAGAAAACTTTATTAACGACACTACAAGTAAAAAGAAACAAACAGGGAAAATGAAAACCTTCCAAAAGCATTTCCTCCTCCCCGCACCAAATTTCCAATACATCCATCCCTCAGATCACCAACTCTCGGTCCATCACCACCCTTTAGATAATCAATTTTCTGTTCAGCAAGAGGAGAGGAGAGGAGTCCTTCTTCTGCCATAGGCTTTCCCAGGAAACACCGTCAAAACCTCATGTTTTGTACGCTGGCAGTTTATATACAGATGCGAACAGGATGGGGCTGCTTTGATCAGCGTCTAGAGCTTTTTATGTTTTCAGCATCAGTCTCATTTCATGGTTATGACAATGGAAAGATGCATACAGCTCGCTGACCAGGCAGCAGGCCAAAGAAACTTAATGTTACAACATACCATAAATGCATCTCAGCCAATTACATAGAGCAAAAGCATACCGACAGTAGTTCTATCCAATCATCTTAAACACACATAGCTTTGCTTAAAACAATAGCGGCCGATTCTCCAACACAATGGCTCGTTTGTAAGAGACAACGAATAAAGCTGTATTCATAAGCATAACCTTCTAGATATATACTAAATAAACTTATTGCAACTTAACAGGCCCATTACACAGCTCTGTTGTCTTTGCTACAGCTTATATATATTTTTCTGCTGCTTTAGCACTTCACAATTCTTGCTGTTTCTGCAGCCTGTCCTTTTTACAACCTTCCTAAAACTCTTCGATTTTTATAGATTCCCACATATGTGTTTCCATGTCACTCGTGGCACCACCTGGAGAACATCTGCCATCGTGACCTCTTCCTTACATGTCCAGAGCTCTCACCACTGCACATGGATCAGAGCTGCTTCTAGGATTTTCCTTTTAAGGATGCTTTGTCCCGTTCCAAAAAGAGCAGTCTCTCACTTTCGGGACACCTGTCCGCCCCAAATTTCACCCCCTGGGACCGAGGTGTCTCAACACTTAACCCTCTTGGCTTTGAGCCATTGCCTCCCCCCGGATGCAGTCTCTGTGCCACAGGAAAAATGGTTCTGTCCAGGGCTATACCAGAAAAATCCAGCTAAGGCCACTCCATCATCTCTTCTCACCTAAGATTCTTCCCCACTCTTCTGACATCTTTCACTTGCAGGAACTTTCATCACACTTGCCCATTTCTTCCTCTGTTTCATCTCTATCTCTCTTCTAGGAAGGATAATTTGCTGCAAAGTTTTCATTGTCCAAAATAAAGGTTAAAATCTCGGGCTCTGCCTGCCCAGAAGTCCCACGGCAGCCGGACACCTACTTGCTGCACCCCCCGCTCCCTCCCTTCTCCTTCTCATCCGTGCTGCGGGCACACGTTATCAAGTTTAAAAGTAGCACAGTCACAGAGAGAGGCTGGCTCTCTCTCTCTCTCTCTCTCTCTCTCTCTCTCTCTCTCTCTCTCTCTCTCTCTCTCTCCGGGGGTGGGGGGCTGCCCGATGCCTCTTGGTGCTCTTCCACTCTTCCACCCTTCCATCCGCGGGGCCAGACCTTCCTCACCTGGCTGCATGGCTTCCCCTCCCCCGCCCAGCCGGCAGCTGGGCATGGGAGCTCTGACCTGCTTCCCTCGCCAGAACCCAAGAGAGCTTCCCCTAGGAGTTCTCTGCTTTTAACTCCTGTGTTATCAGAGGCATATCCATGTCCCCAGTGGCCACACCAGGTTCCAATATTCAAATCTGAGCACGCATTGGTTTGACCACAGCATCCCAAAAACCTCACTTCCTCTCAAACCACGACCACGATGTATGACTTAACATTTGTACAAACTATATTTTAGCATTGATGTAGGATTCTTCTAATAAGCTGTGTTCACACCCTTGGCATACAGAAGAGAAAGTTTAGTGGGACCAGAACTTACGTTTCACCTTCTACTCTCTTTATCTGTTCACTTTTAGGCCACCCAAGCCTCCAGATACTCTACATGAGCTAAAGTCAGAGGATGCTGCCGTTTGTTGCCGCTGCAGCAGGAATCTGGATGCTTCTCCCTGAGCCACGTGCCTTCAGCTGGGTGCTTCCACAGTCAAGCCCTAATTTCATGCCCATGGCCATGGCTGACAGGCATTTGAAGGCATGTGTTTTTTCAACCTGCTGTCACAGAGGGAGTCAATACACCAGAGCATCCAGCTGCTAAAAGATCAAGGAAACAAGATCCAGATGGAAACCAACAACGACTGGTTCAGTGGACTTTTCAAACACTGGGGGATCAAAAGCTGGCTCTCATCTCTAGTTAAGACTGTTTTGTGGGCTTTGTGTATTGTATTCATTGTGCTGGTTATTGTATCCATTTTGGCTAAATGCCTTCAAAACTATGTGGCAGAACCCTTCTTTATAGAAAACAAAAAGGAGGGAGAGGTGAGGGCCCAGGGGCCTACCATTGGAACTGTAATACCTCAGGGCAAAGTGGCCAAGGTAAAAGAGAGACACCGCTCTAAATGCCAGGTGACACCCATGGGCGTTTGCAGGCTCATGCTGATGCCGCACGTTTTGCTGGCATCACCCAGTTCAACTGCTGTGTTTTCCTTATATGTACTCCCTCTAGAATGTTCCCCACTCTCTTATACCCTATTGGTCCTGGCTTACGGTAATGCTCTGCTGCCGTTCCCCCCCATATAAAACACTTTGTCCCTAGCCCCATTTTGTCTCCCTCCCTGGACTCTCTCCATCGCAATACACAGTGTTTGGAGATCCACACAAAGATCCCTTTAGAGCCTCTTTCACCAGCAGTTTAAGCAAGTGTGCTCCCATCTCTAGGAGTGCAGGTCACTCACAGGGGCTTGCTGTGGACAGGCCACCACACAGGAGCTGAGTGCACCAGGGTACCTGGACACCAATAAAAGGCATGAATCCCGCAGCCCACCCAAAAAAATGCCTTGCATGTCTCTACCTTTTCCTCCTACTCTCAATTCTCATCTCACTTTCCCCATTTTCTCTAAGTGGGTACATGGCTTCTCTCTCCCGTCTGCAGGTTCAGCCACACCAGTGACCCTGCAGGAACAGCCTGACCCACAGGGAAGTGCGAGAGGACTCTTTGTAAGGAACTGTAGTGAAAGGACACGGGGGAATGGGATCAAACTGTAAGAGGTGGAAGAGATTTGATGATGGGAAGAAGTTCTTTATTGTCAGGGTCCTTGTCCCTGACACAGGGACCAGTGCAGAGAGGCTGTGGATGCCCCATCCCCAGCAACATCCAAGGCAAGGTGGGACAGGGGCCACAGCAACCTGGTGTGCTGGGAGGTTGCTCAGCTTGGAACCCAATGATCTTTAGGGTCCTTTCCAAGCCAAACCATTCAAGGATTTGATCATTCTGCCATCCCCATCTCCCACTGCGCAGCAGCCCTGAAATTTCAGTGACATCACAGCTCCCAGAGGGTTCCAGGTGGAATGTCCAGGACCTGGAAACAAGCAGAGCAGGCACTTCACTGGTTGCCCAGGGTCAGTTGCTGCGCGATCTGCACTCTGCCCCTCACTGCTGAGCTATTGCTGCAGCCTGGGATTTTCCTGCTGCTGCTCTGGAGCACCAATCCCAGCAGGATCTGCACTGTTGTGCCCGTGGAGGTACAGTGCCATTCCAGGCAGGGGGGCACCCAGCTTGGGCAGGCTGCAGCCATGTGGGAAAGGATGGTGCGGGACAGGAAGCCCACTGGGAGATTGTGCTGCCCCTTGCAGAGTGCCAGAGACACTGAGAAGGAGATGGAAGTGACATGGTGCTGGAGAGGGAGGGGAAGATGGAGGTGGACGAGGAAGATCCTGTTGAGGACATGGAAGTAGAGGAGGAGGACAACATCAAAGACATGGAGGTTGATGAGGAGGATAACACCGAGGACATGGAGGTTGATGAGGATGATGAGGAGGAGCCCATGGTCCTTGAATGAAGATGGAGCCCCACAGGTAAGACAGGCAGCTGCTTCCCACGCCCTGCCCACAGACGCACTGGGTCCCCTGATGCCAGGCTGGGGCTGGGCTGGATGGCCCCGCTCAGGGACACGGTGCCCCCAGGGGGCCTGGATTGTGGTGGCACAAGCACAGCCCTGCCCTGCGCTTGCCTGGGGCCATGCCAGCCCTGCCAGCCCCCGCCCAGCCCCTGGGGCCCAGCTCCCAGCCCTGGTGGGCCCAGTGCTGGGAGCTGAGTCCAGCCCTGCTGCTTCCTTTCTTCCAGGACTGATGCAGATGATGGCACAGATGCCACGCCTTTGTAAATATGTTTGAAAGCTTCAAGTTTCTTGTAAATATGTTCACTGGGTTAGACGATTTCTGTAAATATGTTTAGAAGATTGTTAGTCCATCGGATCCCATGTAAATATCTTCTGTACATTGTTGTTGTTATAAGGATTTGTAAAATGAAACATTCTGTAAATCAGAGCTTTTGCCAATCTTCGGCAAATAAATACTGTTTCTTTTTAAAACCTCACTTCTCTTTGCCATTCCTTTGGGCACAGGCAGCGTTTGCACACTTGTGGGTTCCTCTTGATCCGAGTTCGCAGGGCTGGAGGTCCCTGGGGGTGCTGGCACAGCCACCCTGGGGCTGGGGGTCCTTTGCACAGGGGCTCCCACTGACACCACTCCTGGCACTGGGCACTGCTGCTCTTCCTGCCTTGGAGTGCAGCGCTGTCCCAAAGAGCTCAGCTGTCACCAGCTTTCACCCAGGGGGCTCTCACAGCACTGGCCCCTGCAGCCATGCCACCAAAGCAGGCAGCAAACCTTCAGCCACCCTTCCTGCTGCAGCCACAGGGAATCCTGGGCCCAGAGCAGGCAGCAGGCCACAGGCATGCAAAATCCACCTGCACGCTCTCAAGGCCCCCACAGCCTTGGCAACAGGGGCACCTGCATCTGGGCTGCTGCAGGGGCTAATCTTTAAGGCTTGCAGCCTCCAAAGACTCCGGCCTCTGCTTCCCAGCCTGCTCTGCACTGCCCTGAACCCGCATTTTTCAAGAGACATAAGCCAAGCCAGGGCATCCTCACCCTGCCCGCATTCCTGCTGCTGGCAGCGGCCACTGGCCCTGGGCCCCACTCGGGTGACAGCTGCAGTTACAGGGCAGGCTGTGCTGGGCAGGGGGCACGGGGCTTTGGGCCCTGTGGCTGCTGCTGCTGCTGCTGCTGCTGGGGGCCATGGGCCCAACAGGGCCCCGAACTCAGCCCCTGCCTGGGCAGCTGCCCCCAAAGCCCCACACTCCCTGAGCATCCCCATCACAGCTGCCAGGGGGAAATCCCACGGGCTTCAGGAAAGAAATTCCCCATAGTGACTAAACCAAGGGGTCCAAGGGGAAAGTCAGCACCAGCTGATGTTTACAGCACCTTTAAAAAGGTGGGTGCAGAGCAGGTGAGATCTCCAGGATCACTGGCAGTGCCTGCTCTGCAGGTGAGGCTGTGGGGCTGCTCCCAGTGGGACACAGCACCATGCTCAGGCCAGCCCTCAGCCCCTCACAGCTAATCCCATGGAGCAGGCTCAGAAAGCAGTTTCAGACCACTTGCTGCGGATATTTCAAAGGACTAAATGTCATTCAAAGAAGCCACCTTGCACATTTAGTTTGGGTGTTTTGGCATGAGAAGCCATGAAGGTGCCTCTGAATGTACACTCTGGGCACTTCCACTGCCATCCCAAAGGGAACACAAAGGACAGGCCTCTGCTTTCAGCACTACTGAGCTCCTCACCCAGCAATGGAGTCTCAGGAAGAGGCAGGAATTGAGTGCACCAGGGAACCTGGCCTCTAATAAAGGGCATAAATCCAACAGGCCACTAAAGCCAAAGCCTTGCATGTCAATACATTTTTGTCCTTCTCTCATCCCTCATGTCACTTTCCCCAAAACCTACCATTGCACAAATGGTTGAGGCATGCACCCTTAGAGCATCCTAACACCTTTATGCCAGCCTAGATAAGGCTACCAGTTAGGGTGTATTCGTGGTGCTAGTAGTCTCCCAAGTTATTCCCTGACATATACATGAAAAATGACCTTGCATTAAATGTGGGGAAATGAGGCATTTTCAACAGAATTGTAAAACTACAGGCTATTACCAGGGACCTTCTAGGTGTCACAACCACTGTCCTCACTGTCCTCATCCACATGCTTTCCAAAACCAGCAAAACCGGTGGTCTGCAGGAAACCCCACACAGACGCGGGAAGGCCCCACACGATGACACCAAATGCGAGGCCGTCCCGCCCTACTCACCCGTACATCCTTGAGAACCAGCACAGCAACCTTCTCAGATCCATCGGGACAGCTCGATTGCTGCAGAAACTCGACAGAAGACAGCTCTGCCCTGGAATCCAAAGGCAGCAGGTAAGAGCCTTTTCAATTCCAATCCACGATATTTATGTTCACCATATTCCAACAGGCAAATACAGGCCTGAAGAACGGCGCAGAGACATTTTCATTTTAACCAACACCAGGGAAGAGATGGAGACACTCACTATACTATCTGATGTAGTCGCCTTGACATCTTTGCAGGAGATAACTGTGCAGGCTCTATGCTCAGATCCTCCCCTTTTCATTCGAAAAGGAACAGTTATAGTCAGAACCTAACTCCTACTGGACATGATCATCACACCAGCTGATCCAATGGTGATGTGGGCACAGATTATGGGCCGAAATAGACCCGTTCTAAACTGTGCTTTGTCATGGAAAGGGAGAAAGAGATGTCTTTCAGGATTATTAGATACAGGACCTGACATCACGATAATTTCCTGCTCTGATTGGCTGAAGGATGGCCCCTGGTTCCAACTGCTGGGGAAATTTTAGCCATCAGGAAAGCCACTACCCACTTCTGGAGTCAAGACACCATCAGCATGGAAGGTCCTGAGGGCACAATTGCTACAGTAAGATCATTCATCACCTGGGCACCAATAACACTTTGGGGAAGAGACATCTTGTCCCAGTGGGGGACAAGGCTAGAGATCCTATCAACACCTCAGGGTTTCTAGACGGGGCCACTGAGCAGCGCGCCACCCTACAGTTAACCTGGAAGACCAACGACCCCACATGGGTGGATCAGTGGCCCCTCCCAGGCAGAAAGTTAAAGGCCCTGCAGTCCCTCGTGTAGGAGCAGCTTTCTGTGGGCCACACTGTACCATCTACTAGCCCCTGGAATGCGCCTGTGCTTGTCATACAAAAACCTGGCAAAGACAAGAAGCGGCTCCTGCAGGACCTTAGGAAAACCAACGAGGTCATTGAGGACATGGGTCCCCTCCTGCCCAGCCTGCCCTCAGCCTCCATGATACCCCAAGATTGATAGACGGTTTTTATAGAACTAAATGACTGATTTGTTGACTCCCCCTTGCACCCTAATGACAAATCTGGTTTGCCTTTTCCATCCCTAAACCAACAAGCACCTTTACAGAGGTACCAGTGGACCATGTTTCCTCAAGGAATGAAGCAGAGCCCTGCTATTTGTCAATGGCTTGGAGCCCAAATTCCCTTACCCATCCAGAAAAGACATCCTCACACTATCATTTTACATTATATGGACGATACACTCATTTGAGCAGAAGCTCAAATCATTTTGGACGTTGCAGTAGAAGACGTCATCACTGCAGTACAGGAGAAAGGTTTTGAGATTGCAGCAGATAAAGTCCAAAAGACAGCCCCCTGGAAGTACCTTGGCCTAAAAAGCACAGAGAGAACCATCACACCCCAAACACTGCAAATCAAGGACAACCCAAAGACTCTGTGAGGACTCCACAGGCTCTGTGGAAGCATCAGTTGGGTATGTTCACTGCTGGGAATCACCACAGAAGATCTCGCGCCACTGTTCCTCCTGCTCCTTAAACACAGTGAAGAACTCAATTCCCCGTGATCACTGACACCGGCAGAGGAAGCAGCTGTACAAAAGGTACCCCAGGTGATTCAAACTAAACAGGCACACAGATACCACCCTGATTTTCCTTTCTCCCTGGCAATCCTTGGTGCAAGTCCAAAATTCCATGCATTTATGTTTCAGTGGGACTCAACTACCTCAGATCCCCTGACAGAAATTGAATGTGTTTTCAGAGCACACCAACCTACTAAAACTATTGCAGCCCCACAGAAAGTTACTGCAGAACTGATCAGGAAAGTTAGAGAGCGTCAGTGCTCCCTTGCAGGAACAGACCTTGTGAATATGTACATACTTCTCACTCAAAAACACCTCAGTTGTCTACTTCAAACATCTGAACCACTGCAATACGCCTTAGATAGCTTTTGAAGAGGCTAGGATCAGCCATCACTTTGATCATCAAAATATTCCTGTGCTGCTTAGGATCTTTAAAAATACCTGAGACCAGGCAAGATCCACTGTAGCCACCTGCCCAAATTGTCAGGAGCATGGCCTTGCTTCTGTCAGAGCTGGAGTCAATCCAAGTGGACGAGAGAGTCTCCACATCTGGCCATCAGACATCACACACTAAGACTCTTTGGCAGACTAAAATACATCCACGTCTCAATCAATGCCTTTTCCAGTGTGGTTTTTGCCTCTGCCCATGTTGGTGAAAAAATCAAAAGACGCTATAAAACATTACTTTTTAATTTTTTGCACCTTAGCAGTTCCACAGGAAATTAAAACTGATAATGCTCCTGCTTATACCTTGTACCGATTTCAACACGTTTCTGACCACTGGGGTATAAAATATGTGACAGGCATACCACACTCCGCCACAGGACAGTCCCGAGTGAAGAGGGCTCACTGATCCATCAAAAGGATCCTTGATCACCTGGGTGGGGAGTCCAGATATTATCTCCCTTTGAGAGACTGGCCAAGGCTCTTTAGGTATTCAACATTTGGAACAACTCATTTATGGAGAAAACTCCCCCAATCATCAGGCATTTTACTAATTCAACTGAAGCCCAATTAAAAGAAAAGCCACCTGCATTGATCAAAGAACCTAAAGAATCTAAAGAAATTATGGGCCCGTTCCCATTAATTACTTGGGGAAGAAAATACACTTGTGTGTCTCGAGCAGCAAACCCCAGACGGACCCCAGAAAAATCATAAAACCATTTCTGGAAACGGCGAGGCAAACACCAGAGCCACCATCAGAAGAACCGAATGAAAGCCAAAGAGTGAGAGCAACAGCCTGGGAAAGAGAAAGGATAAAAGGACAGATGAAGATCTCCTAAGCAGCGTTGACCACCCACACCAAGACCAAGATAGCACACACACCACTAACCAGGATATATGACTTAACATTTGTACAAACTATATTTTAGCATTGACATATGATCCTTCTAATAAGCTGTGTTCACACCCTTGGCATACAGAAGAGAATGTTTAGTGGGACCAGAACTTACGTTTCACCTTCTACTCTCTTTATCTGTTCACTTTTAGGCCACCCAAGCCTCCAGATACTACATGAGCTAAAGTCAGAGGTTGCTGCCGTTTGTTGCCACTGCAGCAGGAATCTGGATGCTTCTCCCTGAGCCGCGTGCCTTCAGCTGGGTGCTTCCACAGTCAAGCCCTAATTTCATGCCCATGGCCATGGCTGACAGGCATTTGAAGGCATGTGCTTTTTCAACCTGTGTCACAGAGGGAGTCAATATACCAGAGCATCCAGCTGCTAAAAGATCAAGGAAACAAGATCCAGATGGAAAGCAACAACGACTGGTTCAGTGGACTTTTCAGACACTTTGGGATCAAAAGCTGGCTCTCATCTCTAGTTAAGACTGTTTTGTGGGCTTTGTTTATTGTATTCATTGTGCTGGTTATTGTATCCATTTTTGCTAAATGCCTTCAAAACTATGTGGCAGAAGCCTTCTTTATAGAAAACAAAAAGGAGGGAGAGGTGAGGGCCCAGGGGCCTACCATTGGAACTGTAATACCTGAGGGCAAAGTGACCAAGGTAAAAGAGAGACACCGCTCTGAATGCAATGGTGACACCCATGGGCATTTGCAGGCTCATGCTGATGCCGCACGTTTTGCTGGTGTCACCCAGTTCAACTGCTGTATTTTCCTTATATGTACTCCCTCTAGAATGTTCCCCACTCTCTTGTACCCATTGGTCCTGGCTTACTGTAATGCTCTGCTGCCGTTCCCCCCCATATAAAACGCAGTGTCCCCAGCCCCATTTTGTCTCCCTCCCTGGACCCTCTTCATCGCAATACACAATGTTTGGAGTTCCACACAAAGATCCCTTTAGAGCCTCATTCACCAGCAGTTTAAGCAAGCGTGCTCCCAGCTCTGGGAGTGCAGGTCACTCACAGGGGCTGACTGTGGACAGGCCACCACACAGGAACTGAGTGCACCAGGGAACCTGGACTCCAATAAAAGGCATGAATCCCACAGCCCACCCAAACCAATGCCTTGCATGTCTCTACCTTTTCCTCCTACTCTCATCTCTCTTGTCACTTTCCCCATTTTCTCTAAGTGGGTACATGGCTTCTCTCTCCTGTCTGCAGGTTCAGCCACACCAGTGACCCTGCAGGAACAGCCTGACCCACAGGGAAGTGCGAGAGGACTCTTTGTCAGGAACTGTAGTGACAGGACACGGGGGAATGGGATCAAACTGCAAGAGTTGGAAGAGATTTGATGATGGGAAGAAGTTCTTTATTGTCAGGGTGCTTGTCCCTGACACAGGGACCAGTGCAGAGAGGCTGTGGATGCCCCAACCCCAGCAACAATCAAGGCCAGGTGGGACAGGGGCCACAGCAACCTGGTGTGCTGGGAGGTTGCTCAGCTTGGAACCCAATGATCTTTAGGGTCCCTTCCAAGCCAAACCATTCAAGGATTTGATCATTCTGCCATCCCCATCTCCCACTGCGCAGCAGCCCTGAAATTTCAGTGACATCACAGCTCCGAGAGGGTTCCAGGTGGAACGTCCAGGACCTGGAAACAAGCAGAGCAAGCACTTCACTGGCTGCCCAGGGTCAGTTGCTGCTCGATCTGCACTCTGCCCCTCACTGCTGAGCTATTGCTGCTGCCTGGGCTTTTCCTGCTGCTGCTCTGGACCACAAATCCCAGCAGGATGTGCACTGCTGTGCCCGTGGAGGTACAGTGCCATTCCAGGCAGGGGGGCACCCGGCTTGAGCAGGCTGCAGCCATGTGGGAATGGATGGTGTGGGACAGGAAGCCCACTGGGAGATTGTGCTGCCCCTTGCAGAGTGCCAGAGACACTGAGGAGGAGATGGAAGTGGACATGGTACTGGAGAGGGAGGAGAAGATGGAGGTGGATGAGGAAGATCCTGTTGAGGACATGGAAGTAGAGGAGGAGGACAACATCGAAGACATGGAGGTTGATGAGGAGGATAACACCGAGGACATGGAGGTCGATGAGGATGATGAGGAGGAGCCCATGGTCCTTGGATGAAGATGGAGCCCCACAGGTAAGACAGGCAGCTGCTTCCCACGCCCTGCCAACAGACACACTGGGTCCCCTGACGCCAGGCTGGGGCTGGGCTGGATGGCCCTGCTTAGGGACACGGTGCCCGCAGGGGGCCTGGATTGTGGTGGCACAAGCACAGCCCTGCCCTGCGCTTGCCTGGGGCCACGCCAGCCCTGCCAGCCCCGGCCCAGCCCCTGGGGCCCAGCTCCCAGCCCTGGTGGGCCCAGTGCTGGCAGCTGAGTCCAGCCCTGCTGCTTCCTTTCTTCCAGGACTGATGCAGATGATGGCACAGATGCCACGCCTTTGTAAATATGATTGAAAGCTTCAAGTTTCTTGTAAATATGTTCACTGCGTTAGAAGATTTCTGTAAATATGTTTAGAAGATTGTTAGTCCATCGGATGTATGTAAATGGATGTCCATGTAAATATCTTCTGTACATTGTTGTTGTTATAAGGATTTTTAAAATGAAACATGTTCTGAAAAATCCGAGCTTTTGCCAATCATCGGCAAATAAATACTGTTTCTTTTTAAAACCTCACTTCTCTTTGCCATTCCTTTGGGCACAGGCAGTGTTTGCACACTTGTGGGTTCCTCTTGATCTGAGTTCGCAGGGCTGGAGGTCCCTGGGGGTGCTGGCTCAGCCACCCTGGGTCTGGGGGTCCTTTGCACAGGGGCTCCCACTGACACCACTCCTGGCACTGGGCTCTGCTGCTTTTCCTGCCCTGGGGCACAGCGCTGTCCCCAAGAGCTCAGCTGTCACCAGCTCTCACCCAGGGGGCTCTCACAGCACTGGCCCCTGCAGCCATGCCACCAAAGCAGGCAGCAAACCTTCAGCCACCCTTCCTGCTGCAGCCACAGGGAATCCTCAGCCCAGAGCAGGCAGCAGGCCACAGGCATGCAAAATCCACCTGCACGCTCTCAAGGCCACCACAGCCTTGATAACAGGGGCACCTGCATCTGGGCTGCTGCAGGGGCCGATCTTTAAGGCTTGCAGCCTCCAAAGGCTCTGGCCTCTGCTTCCCAGTGTTATGTTTGCTCAATTATCTCATTATTAAAAAAACTCATACAATATTTAAGGTAGCAGCAATTTTAATTAAATAGTTTAGAAAATATATAAATAAGGGATAATTTGGTTCAAATAATAGCGCATAAGCACAAACAACTCCAGGGTATGGAGGGCAGGGTTCTTGACTCTTGCCACTTCATTTACAAGCTTGCCAAGTGAAAGTCACTTCTTATATGCCATGTGTCAATACTATCTCTTCCTATTTTCGGTTTGTGACTTTTTTGTCTCTGCTCTCATTACCACCCTTATCTCGCATGTGCCACTACTCGGTTTGGTGGTCACACAAAATCTTTGGGGGTCGTCACTGATGAAGGCTCTGTAGTCTTCTTCGTTGTGTTTTAATTCACTTTTGGGTTACACATGCGCACCAAGCCAGTGCAATGTAAGCCAAGACTAACGTATCACTGCATCTGCATATCAAGGCAATAAATCTCTTATAATTAGCATTTTCTGGGACCTAAGCAGGTTCTTTAGTCATTTTTAGTAACTGTATCTTCAGCCTCTTTCCTGTGGTCCTTGAAAACATCTGCTGGGAAGGGGGGGTGGGTGGAGCCCCTCCTTTCCCTCTCTTCTTTGGCATTACAACTTTTAGCTATTAACTATTTTATTATTCTCAAATATTAATTACTGTATCAATATTTATTACTGTTTCAATTTTTATCAGCACGAATCATACCTATTTATCAGAAATCCCCCATTTCTCTTTTTGATCATTATGATTCGTGCTGTATTTAAAAAGCTGTACCTTGATATCTTTTATATTTTTCAGAATTTTGGTTTTCTTGTTGTCTCTTTTCAGCTTCAAACTTTTCTAGCATTTCTATTACTACTTCTAGTCTTTCACACTCTCTTTCAAGTTTAGTTAGCATTTCTTGGTTTATTTCAATCTTTTTAGGTCTTTGTTCTTTAACAGGGGTCGATTTAGCTTTTAATACTATTAAAGATCTTGGTTTTCTTTTTTCTGCTGATTCTGAATCTAGAGACGTTATAATCTGCATCTTTTGAATCACTGAGTGAATTAACTTAATAAAACACAGAAGTCTCAGAATTGAGCATAACAACATGAACTTTAACTTTTTCCTCAAAACACTTTCAAAGAGGTTACCCCACTAATCTGCTTTCAAAATTGAATTCTACTTTTGTACTGGTACATGAGCCACTCTTTTTATTTCTTCCGCAAGTTCTGTGATAGCTTCTCCATAATCATCAATTTCTACCCAGCACTCACATTCATTAAGTTCCTCTTCTTTCTTTTGCTAACAGATAGTTTAGGGCGATCTTGTTTTGATACACAAACGCCCACATTTGTGTATATAGCTTGGCCAATATTTTTAAGGCACCAGAGGTGTGATTTTACACTACCTCCACTACTGCTTGGAGCTTTATTAATCGATTCAACAGGTAAATTGGGGTCTTATATCTCCATGACCCATCCTGAGCCCATGTTGCTGGGTCATAATTTGCTATAATTTGTTCTGTAGGCCATTCGTCTTTTTCTTATTTTTGATTTTCTCTTGCTGTTGGAAAATTTAAATTCAATTCTCTTTTATTCTACTGTGGGGTTTCATACAGTGGAGTTCTTAGCACATTGCTCTTAGACCTCAGTAAAACAAAGAAGGAGGGTTGTATTATTCTTAAAGTACAGGTTCTTCTCCATTTTTGAGGCTCACAAATCTAATCTGTTTTATCTGGGGCTTTCTATTTCTTATCAGTGTTTTCTGGTTGCTCCCAATAAGACCTCAGGTCGTTGATGGATTGGTAGGAGTTAGCTCTAGGACTTCTGTACCAGCATAAATTAATCTGTTCGTCTCATTCACAATTTATTTCTTTTATTGGTCCCTAATATTTAACGGGGTTTTCAGGTCACTGAATTTTTGAATGATCATTTATATTAACCACCAATGTGTGTTTACAAGAAGTATGCCCTACTATTTTATTAAATTTCTTTTCTTCTTGAGTTATACAAATGATTCTAATTACTTGATGGCTTAAAATCTATCTTTCAGGTCTCTTTAATGTTCTAGAAATTTGGGTGTGGTTCTACTTTAAAAATTGCTCTGCAGCTAAGCTTTCACCTTTCTACGGCTATCTTTTAGCTATTTTTAGACTTCTACAAATGTCACATTTGGATAATTCTAATTCTGTAGCAATCTTTTGCATCAATCTCACAAACAGATTCTTATTGGAGGCTGGCAAATCTCAATCTTTGTAATACTGTTTTAGCTGTTCATACAATTCAGCTAATTCTGTTCACTCTTTCCTCTTGTTCTTTCTTCTATTTTCTTTTGTTTCTTTTTCTTCTTTTATTTTCTCTTTCTATTTTTCTTTTAGTGCTCGATTTCTCATGCTAATACTTGGATCTTTTCTATTATCATCTCTTTCAAAACAAAGAAATCTTTCATATTGAGGGCAAATTTGATCACCATGGGGATAAGGAGCTCGCCCATTATATCTCACATTTTTTCTTACTTAATATATCTTTCCTTCTTTAATACAAACATCTATACACTGCTGCGATTGTAGCAGACAGAACTAACATACAGGTGTGTTGCAAACACAGATTCTATCTTGTCTTTAATCTACACAGGGTGATTGTAATAATCACAAAGATTGAAGTTGCTGGGACTTGGGTTTTGCTTTGTTTGCTTTTTCATTGCCGAAACTCTGTCCAGTGTGGCCTTCTGGCTTTGGCCAACTGCCCAGGGTACCATAATGATCACAGTGAAAATAATCTTCAGGAACTCTCCCTTTCTACCTTTTTCAAGGCCCCTTGGGTTGCAACCAAGGGCCGAGATGCCAGTCTTCTTGGAAGCAAAGGTAATATCTCGGGATCTAGTCACTGGTGCTTTTAGTTTCTTTGGTACTCATAGCCCCACAGAGTTTGCTTGTCCCTTTTTAAATGCCATTTCTCAGTTCTAGCTGGTTAAGAAGCAATAATTAAAACAAAAAGAACAGGAAAAAGATTAGGCTGGAATACCATAAACCTGTATTTTCCAAAATTTTAGGGATGTGCCAACAACAATAAGATTTTTCTAATTATTTTCTGCTTCAAGGGCAGGGAGTTTATTAAATCACCGCCTCCAATAGGCAAACTTGCAGCACCAATATGCCCCTGCAACGTGCCTATTATGTGGTATATAAACTTCTTCTCCACAACAACTATCAATTTTGAGACACTGGTCTATAATATTATGAGTTGCTATTTCTCTTATTTATGCTATAGCAAATATAGCAAGAACTAATTGATTTAAGTTTCTTATTAATCTAATTGCTGCTGGAAGGGTCCCATCTCCCAGTCTCAAAGGTATCTAAAAAAAATCACTAGCAATGCATTCTATAATTAACTGGCTAAATACATAACCATAGCAAAACAAGCAAATAAATTGTCTCTCCTTCTCTTCGCTCTTAGTTACTTTCTACTATAAGTTAAAGCAAAGTATGCAAACAATACATATCCATGGATGACACTTTAAACCATGTTTACCGCACTCCTAACGTTTTTGTCTCTGAGCTCTTTTAACAACAGGTGTTATCAATCTCAGTTTCTGGAATTGCAGTTCTGTAATCAATTCTAATAATGTTGCTAGTGGGTGATCCTGGAGGAGATCTTCAATCTTTTTAGGCCATTCCCACTGATTCAGAAAGTCTTTTATTCTTTTTCCACCGGCGTTCTTCTGCCTCTGAGCTCAAGGGAATTGCAGTCGGCAGGCATCCAGGATGCTTCGTTCCTTCTTAATAAATCAGGGTTAATATAAATCAACTTAAATCTCACTATATTATCACATTCTTGGAATTACATGTTCTAACAATATTTTAGCTACTGTTTGAACTGTAGCCCGAGCTGCTGGAAATGCTTTAACTCACTGAGTTAATTGATCTATTATAACTAACAAATATTTCTACTGACTTACTTTAAGCAATTCTATAAAATCAACTTGGATCTTTTGAAACAGCCTGTACGCTGTTTTGCATCTTTTAGAGGGAGGGCTCTTTAATACTTTCTTAATTACTTTTTGACAGGTAAGACACTTCTGGGAAATTTGTTTTCTAATTTCAGATATCTTCATACACTCATAAAATTTTAAAAAGTGATCACAAAAGGCTCTTGTTCTCCAGTGTGTCCGTCTATACAAGTTATCTAAGATTTAATGTGCCACTGGTTTTGGCATCATAATCTTGCCATCAGGAAAAACTCATTTTCTCGCTTTAAATGTTGCTCTTAATTTTCTTATAGCTGCCAATTTTGCTAGCGGAAGGGAAAGTGTCTCCTGCTGAATTTCTATTTCTTTATAAGGTCATGATTTCAGTATGTCTCTTTCTTAAGGTCACTCTTTTTGCTTCTCTATCAGCCAAATTATTTCTCTGACTCTAATATCCCTCCCTCTCTGGTGTTCTTTTACATAAACTACTGCTGTTTTCTTTGAGCCTTTTAAAACTTCAAGTATCTGAATTATCAATCTCCCGTGTATTAACCTTTTCCCTTGAGTGTTTATAAGTCTCCTTTCTTTCCAAATTTTTCTAAAAGTATTTACTACACTAAAAGTATATTTGGAGTCTGTATAAATAGCCCCTTCTTGCCTTTTTAGTAATAATAATGTACCGAATACTGCATAAAATTCACAGGCTTGTGCTGACCAGGAGGGACGAAGGGGACCAAACTCCTTCATCCTAAACTTTTCCCACTTCACCTGAATGCCAACCCGTGTCATTAATTTCCAGATTATCTTCTTCAGTTAAAGAATAAATTTTAAGTTTTCTTTGACAGGGTTTTATCTGTAAATTTAAGGCTATTTTTAGATCTCTGCCTAACAAATTATTCTCGGCCTCTGGTATCAAAAATAAATCATTTACTCCAAATTTGTCATCTGTTTCAATTGGCACTCCTTTTATTACAGGAACAGGGAAAGCCTCTCCCATAATTCCGATTACTGAAACTCGCTCACGATTTATCTCACATCCCTGGGGTAATTTTGTCACTGTCAACCAAGAAACTCTTGTATTTGCTAAAAATACAACTTCTTCACTCTGAGGACCTACTCTTAGCTTTATTATCAAGGCCTCTTCTGGATGTAATTCAGTCCTCTTCGTTAAACAAAACTCTTGCCCGCCCTGATTCTCCTCAGAAGTTTTCTCATCTTGCTCTTTCTTTCTGCAATTTTTTTGCAGGTGCCCCTTTTTATGGCAATAAAAACAGGTGGGTCCCGCACCCTTCAAAATGGGGCAAGAATTTTTTAAATGTTTTTTCTTGGGGCGGGAAAAATGCACAGGTCTTGTGTTCCTAAAAATAGATCCTGACATCCGCTGCTTGTTTTTCCTTGCAGATTTTTCTGTATTCAAAGCTGCCTGCATTTCTTGAACTGCTGCCACTAAAATTCTGGCATCTGCTTTCTGCTTTTTCTCATTTCTCTTTAAAAACACTCTTTGTGTTTCTCTCAGCAACTCTTGAAGTCCCCTGTCCTGCCAATCTTCTAATTTTTCCAGCTTTTTCTTGATGTCACTGCAAGACTCAGTCACAAACTGAATTTTTAACAGAACCTGCCCTACTGCAGTATCAATATCTATACTTGAATATAATTGCAAGTCTCTTTTTAATCTTTTTAACCATTCTGCCGGTGACTCATATTTTTTCTGGTGCTCACTCAAAGCTTTTCCTATCCTATATTATGTCTTTTAGGCACTGCCCTCTGAGTTTCTTGATTTTCTTTCCTTCAGGATTCCCATTCATCCCAAAAACCGTATTAACATCCCCAATGGGCTGTCCTGAGGAATGCTCCACCCCTGAGAACCCCCCTCACAGTTCCCAGATACCTCAAACCACTGCGAATTTCTCCTACAATCCGTAGCCCCTGGGTCAAGGAACTTATTCTTTCCCTGACCCATTTCTGGCGGCAACAAACTAAGAAATCCCCAGTACCAGGAGAGTCTTTGTTTCCCCCACTCACCTTGTGGCTCAACTCTCTCACTTATTACTCTGTCACACTGCTTTTTCAATCTACCTGTTCCACTCTTATCTCTCCTGTTGTGGTATGCTGTAATGTCCCATTTTGGCCTTCCAGGTCATTCCCCCAGGTGTGTCTATGCTTCTCTCCCTTCCCCCTTGCCCCCATGCTGAGTGAGTCCTGTCAATCAGACTTAACATTCCAGCAAGGCGTCGTGTGATTGGTCAAGTTCAAAGGATGCCCCTATGCCCAGAGGTCATTGGCCTTTCTGGGTGTCATCTTCCCCTGAGACCCTGCCCCTCTCACCTGGTTGGTGCTCACCTGTACCTCCCCTCCCCCTGTCCCTGAGCTTAAAAAGGTGATCAGACCATGCGGCCGTGTTCTGTTGGAGCAGTTGCTCATGTTCAGACCTCTGTAACCATGGAATAAACCTCTGGACATTAAACCCTCCAGCAGAATCCTCTCCTTTTTCTCTTCACCATCGCCTGAAGCTATTCCTCCTGAGGTAAATGGGGTTCCTAACAAGCCTGGACTTGTTCAGTGCCCAGCTGCAACCACCAGCAAGCCAAGGTATCTCTGGGGTGATACACCGCAGTTGCTGCCTTTGGCCCAGCAGCGAGGGTCAGACTGGCCCAGGCACAATCTAACTGGTAATATTGGGAGCCTTTTTCCAATACTCTCCCTCTGCAATCTACTTGTTCTACTCCTATCTCTCCCTCTTTCTCAATCTATTAGCCCCATCCTCTCACCATCTAATCACATACTAAATTGCCTGCTACCAACCCCTCCAAGGAAATTGAACCTATTCATTCACTCTCTCAGTCTCCCTACTGAGTCAATCCCTCCTGCCCAAGGACCTTCCCACAGGTGCCTGGACCAGGGATCCCCTCCTTCCCCCTGGGTCAAACCCTCCCGGGATCCCCACTCATTCACTTTTCTTTTGCTTCCCTCCTTTCCCGGCCAGTCTCCTCGTGGAGAACTCGAAAACACAGTACTGGGAGGTCCCACACACTTCGGGGATCCGGGACTGCCCAGCCCCCGTCTCAGACACTCCACACACACTCACACATGCATACAGCCGCCCCCCGACCCAAAACCCCGTGATACTCACAGCCTCCTTTTCTCGCGAGGGTCTTTGTGCACAAAGCAGTTTTCTATGGGTACTCTCTCTCCTACAAGCCGGCACTCTGATGGGAGCCTCTCCTGCGCGCTTCCAATAACTAATTTGCTTATGCGTTATTGTAAAAAGAACTCTCTTTTCCCAAGGGAGAGGGGTCTAGCCTTGGGACCACTTAAAAGTCTGGTGGGGAGCTCCTTCCCAGAAGCTATCCACCTCCCCGGAGTTAAGAGAGTCTCCCAGGTATCGGCACCAAAATTGTTATGTTTGCCCAATTATCCCATCAAAAAAACCCCAAACAATATTTAAGGTAGCAGCACTTTTAATTAAATAGTTTAGAAAATATATAAATAAGGGATAATTTGGTTCAAATAATAGCGCATAAGCACAAACAACCGCGGGGTACGGAGGGCAGAGTTCAATGACCCTTGCAACTTCACTGATGCCGAATTTTGCCCCAAAAGGTGAGAATAACTGCTTAAGAGACTCAGCCTAAGTCAGATAAGCAGGAGGTATTTCATTTCGACGCGTCGGAGAAATCACAAAATGGATTTCTAAATTATGTACAGCAAAAGCGGGTTTTTATACAATTTTAAACAGGGATTACATCATTTATTACATGCATATTCATAGGCAGGCGGAGTCTTCCGGGAATTCTTGGTCTTCCTTAGTTAAATTTTAAGCTTTTCCTAATTTGGACTTCTTCCTGTTATCTTTGGCATGTTTTTCCATGGCTTGGCTGAAGTTACTGTTGTACTTGGCTTGATTCTAATGGCTTGGCAGGTCACTTTTACTTATTGGCTTGATTCTAACAGCTTGGCAGGTCACTTTAGCTTATTGGCTTCCACTTCTGCTTCTTCAAATATTCTAATTCCAAAGTTTCTTCTGTGAGTGTATTTTAGATTATTTATTAACGTATCTAGATATCTGATCAAAGTTCTTCCTAATAGTGTATTTTAGGTTTTTTATTAACTTCTGCGATTCCCTTGATATACTTTTGAGTGTCTTTTAATTCTTTTATTTCTCAGAAACTATTGTTCATTATAATAAATGGCTTCATTCCCCCCCTTTTCTTATAACTTACGAATTCTTTCATCAAATTCTAACCCTGTAGGGCGCTGATACGCTCGTACCATAGCCCAAGTTTTAAACTCTTTAGCCATTCATCAATTCTTAGCTCTTCGTCCTTTAACTTGTGGACTCCTTCTCGAATATCCCTAATCTTGCTGTGAACCAAAACAAAATGATCAGAGACACTCATGCAACACATTCCCATGCAACACATTTTTCAAACTCCAACTGCAGCAATGAAATGCATCTCGTGTAGCTTTCACTTCTTTTCTCCCTTCCTTTTTGAGTTTTGCTGTTCCCCACTTTCCTACCCTCAATCTCTGAAGGTTCTCAATGCACTGATCTAATGCTTGGTCAGGATCCCCCTCAAAGGGCCCTACCACAGATGTTTGGGTCAGTGGGACTTGTTGTCTACACCGGGCAGCTACAATGTGAGAATTTCTCTTTATTTCTAGTCCCTTTAGTTCATGATTCAAACGCCACCTCACAAAAGCAGTAATTATCTGTTCTGCACTTTCATACAACTTAAGTCCCTCCCTTCCTGGCAAACCTGTAAATTTACTTAACGCTCTAATCCAATTACGTTCTCTTACCCATTGGCCACGACACCTCCAACACCAAATTTGCCACACAAGTGCTTGACCATACCAGTAAGTATACCCGCACCCAGCACACTTTAGAGCAACCCAAGCACAGCAAAACATATTACTACAAGCACAACAGGTTGTACTACTCAGTGGTATGGATTCATCAAATTGCGTGGTAAGAACCCAGTTTATCCAATCCTGTGGTGGGTTCGTTAGGGCTCTGGCAGCTGGTTCACTATATTGTGCGAGACGCTGGAGGTCCTGCTGTACATTAAAGAAAAGCTTTCTCAGCAGTCGTCGTTCTTCATCTCCTGCTGTTATTCTACCCCACCACCCGACATCCCAGATACGTAAGGCTTCACCCATTTAGCAGGTACCCAGAGAGTCCCTCAAGAACTCAATGATCAGAGTTATAAAGGTTTGAGGTGGAGTCAGAATTATAATGTCTGCTCCTCTTGTTTGTTCTCCGGAGCTTTCTTGACTCATGAGAGTGGGTCCACGTGGGTCGCTCCTTGATCCGAACCGCAGTGAAGATAGTCAGCAGCACTTGGAAAGGTCTCACTTTTCTTATAGGGGTTTTCCTAGAAGATTCTTAACATACACCCAATCACCGGGATTAAACGGATGCAATTTGCAATCAGGTTGTTTAGGTTGGTGCTCTATCACCACAATAGCATTCTTATCGAACTGTTTCCCCACCGTCATTACATAATCATAAATGTACTGATTACCGATTTGGTCTATAGCGTCCCCATTTACAACTTGCACAGCATAAGGTCTACCATACAAAATTTCAAATGGACTTAACTTTTCTTTTGATCTTGGTTTGACTCTCAGCCTAAGCAGAGCAATAGGCAAAGCTTGATACCACTGCAAATTAGTCTCCTGGCATATTTTGGCAATTTGTTGTTTGATGAGATGATTCATCTTTTCCACTTGCCCACTGGCCTGTGGACGGTAAGGCGTGTGTAATTGCCATTTGATTTGTAATGCTTTGCTTATTGCTCTCACCACTTTTGCACAGAAATGTGTACCCCTATCCGAAGAAATGCTCTTCGGTACCCCAAACCGTGGAATAATTTCATTCAACAGTACTTCAGTCACTTCTCTTTCCTTATTTGTCCTACAAGGGAATGCTTCAGGCCACCCAGAAAATGTATCAGTTAACACCAACAAATACCGAAACCCCCCTTTTCTTGGGAGTTCAGAAAATCAATTTGCCATACTTCACCTGGGAATTTACCTCAATTTATGGCTCCTTGGCGTACCTTGGTTCTCGTATTCGGGTTGTTTTTCAGACACCGCTCGCACTGGGACGTAACGTGTTTTACAGCAGTAAATAATTTCGGTCCTGCGGATCTAGACCCCAATGGGCCTTCTCATGTTCTGCTTTTACAAACTGCCACATCACGTTCCTGGTACTACTAACTGTCCTGTTTCCAATGGACCCCAACCATTTTCCAATATTTTGCCCTTATTTCTTTGAATCCTTATTTCTTTGAATTCTATGATCTGATTCTTGGTAATCTGGCTGGATATTGGTATCCAACTCTCCTGGTATTAGGGCCACTATTTCCACTTCCCTAGTTCTTGTGGCAGCCAATTTAGCTTCTGTATCTGCCTTCCTGTTCTCTATTTCCGGAATAGTGTTATCTTTCAGATGTCCTTTACAATGCATTATGGTCATTTGTGCTGGGAGTTGGACCGCCTCTAGCAATCGCAGAACCTCCTCTGCATGTTTGACTGTTTTCCTTGTGTAGTCAACAGTCCTCTTTCTTTCCAGATGGTCCCATGAGCATGTACAACGG
The DNA here is from genome assembly GCF_035770615.1 of Melospiza melodia melodia. Classification (NCBI taxonomy): domain Eukaryota; kingdom Metazoa; phylum Chordata; class Aves; order Passeriformes; family Passerellidae; genus Melospiza; species Melospiza melodia. The sequence goes on along the minus strand of NW_026948804.1, from coordinate 1,226,726 downwards.
AAAAGGCATATTTAGAGTCTGTCCATATATTTATTTGCATGTTTTCCGCCAATTCCAGGGCTCGAGTCAGAGCTATCAGCTCTGCCTTTTGGGCTGAAATCCCTGCAGGCAAGGGGTTCGACTCAATTACCCTTTCTGTAATAGTGACTGCATAGCCGGCCATCCTCGCTTCACGAAGCTGCTGCCATCTGAGAACCAGTTGTCCGCATCTTCGAGCGGCTCTTCTTTGAAATCTGGGCGACTGGAGTAGACGGCTTCAATTGTTTCCAGGCAGTTCGTGTTCGATGGGTTCTGCCGGGGCTCTCCCTTCTAGAAATGAAGCTGGGTTCACAATGTTAGTTACCTGAATGGTTACGTCATCTGATTCAGCCAGGATGGCCTGGTATTTTAGGAATCTGGAAGGCGACAACCAATGGTTGCCTTTCTGTTCCAGCACCGCCGACACAGTGTGAGATACTAACACAGTCACCTTTTGGCCCAACGTGAGCTTCCTGGCCTCCTCTATGTTGATTATCACTGCGGCCACTGCCCTCAGGCAGCCTGGTCATCCTTTACTTACTTCATCCAATCGCTTGGAGAAGTAGGCCACAGCTCTCTTGTGTGTTCCCAACTGCTGTGCTAGGACTCCTAGGGCCATCCCTTGTCATTCATGGGAGAACAGCCAGAATGGTTTTGATACATGTGGGAGACGTAAGGCCGGTGCTCTCATTAGTTCTAGCTTTAACTTCCTGAAGGCCTCTTCTGCCTCGGGAGTCCAAACTAGAACTTCCTTAGTTTCCTTCAACAAATCATACAATGGTTTAGCGAGTATCCCGTACTGGTAGATCCATAGCCAACACCAATCTGTCATCCCCAGAAAGGCACGCAAATCTCTCACTGTCTCTGGTTTAGGCATCTGACAGATGGCCTCTTTTCTAGCTGCTCCCAGGGATTGCTGTCCTTTGGAGACTTCGTATCCCAGGTACACCACTTTTTGCACCAGCTGTGCTTTCTGTTGAGAGACTCGATATCCACTTAAACCCAGGAAATTTAACAAGGAAATAGTCCATTCAATGCATTCTTCTTCTGTCACTGTTGCTATTAGGAGGTCGTCTACGTACTGCAGAAGGGTGCCATCTCTCAGCGGCCTTTCTCACTGTTCTAAAGTAAAAATCTTTTGACTCTCGGGAGCTAAAGGAAAGCAGAAGAATGCGTCTTTTAAATTTAATACGGTGAACCAGGCCAAGTTGTCCTTCAGTCTGGTTAAAAGCGTGTATGGATTAGCAACTACCGATGCCTGAACTAGTCTATAAGCTCTATTAGGTTTCTTTACCAGCAGGATTGGTGCATTAAAATCCGATTCTCATTCTATCAATAACCCCAGTTCCAAAAACCTTTTGGTTATGGACTCAATCTTCTTTCTTCCTTCTTTCCTCAGTGGGTATTGCTTTCTTACCACCGGTCTTGCCTCAATCGGTGCTACTTGTTTTGATTTCAGGGGGAATTGTGGAAGGGGCTAGCAGCGGGCCTGTTAGCTAAAGGAGCGAGAAGTAAGAAGAAGCTGATAAGGAGCTTTCTCCAAGGCCTTGGCAGCTCTCCCAGAAGCCTTGGCAGCTTTTCTGGAGGTTTTGGCAGCTTTCCTAGAAGTTCTGGTAGCAGGCCAGGTAACTCCCATGGCATCTGAACTTTCTTCACTAAGTTCCCCATCAGAGCCCCCTTCTACCTCAGCCTCGACTCTTCGTTTGCATCTTGCCTCGTTTCTCTCTCTATTCTCCATTCTTTAAAGAGCGAGTTCCAGGTTACTGCTAAATCAACAGCTATTTTATCTCCCACTCGAGCAGTTGCCCAGGCTCATGGGTGAGTCTCGTTCAGGATTCACTCGAAATTGTGATTCTCAGGTTAAGGTTCCACACAACTGATTGTTAAGCTTAGACCTGTAATCAGTTGTTCTTCATTTAAGTTCTCCAATAGGTCTCTTCTCAATAAGGGCTTTGATGAATTTGGTAAATATAAGAACTGATGAATTCCCATCTGTTTCCTAATACTGTATTTAATGGGTTTCAGAAAGTAAGGCTTTTCTGGTTGGCCTGTTGCTCCCACAAATTGTATAAATTCATCACTTTTAGGTACCAATTCCTGATTTAAAACTGAAAAAGTTGCTCCCGTATTAATCAAAAGTACTGTTTGAACTGTGCTTTAACCCACTGAGTTAATTGATCTACTATAATTAACAAATATTTCCACCGACCTACTTTAAAAAAATCTACAAAATCAACCTGGATCTTTTGAAATAGCTGCTAGGCTGTTTTGTATTCTCCAGAGGGAGGGCTTTTAAGCACTTTCTTATTTACCTTTTAACAGGTGAGACACCCCTGGGTAATTTGCTTTTTTTTTTTTTTTTTTTAATTTCAAATATCTTCATACATCCAAAAAAAAATTTTAAAAAGTGGTCACAAAAGGCTCTTGCTTCCCAGTATGTCCGTCTATACAAGTTATCTAAGATCTAATGTGCCACTGGTTTTGGCATCATAATTCTATCATCAGGAAAAACTCACTTCTCCTCCTTAAATGTTGCTCCTAATTTCCTTATAGCTGCCAATTCTACTAGCGGAAGGGAAAGAGTCTCTTGCTGAATTTCTATTTTTTTGTGAGGTCATGATTTCAGTATCTCTCTTTCTTAAGGTTGCTCTTTTGCTTCTTTATCAGCCAAATTATTTCTCTGACTTTAATATCCCTCCCCCCTCTGGTGTTCCTTTATATGAACTATCCCCCCCATATATTAACCCCTTCCTTTGAGTGTTTATAAGTCCCCTTTCCTTCCAAATTTCTCTAAAAGTATGTACGACACTAAAAACATACTTGGAGTCTGTATAAATAGTCCCTTCTTGCCCTTTTAAAATCCACAAGCTTGCGCTGACTAGGAGGGACTAAAGGGACTAGACTCCTTCACTCTAAACTTTTCCACTTCACCTGAATGCCAACCCATGTCATTAATTTCTAGATCATCTTCTTTAGGTAAAGAATAAATTTCAAGTTTTCCTTCACAGGGTTTTATCTGTAAATTTAGAGCTATTATTAGATCTCTGCCTAACATATTCTCCTCGGCCTCTGGTATCAACAATAAATTATTTACTCCAAATTTGTCATTTGTTTCAATTTTCACCCCTTTTATTATAGGAACAGGGAAAGCTTCTCCTGTAATTCCGATTACTGAAACTTGCTCACAACTTACTTCACATCCCTGGGGTAATTTTGTCACTGTTGACCGAGAAACTCCTGTATTTACTAAAAATACAAATTCTTCACTCTGAGGACCTACACTTAGTTTACACTTAGCTTTATTATCAAGGGCTCTTCTAGGTGTAATTTGATCCTCTTTGTTAGACAAAACTCTTGCCCTCTCTGACTCTCCTGAGAAATTTTCTCATCTTGCTGTTTCTTTTTGCAATTTTTTTGCAGGTGCCCCTTTTTATGACAATAAAAACAGGTAGGTCCCACACCCTTCTTTTTCTTATTTCTACTACATGCATCACAGCAATGTTCCTTAGGCTTTGGACCCTTCTTATCTTTTTCCAGGGCTAGTACTAGGGGATCCTGAGGGACTACATTAATTTCGCATTCTTTTTGCCACTCAGGTTTATTCCTTAGGGTGAAAAACATGTCTGCGTACATTATCTCATCCCATTTATTGAGCCGGTGGAGGAAGAGCATTAGTTGTAAAATGGTGTTATAATTAGTTGTTCCCTCCGGCGGCCATCTCTCATTGTCATCTAACTTGTACAGTGGCCACCACTGTGTACAATATTTAAGGAGTGTCTTTTTACTTATGTTTCCCCCTGGAATCCTTCCCAAGTCCTTCCAGTGCTTTAAGATACATCCTAAGGGGGTTTTCATATTTACGTCCTTACTCTGTTGACCTCCCATGGCTATTCCCTGTGCCTGTTTAACTAGATCAGTCTCCCTCTCGCTTCACAGCGATACTACCTGCGTCTCATTCACTCTCAGCCATACCCACACACCTTTATGAAATAATTCCTACCTTATGGTCTATATCAGAACAGACTGTTTTACCAGGCTTGGTCACAGAAGGTCGCTTACAGACCGTGAGATACCGGTTTGCCAGATTCATGCAATTGCAACCGTAGACAGTATAACAATTGCAGGGGGTGACAATTTTCTTCCAGATGTTTATCAACTTATTCTCTTCTAAAAAAGTACAGAGAGAGCGGCAAGGTGTTTCCTGTAAAATTTTGCAACAGACACATAGAACAGACACAAAAGGATCACCGGCTGACAGACCACTCAGAAAGCAATCTTAGTTTTTAACCCTTAATCCACAGTATTATAACATTAAATACAATATTGAAAACAGTTGCCCACACAGTAAAAACAGACCAAAGATACCAAGATAAACAAATACTCCTTCCAGCAGGACTTTAACCTGCGTTTTCTCTTTTCCTTCCTTTTTTTTTTTTCTTTTTTTTTTTTTTTTTTTTTTTCTCTACGTTCACAAAACCAAATGCTGGGACTCTAACCCAGTAGCTGGGACTCTAACCCAGTAGCAGGACTTTAACCTGCATTTCTATTTCTGGGACTCTAACCCAGTAGCAGGACTTTAACCTGCGTCTCTATTTCTGGGACTCTAACCCAGTAGGGATTCTTTACCGGGGCGTCCCCCAGCTTTCCCTTCGGGCAGTCACGTCTGACCCCCGTTTCCCAACAAAGCGCTTTATTCCAAAACCAATAAACAATTGAAATACCTCTTAATTGGAGCAGGAGATGCAGGGTACTCTTCGTCCACCAGGAGCACTGGTCCGGGGGGGAGTCTCTTCTGACAAAAATTCATCAGGGCGCCCAGAGAGTCCCGACCCCGGACTCGGCCCGGGAGGACTTCTCAAGGCCCGGATCTCCTGTCTGGTCCCATCTGGGTCGCCAGAAATGATGCCGAATTTTGCCCCAAAAGGCGAGAATAACTGCTTATGAGACTCAGCTTAAGTCAGATAAGCAGGAGGTATTTTATTGCGACGCGTCGGAGAAATCACAAAGTGGATTTCTGATTTCCCGTAACAAAACAAGCCTTTTATACATTTTTGAATATAGGATTACATCAGATCATATACATCATCATTTCTTTGCATGCATATTCATAGGGGCTGTGGCGTAGGCAGAGTGTGGGCGGGGACACTTCTTTTGAGGATCATCTTGGCGGTCGTTCCGGTTGCCTTCATCATGGGCTGGGGTCTCCTGATAAGTCTTCCTCCTTAAACTTTTGAACTCTTCTCCTAATTTGGTCAATTCCCGGTGTACTTGGCTTGGTCTCTATAGCTTGGCAAAGTTCTTAGGGTCAGTTTGACATTGTTGGCTCTGAACATGCTTAGCCCATCGCTTCTCCTCTCGCTATCTCTTTCCTGTCATTGTGTTCCATGCTTTAGCTGATTAATTGCTCTATGTGTTTCCTAATACTATACCTTCTTCAAATGCCTCATATTCTATGTTTTAACTCATTATTTCTTGAAGGCTATCTGTTTTGGGGCTTCATGACCCTCATGCCATTCTTCCAACAGTACCTGCCAGGTTCCCTGAGACAATCTACCACGGCTTGGTATGCTGAGGGTTTCTTGTTCCCTTTACAGCTGGGACAACCTGAGTGCAATTTCCACACTCATCTGTGGAGCTCTCGTTTCTGCCTCTCATCGGGACCTCAGTGTGCAGACTCTGCGTCCTGCACATGGCTAGGCTCAGGACAATCAGAATTCCCACCAGGCGTACTCCTCTGCCTTTGCCTCCGCCCCCTGAGGTACCACCAGCGGCAAGGAAGACCATCTTCGTGGCAGCAGGAGTTTTCTTCAGGGAATACATTCTCTGACCTAGCCACTTACCTCCTTTTAAAGGTTCCCCACCTTGAAATTCTGATAGCATCTGAGCTGCACGGTACCTTGATTGACTTTCGGCACTCCACATCCAATATTTCTGCCTTAGATTTGAGTTTTCCACGCACCCTGTTCTGGAAAATGTGGAACCACTCTTGTGAATCTAATTCGATAATTCCTAAATCTGTGGCTAGGGTTAGAATGCAGTCAGTCAGCTCAAGCTCCTCTTCCAGACACTGGGTGCACAATCCCTTTGGCCTCTGCCCCCTTCTGCAGCGTACAATAAAAGCTCCCTGACAATATTCACACTTAAAAAGTACAAACGGATAGCATACAGAGTCAGTATACAACCTATCTACTCACTGTCGGTCATTTACAAGGACATTGGAGTTTGAGTTTCAAGTCACATGGGGAAGAAGTGACTCTCCACTTGGGCGCTTCCTCCCGATGTTCGACTTTCTTCACCCTAGACTTGTGTGTCCAGCCTCCGCCATCCAAATGGCCGTGTCTGTTGTCAGGAGTACAAGAAAAGTACCTCCCCAGTGAGGAGAGAGGTGTACAGCTTTCCACACTTTCACAAGCACTCTGTCATCCAGTTGAATTTTGTGGATAGCAAATCCCAGAGGAGCACTCTGAGATACTATCCCTTGTTTTCTTAGTTCCTGTAAGTTTCTTTTATCCCAACCAAATACAGTTGAATCTGGCTGTCCTCAAGTCTGGGGTGTCCCATTGGCATCCCATGCTTATATGACATTTCATGTAACATCTCGAAGGGTGAGAGCCCCATCTCTGAATGAGGCATTTTGTGATATTAAGCAAGGCTAAAGGTAGGTATTTTGGCCAGGACATCTGAGTTTTTAAAGCTTATTTAGACAACTGCGCTTTCAAGATCTGATTCATCCTTTTCATCTGTCCTGAGCTCTGGGGATGCCACGGAGTGTGGTATTCCCACCGAATGCCTAGCGCCTCTGCCATCTGCTTAATAATTTTTGATGTAAAATGAGTTCCTTGGTCCTAATCAATGTAGTTCACCACCTCATATCAGGGCACAATTTCCTCCAGCAATTTCCTGGATACTGTCTGAACCATTGCCCGTGGACTTGGGAAAGCTTCCACCCAATGGGTCAATTTGTCCACGATCACAAGCAGAAATTTGAGCCTCCTCACTTTGGGCAATTCATGGAAATCGACTTGAATCCTTTCAAATTGTCGATACGCGATGGGGCGACTCCCCAGGATGGCCTTAGTCTTGTTAATTTCTGGTAAATCAGGCATCCTTGTACCTCTTGTTTGGCCAATTCGTAAATTCCCCTGCACCGGAAAAATTTCAAAAATTGTTCTGCCAGGGTCTCTGCCCCCCCGTGTGTTCACTGGTGCAGTTTCCTCAAAATCTTCCTGGTAAAACCTTTAGAGACTAGTTCTCTCCCATCTGGCAATTTCCACTTACCTTCCTCCAATTTTCCCCCAACCTTCTCATAGCTTTCAATCTCCTTCTGGGAGGGTTCAGGAGGGTCATCTGGGACCTCGATCGCTTCAATTTCCAGGGTACATACCATCATCAGTGCTGCGGTTTTGGCTTCCTGGTCTGCCAAATTGTTGCCCCATGTTTGGAACTGAATTCCTGCCTGGTGTTCCTTCACATGGACCACTGAAATTTCCTCAGTCCCCATTAGTGCTTCCAAGATTTGCCAGATCAATTCTCCGTGCATCAGTTCCTTTCCCCGGGTGTTGATCAATCCCCTTACTTCCCAGATTTTCCCAAAGGTATAAACCACCCCAAAGGCATACCTAGAGTGTGTAAAAATTGTTCCCTTCTTCCCCTTCAGTCCTTTCAAGGCTCTCAGAACTGCGTACAGTTCGCAAGTCTGGGCTGACCAACTTGCACTCAGGGGACCCGCTTCAATCACTTTCCCCATTCGTTCATCCACGACTGCACACCCTGACTGTCTTTTCCCATCTATCACCCTGCTTGACCCATCTACAAACCATTTTCCCCTTCATCTAATTCCTCCTCCTCCAAATCCTCTCTGATTCTTGTCTGCAACTCTACCACTTCCACACAATCGTGAACAATTTCCTCCAAAGCTTCCCCAAAAAAGAACTGCGCAGGGTTTTATGCAGTTGTTGTCCGCAATTCCAAATACTGTGAATGAATCAAAATGGCCTCATACTTAAGCAATCTAGCATCAGTGAGCCATTTATCTGCTTTCTGTTGTAGTATTCCCCACACGTTGTGCGGTGCAAATACTACCAATGGTGCACCGAAGGTTACCTTCTTGGCCTCCTCCACCAGCAATGCCACAGCCACAATTGCCTGCGAGCAGGTGGGCCAGCCCCTGCTGACTGGGTCCAAAAGCCAGGACAAGTAAGCCACAGGTTTTCTGACTCCCGCCCAGTCCCATGTCAGCACCCTGTGTGCCGTGTGATTACTCACATCCACGAACAACTGAAAGGGTCTCTTCACATCAGGGAGGCTCAGCACCGGTGCCACTGTGAGTGCTTCCTTGACTCCCCTGAGATCTTCTTCATCCTTTTCCATCCATTTGACTCGGTCTGTGGTGAGTTTCCTGAATAGAAACTTCACCTTTTCACTGTACCCTTGAATCCACTGCTGGCAATATCCCAACAGCCCCAAAAGCTGTCTGACCTCCCTTATCGTTTGCAGGGGTGGTAAGGCAACAATCCCTGCCACCCACTCTGGATGCAGGTGCCATCACTCTGGATGCAAGGGAAAAATTTCTTTTTTCCCTTGGTTAACCAATGTTCCAAGTACCTGACCTCGGGCTCTGTGAATTGCAACTTAGACTTTGACACCTTCAACCCCTTTTCCCCTAAAAAGTTCAATGCTTCAATGGTGCTCACTCTTACAGCCTCCTCCCTTGGACCTGCAACCAGCAAATCGTCTACATATTGTAACAATTTTGTTCCCTCCGTTGGTACAAAATGGCTCAATACCTGCTCAAGTGCTTGCCCGAATAAATTTGGGGAATCCATGAAGTCTTGAGGCAACAACGTCCATCTGAGCTGCCGCTCTCTCTTCGCCTTTAGATCTTCCCACTGAAACGCAAAACAATCTCTGCTGCCCTCTGCTAAAGGACAGGTCAAGAAAGCATCTTTCAAATCAATCACGCTGTACCATGTGTCCTCAGGAGAAATGTTATTCAACAAGGTGTAAGGATTTGAGACCATGGGGAACAAGGTCTTAGTTCTCTGAATCACAGCCCTTAAATCTTGCACTAGCCTAAAGCTGCCGTCCATCTTTTTCACAGCCAAAATTGGGGTGTTGTGCCGAGACATGCACGGCTCCAACATTCCTTTATTTATTAATTCATCAATCACCAGTTCCAATCCCTTCCTTCCCTCCATGGAGATGGGATATTTCTTAACCCAAATAGGGTCCTCTGGTCTCTCAATTTTGACACGAATCAGCTATGTCCAGACTCCCAGCTTCCCCTTTGACATACCACACCTTCGGATCTATTTTCTCCTTGTCCTGGATGTTGAGTTTATACATTCTCACCCTGAGCCTTGAATTTTCTACTGCCAAGGTGATTTCCAGGGCTACCATCATGTCCCGCCCCAGTACATTTAAATACGCATCCTGTATCAGTAAGATATTTCCTGTACGTCTTTTGGTTTTTGTTTCTATTTCTACATCTTTTATGATCAGAACCTCAAAGGGTTCCCCTTTTGCCCCGATTACCATCATGGAATCAGTGCTTAGAGAGCACCCTTGCGGCAGCTGCTGCACTGCTGTCCGTTCCGCCCCTGAGTCTACCATAAACCACATCTCCTGCCTGTGGGGTCCTACTTTTAATTTTATCAAGGGCTCCCTCAATGTTCTGGACTCCAAACTGAAAAGTCCCTGACACCTCTCATCTTCTTGCAACATTGCCTGGTCCTTGGCTTTGTTGGGACAATTCCTTCAGATGTGTCCCTTTTGTTTGCAGTAATAGCACTCAAAATCTCTCTTCTGATTGTTTGATCCTTTTCCTTGGGAAGAGTTCTGCCGAGACCTGAGCCAGCGGGATCGCAACCTCGGGAGGCAACATGGGCACCGGTGGTGCCTGAGCTGGTCTGGGCTGGGGCGGAGGAACAAGGTAGGGAGGTGGAAGATTGTCCAAGGGTTCCCATTCCTTTCCCATGTTTGCTGCATGTCGGAGGGGTCATAGTGGGTATAAACTCATCCAAGCACACCTCCACATCTCGGCATACTCGATTTCCTCAAAATCCTACAGGCAGCAATCAAATACGTAATCGTACAAAGAGTTGCAAGTCCATGCTTTAAACATGCCGAACACCAGCCAAACCACGTATTTTCCGATCTCCTTCCCTCCCCATTTTTCCATACAAAAATGTATCATTTTCTCCTTGGACCTGCCAGCTCTCCTTGGGCTCTCATACCAGTGTTCTAGCATCCACCCCAACGGACTATCTCTTGGGATTTCTGGCAGAACTTTCCCGGGACCCTGGGGAGATTTTTCCTTGGGTTTTCTCCAGAACCTGCTTTTTCCCAACCTCATTTTTCCAAAAATCCCTCCTGCGAATTTTCTCACCTTGTCTCCTCCAGCTGGGATGCTCATGGCAAGTCCTGACTCTGTCTGATGTTGATCTCCTGAGTCTGCAAAATGTCACCAGTCTTACTCAGTCAAACGGAGAACCGTTCCACTGACTTTTTGACTGATCTCCGGTTTTCTTTCCTGTTTTCTCTGGATCAGAAGGACTGCTGAAATTTTCCAGGACTGTCGTTTCCCCTTTCTGACCGAACCATGACCAATTTCCCCCCTCGAACTTTCTACGAGTCCCAGGTCCCACGTGTGTTAAGGAAAAGCGTCTGCTTCCCCCTTGACGACCATGTGCCTCACGGTATGGTGGAACTGCGACTGTGGGGTCCACACTTGCTTTGTGACAGAGTCACATCTCACAATAACTCAGTCACACCCCACTCAACCACGCGATACTCACGGTTCCTTTTCCCACGTGGATTCTTCATGCACGTTGATTTCCGAGGGGAAAAAAAGCACCTCGGTCTTGGAGATCCCCTGGATCTTGCCGAGTTCCTGAGAGCGGGGCCCATTTTATCCCTCTTTAGCTGTGGCTCCAGTTTTGGTTCGGTGATTTTTAATTGGTCTTGTGGACTCCAATCCCACTCAGACTGCTGAAATCACCAAGATGCCTTCAGGGCAGGAAGGGGTCCCGAACCCCGAATTCAAATCACTTCGGGTTTCACCAGATTGTTATAAATGATCAAATCGTGACCCAAAATTTATCAAAAATTTAGTAAAGATTTCTTAATTTGTCTGCGTGACCAAATTTCGGTCTTCAAAACCACCACAGCCAAAGAGACAGCGTTGAGCCTGTGTTCGGCGCTGGGTGAACCTGGATCTGACCTCTCGAGTGTCAGAGTCTCCCCCATTCATGCATGCTGCTTCCTGCAGTGAGGTTTTATACAGTTTATTCTGCCCGAGGCAAAGATGACCAAATTTTCTTTGTATCTCTTCACATGCATTGCTGTTTCTTTCCATGTGCAGAGGTGGACAAAAGCTGGGTCCAGGTGTGCCACTGGTGTCAATCGGCTCCCGCAAGCCGTGTATTCAGATGTATCAGTTTGGCGCCCCTGACTATCTTGATAGATGCAATTGGCAAGGCAATAATCGCTCTTGGGTGGCTCCCGATGACTCGGGATACCAGTTATCATCGCCCTGGAAGCTTCTATTCCTACGTTAAAGCATCAGTCGTTATCTTAACTTGTGTCAGGGAACTTGTTGAACCTAAATAGACAGATGCTCCCGGCCGGGGTGGTCAGACACATACATTTGGAGCATGAATTATCCCTACCATATATTACAACTGCATTTACCTCTCCAGCATTGCTTTCCAAAAGAAAAGAAAAAGCTGGGGAAGGCAAACTGTATAGCTCATGGTATTTTACAGTGTCTAAAACATGCCAAGTCATGTAGAAGTGAGATCCTTAGAAGTGAGATCCTTAGAAGTGAGATCCTTTTGGAATTAATGGGACAGAGAAGTAGTGCAAAGGGGAGCATAAAAATAAATAGAGTAATACATCTTGGTATGGTTTTTCCTGTTTTCATTTCATTTCCTAAAAACTGCTTCAATTCTTCCAGAATCTTCTCCACAGTCCTGTTTGCTCTTTCCAAGAACCTTTCCTGGAGAACAAGGTGCAGCTTCTGTCACAAGATGTGCCACCAGCTGCAGCTTCTCTTGGCTTTCCACACCGTGCCTGCAGCACAACTCTTGCAGCAAAGCAGGACAAATATTTGAAGAAATTTACAGCCTGTTCTTTTCCTTGTGGTCTGGGCACTTGTGCCATTGGTGAGGTTTTCATTGTTACTGTTCTACACTAAGAAAACATGATGGGCTACCAGGAATTGTTAGGGAATGCAAGCCTGACTGAATGCAGAGAAAGAATCTCCAGAGCCTGCAGCCAGAAATGGAGAGCTGTGTGATAATCATTCCATCAACCACATGGACATCTTGAAAGCAATATAGAAGATGAAAATGGGCTGACAGAGGGAATTTGTTTCATTGTTCAGTTCAGATGCTGCTACATCTCATGCATTGATATAAATCAAGAGTTACTGTCAGTTCATGAAGGGCACCAAAACAAGCTGGATTTCTCAGGAGATGACTGAAAGAATCTGAAAAGGAGAAATGCAGGGAATGACTTAGTGAGCTTTGCCTGTACAAAGGATCATTTTTCCTATTAATTTCCAGTCCATTCCCTCCGCTTTTGTCCTTACTAGCAAGGCCATTTTCATCCCAGATTCCCAATGAAATGGCAACCCTGAGCTTGGAAGTGCCTGAAAGATGCCCTGTTCCTCTGCAGGAACACTGAGGCTGAAGCAGGAGCCTGAGCCCTCTCTGGGGCAACCTCCTCCGAGCTGGAATTTGTGCCGTGCTGGGAGAGGAGGAGGAGGGGGAGAGCGCTGGTGCTGTGTGGCAGGAGCAGGAGGTTTGGGCCGCAGGACATTCCGTCTGCGCCGCTGCCCCGCAATGGGCGGTCCTGCCTGGCGCTCTGGGCCTGGCCCTGCGTGCGCTGAGTTCCAGACATTGCGGGAGCTCCCCAGGCTGGGCTCAGCTTCCCGCTGGGCCTGGGCAGCAGGCTGGGCTCCAGCTGGTATCAGCAGCAGCTGGAAATACCTCTGCGCATCTCCATTTGCTGCTGCTGCTGCTTGGGAGAACAGAGAATTAAGTAAGTCAAGACACTCTGGTTTCTCTTCCTCCTGGTGGATGTTTTCATTTGATTTGATATTCCAGAGGCAATTTCTGTGATGGCCTCTGTCAGTTGATTCTATTTCAGCAGAAGCAGCAACAGGGCTATGTTTGAGCACTGCAAATGTGGCCGGTATGGCTGCTTTAATTCTCCTTGACTTAGTGCTCAGGGACTTGAGAGCATTTCAAGATCTGCTGATCATGATGCCTGTGACCAAAAGCCTGAGTTCACCTATTGCCAGCTGGGGGCTATGTACAAATTACCAACAGGACGGGACTGCTGAGGAACGTGTGTCGAGCTGTTTATTTTCTAGCATCAGTCTCATTACATGGTTATGAGAATGGGAAGATGCCAGCAGCTTGTGTCCTCAGCAGCAGACAACTCAATGTTACAACTTACTTTAAAAGTTTTTTACTAATCACACAAAGCAAAAGCATATTGATGGTAGTTCTATCCAACCACTATAAGCACAGGTACCTTTGGTTAAAACAATGCTTGCTTGTTTTGAATAGAATACCTTTATACACAATGAACAGAGCTCCATTATTAAGCTTAGAACTTCCCAATATCTCTGCGGCTTAGGGATTTGTTCTAGACAAGCGTTAATACACCAACCATTTTTCTATTTGTCCTTACTTTCTACTTCTTATTGAACTTTTCTGCTGACAAATCTCATGGCTACTGCTTAGCTCTAATCGTAGTTCTGCTGTCTTTGAGGCCTGCATTTTGCAGCTTTCCCAAAACCCTCTGATTTTAAGGATTCCCACATTCACCATCACAAAAGCACTATGGGTAGCACTGATCAAAAAAGGCAATTGCAGATAAATTTCAAGTCGCAAGCAGAAGAGGGCCAAGAGTAGCCATGATCTCCAATGCCCAAGGCAAAGGCAGCAGCAGCCTCCTGCTGTCACCTCAGGGTGAATAAAACAGCGATGAAAGCAGCGCTGGAACCCGATCCTTTCTTTCTCTGAGGGCTGGCTCAGGGCAGCACAGGCAGGCCCTGAGGAGTCAGGGCTGTGTGTGGGTGATTGCTGCTCTAGTCCAGAATTGAGCTGGAAAAAGCCCTTGGGAGCCGAGGCAGGAGCAGGCGGGAAGGGGCCGGCGCTGCTGCTGCTCCTGTCCGGGAGCCCCAATAGAACCAAAGCGCCATTGTCAGACACTGCAAGGCCTCATGGAAGCAAGGGGCCATTGTGCCACTGCAGAGCCAAGAAGACCATTGTGGTATTGCTGGGCCTTGTGAAAAAAAAAAGATCTGTTGTGATACTACAAGGCCTCATGGAACTAAGGCGCAGTTGCAATGCTGCAAGGCCCCAAGGATCCAAGAACATGGAAAAGTTCTGTTTCACTTGGCTTGACTGGTCCAGCTTACTTTGGCATATTGAGGGTTGCTTCTCCACTGCCCGTGAAGCCCTGGAGTTCTGTGCTTTCCTTCCTGTGGGAAAGAACTCTCCTCCTTTAGGGGTTCATGGCTGAAATTGGGATTCTACGTCCAAATTCACTTATATCAAAGGATGATTCCTGTATGAAATCTGCCAGAACAGACAGCTCTGGGTGGCCTTGACATCTTGGGGGCCACCTCTCATCTGCCTTCAAATACTGTGGGGGTGTGCTTTACTTTCCATGGAAAAATCATCTTTCAAGTGCAAGTGTCCATAGCCAAAATTGGGAATCTGCCTCCAAAATTCCTTATATCCAAGGATAGCTCCCAGGACTGTCCAAGTTCCCTTGGCTTCCTGAGGGCCAGCTCTCATCTGCCTGTGAAACACCTGGGCTCTGTACTTTCCTTCCTATGCAAAAGAACTGTCCTTGTCCAGATGCCCATGGACAAAACTGGGATTTGGCATCCAAAATTTCATTTATAAAAGGATTCCTCCCAGACAAAAGATGCCAAGACAAACTGGTCTGGCTGGCCTTGGCCTCCTTGGAGCTGCCTCTAATCAGCCTTCAAAACACTGGGGCTCTGCCCTTTCCTTCCTGTGGAGAAGAACTGTCATTCTGGTCCAGGTACCCATGGCTGAAATGGAATTCCACTTTAAAAACTCCACAAATATCCAAAAGTTGCTTTCAGACAAAAGCCGCAAGGACAGACAGGTCTGGCTGGCCTTGGCGTCTGGTGACTGCCTCTGATCTGCCTTCAAACCCCTGGGGCTCTGTGATTTCCTTCCTGTAGAAAAGAACCATCCTGCTTGTCCAGGCACCCATGGCCTCAGGCACATGAGCACTGTACAGGGACAGAGGAGCTCTGTGCTCAGTGGGGTGGGGACTGAGGAGAGCAGAGGAGAGCCCTGGGAGGGATTGAAGGGTGGTTTAAGTGATAGTAGATCCTTTTGACATAAAAGAAAAAGGCAGAAAAAAGAAAAAATTAATAAAAATGGCAGCTGAGGCAGGTCCAGACTGGACAGCAGGAGAAAGAAATTTCCCTCCAGGGCAGAGCTCTGGTCCAACACCAGAAGGAGCCTGGGTCATCACCAGGCTTTGTGTGTGCAGTCAGAGGCAGGCAGGAGGCAGAGCTGTCAGCAAAGGAAGGGGTCAGCCAGGTGGGGCAGCCAGGGGATGAGTTTTACAACATGGCTTATGTGGTCCAAGACCTGTTCCACATTGACAAATGATGGCTGCAGCCTTGGGCGATATTTGGCCAACATCCCTGTCAATCATCGTAACAAGGTGACCAGGAGAGATTCACATAAGAGTCTGTCAGTAGTTGGGTTCCACTGAAGGACAGAATTATATTCAGTATTATCTTCATTTTGAAAGTAAGAGCAGTGATACTGGAGTCTTCTGTAGCAGGAAACATGGTATACCATATAGAACATGTGGACCATAGTAAAAGATGTTAAATAAATAAATAAAATACATTAATTAAAATATACATTTATAAATAAATAAATAAAAACATTCTCAGCCGTTCCAGGAGAGCCTCAGCCTCATGATCTGGCAAGAAAACTTATCACCATGAGTCAGCAGAGTGGCTCTCCAGATGGCTTTGCAGAATGGCTGGTATTACTGCCTAGTGTTACAGGGTTAATATTGGGGTGCAAGGAAGCAGCATTTTTGAATTTCACTAGACTTAATATGGAATGTTAGGGGAAGAACAAAAGAAGGAAAAGGGAGGAATCAAGGTGGTTTGGAGAGAAATAGACATAGGAAAATAGAGGAATAGTACAATAAGTGGGGTCAGTCATGCTGACAGATGCTGACAAATGCTGATCAGTGTGCTTGTAAAACCCTGCCTTGCACCTGGTGCCTGCACTGTTCCACAGTACCCTGTTTCCTCATTAGACTCAACGTGTATTTTCTGACTGCGCTGCAGAGCCAGTGGGATCTGGTGGAGTCAGATGAGAAAGCTTTTTGCACACTTGTCTGTGTGTATGAACATGTCTGTATGAGGCAGTTGAAAAGTTGAGTGTCCAAAGGCCAGCTAGAGGGTGGTGCATATGGTGTTGATAAAGGTACCCTTTATCATGGTATACCATGATAACTTATCCTTTGGGGCTCAGTAATCTAAAGATCTAGAGAATGTCTTATGGATAGGCCTTAGTTACCCTTAATCATCCCTTTTTTCCTCTAAAAATACAAATGACATCAGGTTAGTTACAATTTCACACATGATTTTCTTAAAAATAGAGAACCATAAGGCTGCAGGACAAAGTCACTTCGCAGTTGTCCTCTTCAGTGATGTTTCAAGCTTCCAGAACAATAGTTGTATTGAAAAACACATGGATTCTAAATTGGCCCCTTCCTGGAGTGCTATGGTCATGAATGCCAATGCCTGAAATGGTTCCTAATTACTTTTACCTTTGTATTAGATATTACACACAAAGGACACTCTTCTATTCAGAAAGGTAAGTTTTATTATAATAAAAACCACCAAAGGATAGTATAGGGACTTATGATCCTATATTTTCAGAAAAAAAGAGATGAGAATTTATGTTTTTGGTGCTCTGTAGCCATCCATATGGACAACATTCCAATATGCCAAGGTATGTGTCCAAAAGGTACAGGGGGACCTTTTCCCAGAGCAGCAGGGACAGAGGCGCAGGGCAGGGATACTGTGGGACAGCCTGGGCTGCACAGGGCACAGGGATGGGCAGCAGCTGCAAGACAGCCCTGCCAGAGCCAACTTGGGTAGCACTTTGGCCATGGCTGCTGGGCCTGGGCCTGAGGCAGGAGCAGGAGACAAGTGACCCTTGCAGGCCTGGGGCCTCATTGCCTCCTTGTCCCTGCTCAGCAGCCTGGCAGGGGCCGCCCCATGCTCCTGCCCTTGCCATTGCACATCCCCACATGCCAGTGCCCATCCCGGCAAGAGCCCTGAGCAAGGAGGGAGGGACAGCATCTGCTTGGCCAGGGGCTGGGGCTCAGGCCTTGGCCCTTGGCATTCCTCAAACACACCCAGCTTTGCTCAGCACCAGAGACAGCTTGGCCTTGTTTGTCCCCAGCTGTCATCACTGCCTCAAGTGTTCTGCTCTAACTGGAACCTGGGGACACTTTCTCAGTCGTGTTCCTCTGTGAAACCCATTAAAACTTCAAGAAAATTCAGAGTTTCAATTTAATTTTGAGTTCTTGTGAAGTTTATTGAAGACACTCTCAGGGACTGAGTCTGATGTAAACAACACAGAAGCCCTGAGAGGGTCATTAAAGTTTTCCTAGTCCACTTATGGAGAAAGATTTCAAAGAACTTGTAAAAAATACACATTTCTATTTTAAAGGATGTATTTTATTTTATTTCTCTTTACATGAGAGGTGATTGCAGCATTCTGTGATTGATATTGACCCAGGGTCTCTCCTCAGCAGCTCCGGCCTGCTCACAGAAGCTGTGCCTAGAATTCTGACCCAGTGTGGACAACCTTGCTCCACATTGCCCAGCCCCATCCTGTCTGTCCTCACTCCCCTGGGCCCTGCTGTGCTTGCAGAGCTGGCTGCACTCAGCCTAACAGGGGTTTTCACTTTTTGGGGATTTTTTGAAGCAATCTGAAACTCCTGAATTTCCCCACTGCAAACAGACACACTGCTCAGGTGTGTGCCAGCCGCAGGTGCCACCAAAGCCACTGCAGAGCTGCCCTGGGCCAGCTGTGAGGGTGGATCATCAGCCCAAGCTGCCCTGGGCCACTGCAAGGGGCTGTGGCCATGGGCACTGCACTGACCCCACTGCTGGGTTTGGCTGCCACGGCCACCGAGAGAAATTAAACTGTCCTTGGAAGCACTGGGGAGGACTGGGACATACTGGGGAAGACTGGGAAGGCTGTGGGAGACACTGGGACATACTGGGAGCGACACTGGGGGATACTGGGAGAAACTGGGGACACTGGGGCAATTGCAGAGAAGACTGGGGACACTGGGGTACCTGTGGATGACACTGGGAGGAACTGTGAACGACTGGGAATGAACTCGGGTGTATTGGGACAGACTGGGCATTACTGGGAGGGATTGGAGGGTTACTGGATTGTACTGGGTTCTACTGGGGAAGATTTGGGCTTCACTGATGTTACACTCGGCGGTACTGGGGATGAACTGGGCTTTACTGGGAGGGACTGGAGGAGGGTGCATGGGCTGTTCCCACCTCCACTGCATCCCATTTGCTAAAGCCCCAGCCAATCACCAGCAGCAGCCAATCAGCGGCAGGAATACGGGCCTGGGGGCCGTGCTTACACGGGCAGCAAATTTTCTTTTTGCCTACAACTCCCGTCATGCCCCGCGGCCAAACTGAGCCCCATTGCAGCCGGGAGAACAACTCCCTTCATGCCCCGCACTCCACTGAATTCCGAGATCCGACCCTGTCTGTCCCATAACTGTCCCACAAACACTCCAGGATCCCTCAGTGTCCCCTCAGCGCCCATTCGGGACTCCCATAAGCACCCCCAAAACCCTGAGTGCTCCCACCCCCACAGATGCCCGGTACAGCCACTTCTGGGAATTCATCTCCTCTCGTCCCCCGTGGCCCCAGAGCCCCTCAGAACACAGTCCCGCGCCTAAAACTCAGGCCGCGACCCGTGCCCTAAAGAGCCCGGTTGGAGCTCTCCGAGCTCCTCCCAAGGGCTCCCGTGCCGTTTACGTTCCCCCAGAGGATCTCAAGTCGGGGCTCGGACGCAAAGGTGTCCCCCAAGAGCCGTCCCGGACTCCGAAACACTTCGTTCCAACCACTTTTGGGACTACAGCTCCCGTCATGCTCCGCGGCGCACGACCAGCGCCATTTCAAGCGGGACTTTATCTCCCGTCATGCCCGGCGCCCCACCGAGAGCCATTGCAGCTGCGCCCAGAACTCCCGTGTTGCTCCGCGGCCCCGTTAAACCGTATGATACCCGCGCCTACAACTCCCATCACCCCCCGCGCTCCAGAGAGCCCCGTTCGAGTCCCTCCAAGTGCCCGCCCGGACCCCGAACGGCCCAAATTCCCCTCCCTTACCTCCAAGGGCCCCCCTGGACCCCCAAGTGCTGCCCTGGACCCTGAACTGTCCCTCAGAATCCCTGCGTGCCCCTCCAAGTGCCCACCCGGCTCCCCAAAGTGTGCCCCAGACCTTCAAGTTCCCTCTGAATTCCCTCCCCAGACCCAAACCTGCCCCAAATGTGCCCCAGAAATGTCTCCAGGGTCCCCAAAGTGCACGCCCCCCCAACTCTGTCTGAGAAAAAGATGATAAAAAAGATGACAAAAAGACTACTAATATAACTAATTAACATAAAGAGAAAGAAATAAATAGCCAATAGAAATTAATTAATTAATTCATGAAGGAATTGTGTTACTTAAAACCAATGATGAATAATTTTCTTGGTTGCTAGAAATGTATCCAGTTTTAATATAAATATACAAATTAGGTAATAAAAATATTTTATAAGACTATCCTGAATTAAAAAATTACAATTATAATTTTGTTATTAATAATTTTATTTATAAGGAAAAATGCTAAAATTTTGCTTTTTTTGCGGGATATTAGTCCGAGGTGGGTGTTGTCAGACATGGTGAGGCTGGGGGTGAGGAGCCGATTGTCCAAACAGGCTCAGCCTGCAAGGGGCTCATTCTTATCCATGCCACGACTTCCTAAGGAGACATTCACCATCCAGATCACTTGGGGAATGCTTCTATCCCCTCTTCTCATAACAAAAAAAGAAAAAAATACTGATGTGATTAAAGATCCAAAAATCATGAGGTGCATTTTGACATCTTCCTCCTGAAGACAACTCCAAACTGACTCCAATTGCTGCACAAGCCCTGGAGACTCAAAGACAATGGAAGGGAGACAAAGAGCTCCTGAGGCCTTTCTGTATTTTAATCAGCCCCACGCTGGATTTGGGGCTGGCTCCAGGAGCCTCAGGCACACAGAGAAAGATGAAGAAGCTGCTCAAGGAGTCAGCAGCAAAACTCCAAGTGCCTTGGAGCATGGCTGGGCCCCAGGGAGGGCAGGGAGTGCCAAGGCTGCCCAGGGCCTGGTGAGAGCAGATCCTTGAGGGCAGGATTGCAGGGAGCCCAAGGCTCTGAGCAGGGAACTGCAATGCTGAGCAAGGCCTGGCTTGGCTGCAGGAAGCAGAAAGGCCAAGCCCTGAGCCCAGCCTGGGCCAGCAGGGCCTGTCCCTCACGGCTGCCTCGGGGCTCTTGGTAGGCCAGGGGGATGTGAGGGGCAGCAAGGACAAATGGCATCAACCTGCAGCCCCTGCCAGCCTCCCCAGGGAGGCCGAGGGAGAAGCAAAGTGCAGCCCCTGCCAGGAAAGTTCCTCCTGTGGGGCCTCCAGAGGCGCTGCCGGAGCCCAGGGCACAAAGGCCTGGGTGCCTGTGGCCCTGCCAGCCCTGCCCAGCCCTTGGCCATCTGTCCTGCAGGCTGTGCCCCCTGGGCGTGCTGCTCCTCTGCCCTGGCCGGCTGCACTCGCCCATCTCGCTGTGCCCCAGCATTTCTCACCCAGCGTTGCTGTGCCCTCCCTGGGCTCCCTGCACCCAGCGCTGCCGGCTCCTGGCACACAGAGCCCGGCCATGGCCCAGCCTCACGCTGCCACACCTCCAGCACCAACATTCTGCCCTGCGAGGGACTTTGCCTTCTCCTCAGCTCCAGCCTGAACCTTCCAAGGTGCACTTGGGGGAGGTTTCCTGCAATTCCCACTGCCAAAGAAAGCTCTGTCTCCTGCTGGTCACAAACAGAGAAGGGCTGGTGGCAGATCAGAGGTGGTCAGAGGCTGTTTGGGGCACAGCGACCATTGTAGCCATGATATTTTCTGAAAAATCCCTTTGCCAGGATTTAGCTCCTGAGAAGCTGAGGCCTCAGGTACAAAATATAAACAATCATTATCTGCTGCTGTGGAATGCAACAGGTGGATCTGTGATTGGCTTCATGTCATTGTTTCTAATTAATGGCCAATCACAGTCCAGCTGTGTGTCTCTCTGGTCAGACACAGGATTTTGTTATCATTCCATTCTTTCTCCTTTGCTTGCAAGCCTTCTGATGATATCCTTTCTTCTCTTCTTTTTGTATAGCTTTAATATAATATCTATCATAAAATAATAAATTAGTCTTCTGAAACATGGAGTCAGATCCTTTTCTCTTCCCTCTTCTGGGACCTCTGTGAACACCACTACTGACCATGAAATTATTAAGTTTTTTAATATTCTCTGAAAGAACAAGGGGCATGCACTAAACACCTACAACTGTCTGGAGGGCCAGTTGAGTGGCGGTGAATGTTACACCAGAGAGTGGTGGTGAATGCTGCTGCATCCAGCTGGCAGCCAGTCACCTGAGGTGTCCCTCAGGGGTCTCTGCTGGAGCCAGTTCTGTTCAATATTGTTACTGACAATATGGATGATAGTGTTGAGACTTTCAGCAGTAAATCTGCAGACAAAACTAAGCTGGGAGCGTGTGTCCATCTGCTGGAAGGTAGGAGGCCTCTGCAGAGAGACCAGGAACAGTTGGATGGATGGGCAGAGTCCAATAAGATGAAGTTTAATAAGTCCAAGTGCCGGGTCCTGCACTTTGGCCACAACAACCCCTGCAGTGCTACAGGCTGGGGACAGAGTGGCTGGACAGCGGCCAGGCAGAAAGGGACCTGGGGGCACTGATGGATAGCAGGCTGGACATGAGGCAGCAGTGTGCCCAGGTGGGCAAGAAGGCCAATGGCTGCTGGCCTGGATCAGGAATGGTGTGGCCAGCAGGAGCAGGGCAGTGATTCTTCCCCTGCACTCGGCACTGGTGAGGCCACACCTCGAGTGCTGTGTCCAGTTCTGAGCCCCCAATTTCAGAAGGCCTGGAGGGCCTGGAGGGGCTGGAGCGTGTCCAGAGAAGGGCAACAAGGCTGGGGAGGGGTCCGGAACACAAGTCCTATTTAGAGTGGCTGAGGGAGCTGGGGTGGTTTATCCTGGAGAAGAGGAGGCTCAGGGAGACAAGGCAGTGTCAGGGGAGAGGTTAGACTTGATGATCTCCAAGGTCTTTTCCAACCTTGCTGATTCTGTGACTCTCTGGAACCACCCTTGGAGCAGTTGCACGAGGAGCCCTGGGCCTCCTCTTCAGCAGCTCCACCAGCCCAGGTCCCTCAGCTTCTCCTGCCCGCCCTAAAGCCCATCCTGTCAGTCCTGCAGAGCCTCTGCAGCTCCTCCTCACTGCCCAGAACAGGGAGCCCCAGAGCCAGACACAGCAGCCCAGATGTGCCCCCCTGGCCTGGGGTGCCTCTGGCAAGGGAGCAGCACCAGGCACTGCAGGAGCCTGCAGACAATTCCTGCAGCACTTGTAGGATGATCCTGCTGCCCAAGGGACGTTCCCATGGTGCCAAGTCAGGAACTGCCATGGGGAGTGGGGCCAGAGAGGAAAGGGCAAACAGGGATGGGTTGTTTGAAGGGAGGGTACACGGGTGGAAGAAGTAATCTAGATCAGGAAAGGGGAAAGAAAGCACAGGTGAAGCCAAGGAAATGCTCAGGGCAGTTTGGGGGTGGCTGCCAGGCAACTCTCGCTCTGAGCAACAGCGTCTGCAGAGGGACAGGAAACTCACAGGTGATGGGAACAAACATTCTGGCTGACTGCAGAGCCCAGGACAAAGCTGAGTGGTTTCCCTGGTGTCCCCCAGCCCTTGCTGGCCCCAGGGGCTGATGGCATTTGTGCTCCCTCAGGTTCATGTCCCCACACCAACAGCATGGGGGTGCTCCCCCTGCTCTGTGCAGTGCAAACAGGGGCTGCTGAGCCAGTGCTGCTGTGTCTGTGCCTGCAAGGATGGGGCACCTGTGTGAGCTGGGGCAGAGGCCAGGGCTGCAGAGGGGGGATGTTGTTGGCAGCTCCATGAGGACGCTCTGGGACGCTGCCCTGGGCTGTGCAGCGCACTGGGGATGGATCAGCCCCTGCTCTGCTGCTCCTTCCCGTCTGCCCCAGGGCCCTTGCAGAGCCCCAGCCATGCTGTTTGCCCCCAGCCTGCCCACGGCCAGCCTGGGGCTGATCACGGGGCTTTTCTGTGCTGAGCATTGGCCTGGGCGTGTTCTTGAGAGAGCCTGGGCAAGGAGCCTGGAGCCCCCAGGCCCTGGGCTGAGGTGTCAGCGCTGCCCCAGCAGTGCCCATGGCCTGTCCCTGCTGCAGCCCCGGCACTGCAACCCCCAGGGCTGTGCCCGGCCCCGAGAGCACTCAGGCCCTGCAGCAACACCAGGGCCACCAGGGCAGTGGGGCAGGGCCACGGCAGCAGCACTGGCAACACCAAGTACTGCTGCTGCTGGGCACAGCTGCTGGGCCAGCCCTGATCTGCCCCAGCTCTGCACACAGACATTGCTGCTGCAGCTCCAGAGAAGGGAACAGAAGGGGGAACTCTGGTGAAAACTCTGCTCGGAGAGCCTTTATTCTGTCTGAAGCCACTGAGAGTGCAGCACCTCATTGACACAGTCTGAGGCCACCGTAAATGTGGAGAGAAACAAAATGAGAAATGGCACAAACACTGACCTTCCTTTGTTGTAAATAATAAAACGCTAAACCGAAAGACAAGAACATATCAACAAACAAACCGAAGTGGTGTCAAAGATGACTTTTATTACATGAGATTTGCAGAAACTGGTCAGAAGCTTAATGTTTCTGTAACTGTCTATTCATCAGTGTCAACACCGCAGCCTTGAGCTCCTGGTTCCTCAGGCTGTAGATGAGGGGGTTCATGGCTGGAGGCACCACCGCGTACAGAACTGACACTGCCAGGTCAAGGGATGGGGAGGACATGGAGGGGTGCTTCAGGTAGGCAAATGTGCCAGTGCTGAGGAACAGGGAGACCACGGCCAGGTGAGGGAGGCAGGTGGAAAAGGATTTGTGCCGTCCCTGCTCAGAGGGGATCCTCAGCACGGCCCTGAAGATCTGCACATAGGAGAAAACCATGAACACAAAACAGCCAAAAGCTAAAGAGGCAACAAACAATGAAATCCAAATTTTTCTGAAGGTGGAGTGTGAGCAGGAGAGCTTGATGATGTGGGGAACCTCACAGAAGAACTGGTCCAGGGCATTGCCGTGGCACAAGGGCTGGGAAAATGTATTGGCTGTGTGCAGCAGAGCAGTGAGAAAGGCACTGGCCCAGGCAGCTGCTGCCATGTGGGCACAAGCTCTGCTGCCCAGGAGGGTCCCGTAGTGCAGGGGTTTGCAGATGGACACGTAGCGGTCATAACACATGATGGTCAGGAGGGAAAGCTCTGCTGAGATGAAGAACAGAAAGAAAAAGAGCTGAGCAGCACATCCTTTGTAGGAGATGTCCCTGGTGTCCCAGAGGGAATTGTGCATGGCTTTGGGGACAGTGGTGCAGATGGAGCCCAGGTCGCTGAGGGCCAGGTTGAGCAGGAAGAAGAACATGGGCGTGTGCAGGTGGTGGTCGCAGGCTACGGCGCTGATGATGAGGCCGTTGCCCAGGAGGGCAGCCAGGGAGATGCCCAGCAAGAGGCAGAAGTGCAGGAGCTGCAGCTGCCGCGTGTCTGCCAAGGCCAGCAGGAGGAAGTGCCTGATTGAGCTGCTGTTGGACATTTGCAGTGTCTGCACATTTCAACGTACAGAAGGAGGAAAGACAGGGCAATGGAGGGGAAATTTCTCACAGAAAAATCAAAACTCTTTGTCGTAGCCTCTTTCTTTCCACTAAGCACCTCCCCCTTGTGTATGTCTAGGAGATCTTCCTTCACCAGTGTTGCTGGAGCTCTGATTGCTGCTGGCCAATGCTGTGTGAGGAGCTGGACCTTGGCCTGCAGGACACCTGGGAGTCAGCCCTGACCCCCAATCAGTGCAGGGGAACAGTGAGGACAGGGCCCAGTCCTGGTGTTCAGGCTTGGATAAAGAATCTTCCTGTAAGGCTGCAGAACTGCCTGGGTGAAGGGATGGGGATAACAGAAGGCAGAGCGAGGGATTCTGCTGCACCTGGGGAGAACAGAGAGTCCAGAGAGGCAGGAGGTTTGGCTTAGTGCAGACTGAGGGGAGCTGCTCTGTCCCTCTCTCCTGTCCCAGCTGCCCTGCACTTGCACCTTTCTGAAATCCACTCCTGTGTTACCCTGGACAGCAAGGAGACACTGCTGAGAGCAGAGGGATCCCTGGCACACAAAGTGGCTCCTGCCTTTCCCAGAGTCAGGACAGTGGGCTCATTGCCAGCCTCCCAGGCTGCCCTGCCCAGAGCTGCCCGGGCACAGGGAGCTGGGACACCCCATTGCTGTGCTCAGCCTGCACAGGAGGAGCCCAAGGGCTGGGCCTGGCCCTGCAGCTGGAACTGCCATTGCAGAGAGCCCCTCAGCAATGCCAGCAGCACCTGGGCAAGGCAAGGAGAGAGAGAGAGAGCGGGGCCTGAGGAAAAGCCTTTCCCTGGCCAGCCCTGCCCAGCCCCTGCCAGGCAGCAGCAGGGAAGGACAGTGGCCCTCAGGCCCTGGTCAGCAGGGAATGGGCACATGGCCGCAGAGATGCCCTTCATCTCTGGGGCTGCTCTGCTGGCCCAGGAGGGACTGAGGGTCCCGAGCCCCCGGGCTGAGGGCTGTGCTGGCTGCGAGGGGACACAAGAGCTGTGCTGCTCAGGGCAGTGTCTGCCCTGCAGGGCAGGCCCGGCAGGTGCCACCTCTGCCTTGCAGCAGGGCTTCCCTCAGCACTGCCGCCCTCCCTGCCTGCCCACGGCTCTGCTGCTGGAGCTGTCCCAGCCCCAGCTGCTCCTGTGGCCCCGGGCTCCTTCCCTGCCAGAGCTGCCCGAGCCCAGCCCAGCCCCTGGGCCAGCCCTGCCCTGCAGCTGCTGGGCCCTGCAGGGATTAAAGAACAGCTCCCCCAGCCTGGGCACCATGGAAAGGTGATGCTGCATGGATCTGGAGGCTGGGCAGGTGCAGGCACTTGCTGAGCTGCCCAGGAATCCTCAGGGTGATGGTTTAAGAGTCTCAGACCCTGCTCTGCCCTGCACATTTAATTTTCTATTGCCACCAAGCTGAGCCAGCCACAGATTCAGGAAAGCAGAGACCCAAGCAGGAAACTCCAGCCATGAATGAGCTCATGAAATATCACCCTGGGCATGAGCTGGAGCTCTGAGTAGCCCTGGCTGCAGCCCCAGCTTCACCCCCTACAGCCGTCCCTGGCAGCAGGAGCCGTCCTGCCCTGTCCCTCTGACGGTGCCCAGGGCAGCCCCGCTCTGCAGCACATCCTCTCCCAAAGCAGAAACAGCAGCAGAGCCATCCTTACAGTCACATCAGTCCTGTCCTGGGTCAGCTTCAGGAGA